>NW_022589708.1:47236233-47374659 GCF_004348235.1 Phoca vitulina
CTTTCTTTCTTTCTTTCTTTCTTTCTTTCTTTCTTTCTTTCTTTCTTCTTTCTTTCTTTTTTCTTTCTTTCTTTCTTCTTTCTTTCTTTCTTCTTTCTTTCTTAGATTTATTTTTTATTTGAGAGAGCGAAGGGGGGGAGGGGCTGAGGAGAGGGGGGAGAGAATCCTCAGTCAGACTGCCCGCTGAGCTTGGGGCCCAATGCAGGGGCTCAATCCTAGGACCCTGAGATCATGACCTAAACTGAAATCAAGAGTCAGATGCTTAATCCACTGAGCCACCCAGGCACCCCCATAATCTCCATTTTATAGTGTTGAAACTGAGTCTCAGAGTGCCTAACTTATTCACTTATAAAACCAGGGAATGACTCCATGATGCTTTGAACTTAGGTCCCTATGAATCCAAAACCTTCCTTTGTATAACACAGAACATTGTTATACAAATAAACAAATAAATGCTCATATCTTAGTCTGCTTTCTACTTTATGCCAAGATAAGTATGGCAAGTTACTTAGGCTACCTATGTTCCTTGCTGGTTAGAGAAAAAAACATTTCTTTTTCCTTACATTCTACCCATCTCTCATTTTGTTGCCCTTTCACACAGGCCTACCACTCTGAAGAAAATAACTCCTTAGCAGCTCTCAGCTTGAGTGTGTGCTGGCAAAGCAATTTTATCACATCTACTTGAGGTTGTAGGAACACACTGGCTAGATACATTTATGAGAAAGCCAGAATGAAATTAAAAGACTTCGTATTTCATTTTTGTCCTATTCTACAACACTTTGCATTTACACAGTGCTGTGCAATTATCTTATCTTCCCAGCTCCTATGTGAACTTTATTATCTGCATGCTATCGCACGATGTGGAAGCTGAAACACTGAACTTAGGTCACTCCCCCAAGGTGACATGACAGAATACTGAAGAATTTGGAGCTCAAGACACATCTATTTCACTAAGCAGAAGATATTCAAGATTGTTTTGTGCAAAGAGAATTAAAATTTGAAAGAAAATTCATTGCAATGTTTGAGGTGGTATTTTCAATAAAGCTAAAGCCTAGAGCTGATTGTTAGTGACAAGACTACACAGTATCAGTGGAAAAGGACAAAATGATGCAGAAATACAGAAAGTATTTAATGTGGAAAAGTACAAAAAGGTGTTTGAAGCACAGAGACAATCTTCAGTATGTAGTAACGAAACCATCAAGAGTGAATTATTTCCCGACACCTGTACACTATAATCCCTACAAACAAAATCTAAATTAAGAAGTTTATGATTTGAATGCTGTGACTAAAAGCAGTGTAAACACCTGGTTTGAGATAAAAATATTTTTAAAGTGATGGAATTAACTTAAAATGCCTAAAGACAATAGCTAGACCAAAAGATAGTGTGGTAGTGGAAAGTGACTCAAAGTTGTTAAAAAAAACAAGTTGAGGTATGGTAATTATATTTTAATGTGATTGATCAGATCAAACAAAATGCATAAAAGAAGATTTTCTTTTATAGTTGAGATCATTTTTTGAAAAACTAGAATTAGATGCACAATTTTAAAGGAAATGTGATAATTAGCAATCCCACTCAAAACAGAAATAATGATTCTTGCAATTAATTTTTGAAGAATAAAATCTATTCTTAGAAATTTTGGAGGAGCTAAATGTGAACAAGTACAGAAGATAATTCCAGTAAAAGAAACCAAAATATAAATTTAAAAATTTAATATAATTATAATATGGCCATTATTTAAAATATAAGCTAGAAGTACCTCTTTTATTTTTAAAATTTTAATTTGGCATTTTCTTAGGCAAATGCTTTTTTATACAATAGCGCATATTGCCTTAGGCAATTCATTTTCTGATGAATAAAGTCCATATTTCCTGATGTGTCACCAAAGGATTCTTGTGACCTTACTTCCTTTGGGAGCTCTAGATTCATTCCCAATTTTGGACCAGGCTGTTGTTTAAATAGCAAGCACAGTGCTGGACTATTCTGGAAAACTGTACTTGCACTGACCTCCTTTTCTCTGTTATCATTACATTAATATCAGTTTAAGAAATTGCTCCCTTGTCTTGTAATTGGTGCTTTATATGCCCTTGAGGGAAAAATGTGCCTTATTTATGTCTTTTTTCCAGGAATAAGATATAGTTCCTGGTTCACTGTCAGTGCTCAATAAAAGTTTTTGAATACTTTTGCCACATGATAGTATGAATAATGCTATTCCTTGGGAAGAAAACCAGTATTTAAGTTACCACTACCAAGAAATATTTTTATTAACAGGTGATAAGTTCCAGAAAAGATTCTCTGTATATGCATTTTAGAAACCTGCCAAACTTCTGAAATTGGATTTAATGGACAGCATGGTGACTATAGTCAATGATATTATAGTGCATACTTGAAAGTTGCCAAGAGTAAATCCTAAAATTTAACTTTGTATGGGGATGGACGGTAACTTGATTTATTGTGGTAATCACATTGGAATGCATACAAATTTCAAATCATTATGTTGTACCCCTGAAATCAATATACAGTTGACCCTTGAACAACATGGGTTTGAACTGCATGGGAACACTTACAGTCAGAATTTTATAGTACAGTACTATAAATATATTTTCTCTTGTGATTTTCTTAATACTATTTTCTTTTCACTAGCTCACTTTATTGGTAATTCTAACAGGTGTGTACTGGGCTTCTTTATTTACTTAGGAATTGAGAAATCTTAGTCCAGGAGTTGGGGACAGTGTAAATTTTGCCCTTTTTGGCCTTTTCTTAATACTATTTTCTTTTCACTAGCTTACTTTATTGGTAATTCTAACAGGTGTGTACTGGGCTTCTTTATTTACTTAGGAATTGAGAAATCTTAGTCCAGGGGTTGGAGACAGTGTAAATTTGCCCTATTTTGGCCTATAAGGCAACAGAATAGAATAGAAAATATGTAGATGTTGATGTCATAAGGAATTCGATCTACCACTTAGTTGGTATGACAATTTATTACTTTTAATCTTCAGTTTCTTTGCTTCAAATTAACAAGTATTTTTGAGAGCTTTAAAAGAGATGATACATGCTAAGTGTGTAGCGCTTTGCCTAGAGTGTTGTGGGCATCCAAAAAAACATATATTTATCCTTTGCTTTCTTTCATGTGGTCATCCCTGCTCTTTCCAGTGCTTTGGCCACATCTAACTGGTCATTTACCTACAATAATGCCAATTTACTAATTGCCAGGAATTCTCCATCTCTCTGTGATAGCACTCCAGTGTTTTTTAATTTTCGAATATTTTAATCTTATAGAAAAAATATACTAAGAATATACTAAAAATATCTGAATTCATAGTTCTCAGATTTGTCAAATCTTGATATTGTATTCTTTATTATTACTGGATTTTTATTAATTATTTAATCTATAAACTACATTTGAACCCCATGAATTTTATCTTCAATTTCTTTTCCTTCTGTTCTATCAAGAATCAACCAGTATGAGTGGTAGGGGGTGGGAGGGATGGGGTGGCTGGGTGATGGACATTGGGGAGGGTATGTGCTATGGTGAGCCCTGTGAATTGTGTAAGACTGATGAATCACAGACCTGTACCTCTGAAACAAATAATACATTATATGTTAGAAAAAAAAAAGATAGTAGGAAGGGAAAAATGAAGGGGGGGAATCGGAGGGGGAGACGAACCATGAGAGACTATGGACTCTGAGAAACAAACTGAGGGTTCCAGAGGGGAGGGGGGTGGGAGGATGGGTTAGCCTGGTGATGGGTATTAAAGAGGGCATGTATTGAATGGAGCACTGGGTGTTATATGCAAACAATGAATCCTGGAACACTACATCAAAAAAAAAAAAAAAAAAAGGAGTCTACAGAGTATTATAGCGTTGGGTGTTTAGCAGATCTTTAAAAATAAAAAAACTAGTTGGCAGAAACCAGATGAATGGAAAACTTAAATATATGCACATTCTAATTTCAGCTGATTTTAACAAAAATTCAGATCAAGTCATCTCAGGTATCCTGAGCAGTGAGCTCTCATGTCCTAATTACACATTAATAAAACATTAATAAAACAAAAACAACAAAAAAAGAATCAACCAGTATGTTGCATATAGTTTTTATAATTCTCAAACATATTTTGATGCTACTGTTATATATGTCTGTATCCAAAAAATATAGTAGATTTTTCAGGTCTTTAAATTTTAATAAAGATGTCATACTCCAAGTATAAGTTTGCACCTTGCTTTTTATACTTTACCATTATGTTTTTAGACTTACTCCTATCGATACAATAACTTTTATGCATTTATTTTGATTATTTTATCCATTTTTGTGAATATGCTACTTAGCAGTAACCACCATTCTATCAAAATCTTATTTATCCATTAATTCTGGTTTCCTTTATATATATATTAAATGTTTTATAATATTCTCTGTAAGGATCCCACAAACATTTTGTTAGCTCCTGTCAATTCTCTTGCCCTCAAATAATACAAGCATATTGTTATGTTTAAATATTACAAGTCTATGACAAATTATGACAGTTTCTTGAATTTTTTTTCTAAGTATGATTCTTTTGCCCTGAAGACATTATTTTTCACATTTCAAATTCATTTGTCTAATATTCACTCAATTTTTCTTAAGGAAAGAGTTCTTTATTCTACTAATTTCTGGACTCCTCTTCTATTTTAAATATAATTTAATGTATCTCTCCTTCTTCTAGTATGAAAATACATTCGTAAATTCTCCTAAGAAGATTTTATCATGATTTTTGGAAAAACAATGTTCAGTGTCAACATCTTTGTGTATAAATATTGCCCATAGCTGAACCATTATAATATAATTTTCTTTCTTAATTTTGAATTCTTTTGAATTTTATGAACTGTGGGTTTCTATGCTCTCTCATTTGCTGAAGAAATTTTAGAACAATTAATTGCATCATTTTATCTGTTAATTCAGTTTTTTTCTAAAAACATTACTTGTAGAACCCTCTGACTTTCTGTTCTAATTTAGACTCAGTGTTCCCTATCCTCACTGCACAAATCTTATCTAGGGACTTTTCTTAAATCATCATCCTAGGAATTTATTTCACTTCTTACCTGGACTGGACACCTGCTTTCTGCATTTCCAGGTCTTGCCCATTCCTCACTTTCACATCCTCATTTCAGTAGTACACAACACCCATTGCCTTTCAGGAGTAAAACTGTTAATAGATATAATATATGATAGTATATATTTCTACTCATACTTTGTAGGTATGATATATGATAGTATATATTTCTACTCATAATTTATAGTCAATAATGCTTGAATTCTAAATTGAGAATACTTTCCTCTCAGAATTGCTTCATTGTCTCTAACTTCTTTTGATCTGGAAACTCATTTAATTAGATTTAGAGGAAGTTTCCTCCAGTAGTTGTTTAAACGTACCCTTTCTTTTAATTTATTTAATTTTTAATAATTATCGTCAAATAATTCAGGGATTCAAAGTTTTAAAATATAGCATGAATCCATTTAGCTACCACTCAACAAAAGATATGTGCAAAACTATTATCGTTATCCTACCATACAGAAATGGATCAAAGACTATGCATACCTTCCATAAAATTAGATATTATTAAATTGCTCTTCTCTGTCCTTTTCCCGATTCAGCTCTATCAGCAGTATAAGAAAGTTGCTTTTGTTCTACATCCCTCCCAACACTTAACATTGTCATTTTAAAATTCTGCCCATATCAAGAGCATGAAATCCTGTTTTCTTATTGTTTAATTTGCATTTTTCTGATTTCTAGTGAGTTAGAGCATCCTTTCTTATTTTTCAGGCTTCTACCTCTCTTACGTGCCACATTTTCAGTGCCTACATATCAACAGTGTCAAACCCAGATTCCAAATGTGAGGCATAGATAATATTGACCTTTGTCTTACAGAAATTTAGAATGTCTTTTCCATTTCTGATATGTAGACACATTTTGTTTCTTTAGCTCAACTGTGTATTTTGTATTTCATGTATAAATATGTGAGTGTGTACATGTTCATATATACATATATACACACACATATATTCCTGTTTTTTTTTTTAAATTTTATCTGTCCTTTCTGAGTGTTATAAGCCATGCCAAAACTGCTTTCTATGTCTTTTGCTGTAAATGACAGTTGAACGCTGATTTAGATGTTTTTTTTTAATTTGATTTAAAACCATCAACAGTTTTAAGATCTATAATTGATAAATATTCAAGTTTATAAAAGTTAAAGCTATGCATATAATTCATCAAAGTTTTTTGGTTACCTAGTTGTGTTTTTTTTTTAATAATCTGTAATATCTATTATTTTATGAAATTAGGGTTGCCATATTCAGCCAACAAAAATACAGGATGCCCAATTCAACTGTATTTCAGATAAGCAGCAGAATGTGTTTGAGTATAAACATGTTCCAAGTATGCCCAAACTTAACTGAATATCCTGTATTTTCTGTGGTAACATTAATAAAATGCATTTTGTAATTAAATACTTCGATGGATATTACAAACATTTGCAAACAATTTCTTGAGTTTTCTGCTCTGGTGGATTTTCCTACTCTCGCATTTTTTCTTATTTACTGGAATCAACAATACAATGGATAATTCCTGCTTTTGAGTGACATTAGACATGCCACATGACTACAAAGTATGACTGCAGTGGGAGTAGTATAATGTGGTGGAACAAGATTGCTGGGCTAGAATTCTGGCTTCAACATTGACTAGCTTTGTGAATTTAGGCATGTTGTGTAACCTCTCTTTGCCTTAGTTTCCTTTTCTGGAAATGAGTTAATATATGCATTAAATATACAATTCAAAACAATGTTATGTGAAAAATACTCTGTAGTCTTAGCTATTTTTATCTTCTATCTTTACATTTATTTTTTTAAAATAATCTGTGAATATGTATGCATATTTTAAACTATTAGAAGAGAAATAGGAATAATTTAGTAATTCTTGACTTCCCAGCTTAAATTTAATACATGAAAGGATACTGAGACAAGCCATGAAATTATCAATTTACAATTCCCTAGAATAAGAAAATATGCAAGCAGTATAATATTGTAGAGTACCTATTATGAGCCCAATTTGATATACATCTGTAATAAAATGACTTTTTATTTAGACAAAGACCAAAATATAATCCCCATAATCTCTAGTTTTATCTTGAGATTTTATCTTATATCATATTTTCATAAATGATTAAGAGCATGCAGGTGAAATTGAAATGCAGTTCTGTGAGCTTCACTGTCTAGAGAATGCGATTCAGAAATTCCTTGCCAGTAGCTCACTGACAATCTTAGAGCTGTAACATAGAGTCTGAGTCACAAGACTCGTATCATTTAATTATTGCCTCCCTTCTCCAGGAGATTCATTTTTAGAATATCACTTACGCCCAGATAATGCATTAACTCTCTTGAGATTCATGACTACTTAGGCACAAAGTTTGGGAACCACCAATTTCCAGAAAATTTTGTTGCAAAGAAAAATCTGAGTGTTACCTGAACCACACAATGAAAGTAGGTAACAGTTGAATAACAACCTTAGAAATAATAAGATAGAAATAATAATAATAAGTAGAAGAAAAAGTTGATCAACATACCTAACAAAAAAACTAAACAAATAAATGAATACACTAAGCAGTTATAGAGTACCAATATTAGTTCTTTAAGCATATATGAATAATAAAAAATTAGGGAGATACATTAAATAACATTACACTAATAAATTTGAATACTTGATTAAATAAAACATTTTGTATGATTATTTGAATTATAAACATTGACTCAATAAACTACAATATTACAGATTGATAATTTTTCTTCTACATAAAAATAACCAATTAGGTCATACAATAAAAAACCCATTCATAAAAGCAGAAAAATGTAAATATAAAATCTAAGAATATTAAGAAGAAAAATGTACCACCTATATGAATAAAATTTACAATTATTGTTGAAGAACTTGTTTAAAAAATGGAGAGATACTGTGTCTTTTCTCCAAACAGCTGGCTTCACTCCAGTTTACCATTCCTGATGTACATTAATTTGGTGTGTGTGTCAATCATTGAAATATTAGCAATAATCTGTGAGTGATGTGGTTTAGCACTTTGACTTTCTTTCCTATTTTTTCTCTAGTCTTTAAATTTCTACTTTATGTGCCGCTTTCACATTAAAAATATTTTCAACTACACAATCAAGGAAATGTCACTCAACCACAATGCTAACATCTAAGTCATCCAAGACAAACTTTATTATTTTGATTTTTTTAAATCCAACAAAGGAAGATTTTATAATTTTCTTTCTACATTCATGTACTATTTACTTTTATTTAGTTTTAGTCATATATTCTTATAAGAATATCTCAATTTTTCTTGTTAATTTATTAATATACTTCCTTTTCTTGCAAAGGCAAATGACATTTATTTATTTATTTATGCTCGGAATCCTTTTCCTACTCATACATCACATTATTTGAGCTATTGTTGAGCATCTCCAGTTATTTTTCCCTCCATACAATTCTTATAACATAGAAGGCAGACCTCATCTTCCTTCGAAAAGAGACTGTAACTTGAAAGAGATGTGTAAATCATTCTTAAAAAGTGTAATAGTGTTTTAAATCCCTGAACTGAATTTTCCACTTGAATCTCCCTTTTATTAATTATTTTTTAAAATTACAGAATCATGGTATATTGTGTCAACATGAATTTAAATTTAAGAATAGGTTTATGTTAGGAGAGATACAAATATATCTGGGTGAATAACATGATATATAGATAGTTAAAAGGAAATTATTATCTAAAAATAATGTGCTGATAATATAGAAAAATCCTTAGACGGTCTTTCTTTTAAAAGAAATTGTTTCTGCCTTTAGTTGTAACTGTATCAATTTCATCTAAGATAGGTAATCATTCTTCTAATTTTACATGGATCAAATAAAATTATGCTTACATCTGCAATTTTCATATCACAAACATTGATCAATAGCGTAAAGGTTTTTAAATTTTTTCCTCTAATCTCAAAATTCCACTGAAGAAAATCTTAACATGTTATTTTATAGTTATTACCACATCTCTAAGCCAAATAATTCTCTAATTCTCCAAATATATTTTTTACTAATAAAAATTTTATTAGTTTTACATTTATATAAATTTACCTGCATGTATTTATGTACTTGAAAAAAAAACTAGCCAATTGGCTGGTTTGTTTATATTTTTGTCATTTTCCCTAATAAGTGGTAAAATTCTGTTTATTACCTAATTATCTAATACTACTGTAGTGGTGATAATTTCTTCATTGACAACAGATGAAATAAGGCAAATTCAAATAGAAGAGCAATTTCAGTAAAACTGTACATTGACAGTCCTCGTCTTAATTTTCTTTATAGTCTTATAGCTATCAAACAGGTATTGGGCATCTAGGACGTGCACAATTGACAAGAAGCTTAAAAATCAAATAAATTGATATTGAGTTTGTGTTTTAGAAACAGTTTACTGTTTACTGTTTACTGTACAGTACAATTCCATGTACTGAATTGTGTGCTCCAACCCCCCAATATAATAGAATAAGGGAAAGTAGTATACAATCTCCTTGCATATGCACTTATTCATTATTCATAGATATTTATTAAACACTACGTATCAGTAAGTGTAAATACATGGGTGAATAAGACAAAACAAATTAATACGTATTCAATATTTCAAGTGGTAAAAAGCAGGATTTAGAAAAGTAAATCAAGACAAAGGGAGAAAAGTTGATAAAGGGTTTTATATGTGTGCATTTTCATGAATGTGTGTGTGCACATATGCATGCTTATATGTATGGATGATATATTCTTTAATATTACTATGGTACCTCAGTTATAAAAATAGCTTTTCCATCTTTATGCCATTCTCTTATCCCTTCCCGTTCCTGTCTAGGGAAAGGTCAAACATTCATTTGAGGGATAGCCAATGGTTCTAAAATTCTAACCTGCTAAGAAACATTCAGATTCTGAAAACTTGAAATCTCACCCAAAGGTGTAGTTTAAGGGCAATAGTTAGATTTATATGCTTTTGGATTTCTTCTGAATGTATCACCAAGGCATAATACACTTTACAAAGGCCTGTAATGGTTCCAAATACTGGTGTTATGTGTAGCTCCAGGTCATATTTTCTATTACAGGAGATAGGAGAGTATAAAAATTGCATTGCATAGTGCATCAATAAAAGAACACTATGGGCCTTATCTTATCTTACAGAAATTTCCAATTCGAAATGTGCATTTTTGTTGTGAAAATGCTTTAAAAGTTCACAGTACTTTCTGCCTCTCTGGTCTGAATTATATCCAAGCCATTTCAGGCTAAGCCTTTGTTCTGGCTGAAGATCTACGAACAGAAGTGGTGCTCTGCTAAAGGAGGAAGAGAGGGGAGTGGGGCAGAGAGCATACTGCTGGATGATAAAGTAGAGGCAACTTTGGGAAGGATTCTAGGAAGAGATTCAATGAAAGAGTATATCAGTTTTGACCGTAATATTGTTTTTCCAAGAAGAAAATAATAATATAATTCATTCTAAAATCTTCTAGCTTACCTCCTTAGAAACCATCTTTTAAAGAAAATTTCTATGAGTATTGTCAAAATAGCATATTCTGTGGGGCTATTTACTTCACATTGGGAGGAAAACTAAAAGGAATGAAACACATCTGTTTTATTTTTTCTTACCTCTTATTGGCATGAGCTTAGAAATTATTTATCCAGGCTCTATTTTTCTGCTGTTGCCTCTATATGATCTATTTGAATAATATTAATTCTAATTGATAGCATGGATAGCATGTTGTTTTGCTGGGTCATGCAAAGGTCTCTATTAGGAAGACAGATGTTTGTAAAAGTACTAATTAAAATAACCTAGGAATTATCTCCTTTTACTTAATCAAAATAAATTAATCTGTGAACAAGTCCAAATATAATTAGTCAAATATAGGGATATTAGAAGGAATTGAATATAAGCTAATAGGAGACAACAAAAATATTCAGCTTTGTCTCTATCTGTAGCAGTGTTACAGACTCAAAGCAAGAACATATTGGACGTGTTTAGTGAACAAATTAATCCCTGGGCATAAATTAGAAACTTGTAGGATTTATTTACTCTTACAATGCCTGCAGTATCAGTAATAAGAAATAAGTATATATGCAAACAAATTAATTTATTAATTTGCTCAAACACACACACAGCTTTAGTAGGTTATGATGCCCCAGAGTTGGAAAAAATGAAAAAATTTTTTCTAGATCCTAACTTTTATATTGCATAGATACAATTTATTACTGTGCTATGGCTTATATGAGTAATTTATTGAGACTGTTGTTTAATAATACCCGGCACTGTGGTATTACCCTGGAAACATTCTGCAGATTCTTGCTGCCTACTTATTGTTTGGAATCTATGTAGTTGACACTAATGTTCGCTTTTGCCTGTCAGAGTATGCAAGCCCTATGTTCTTTCCAGCTTTTATCACGGGCAACATTTTTGCTTAGAAAAGGACAAAAAGAAGAAGGAGAAAATAAGTAGTGTATATGTAATACATTTGGACTTAATATCATTGAAGCAACTAATCAACATATTATTTGTCATTGCTTGTTTCTATTTCTTCCCACTCACAAAGGCAGACCCCATGTCTTTGAGTCCCTAGCAACAAGCAAACGGAAGTATACAAGGAATACGAACAAACCCAGGCTGAGAAATAACAAAGAATGACAGCATTTGATTGCAGCATTTATATTCTAATCTTGTCACTGAGTTATCTTGGATAGGTTCCTGAAGTTTCTTTAATTTTAGTTTCATTTTCTGAAATAGATAATAATAATAATAATAAAATAAGATTAAGGATTAAATTTAAGCAGCACAGACTGGCACAGGAAAAATGATTAATTAAGATGAATTAGTCATCATTACTCTATTACAAAGGTAATTTCCATGTACTGAATTGTGTGCTCCAACCCCCCAAAATTATATGTTGAAGTCCTAACTTCCAACATGACCAGATTTGGAGACAGGGCCTATAAAGAGGTAATTAAGGTAAAATGAGGTCGTAACACTGTGGTTCTGACCCTATAGGACTGGTGTCCCTCTAGGGAAAGACACCAGAGTGCTTGCTCCCGTTCCTTCTCTTTGTGCAGGAAGAAGAGCGCATGTGAGAGCACAGCAAGATGGTGGCTGTTTACACAGGAAGAGAGGCCTCACTAGAAACTGACCATGCTGGTACTTTGATCTTAGAATTCCTGCCTCCAGAACTGTGAGAAAATTAAATGCCTGATGTCTATGGTATTTTGTTATGGCAGCTGGAGCCAACTAAAACAGTAATGCAACGAACACATGAGCAATACTGTAAGCGCTCATAGTTATTTTTCAGTGTTGATAGATTTGTATTATTTGTTACTTTTTGACCTATCAAAGGAGTCAAGCTGAGAGATTAAACGCATTAATTTAAAATTGTAGCTCTTGTCAGAGGTGTAATTCTTGGCCATGACTCTGGAAAAGAGATGCTATCAGGACCCAAATTGTATTTGAATCAGGTTCTAGGCTTCTGAACTAATCACCAAAACTGAACTGTATGTATTTAACCACTTAAGAGAATGTACTGGAAATGATGGTTGTAGTTTTAATGAGTCCCTAAATAACATCCTTCTTTACTGCCCGTACTTGGAATGAATATAGATATAGGCACAGGAGTCAGTTACAGGAGACCAAATTGTCAGCTTTACTGCTAATAAAAAAAATAGATCAAAGGAGTAAAGGACATGGCATAGATACACAGCCAAAGGACTTGAGAATCGGAGCAACTTACTTACCCAGTTACCGGAGAACTGCAAGCTGTTCTACCAGAGCATCGCCATCTCCCTAAGCTCACTGCAAGGCTGAGAATGCAGGCCAGAACACATCTGTCCAGAATGCAGGCTTGCTCTGAAGAGGAGCACTCTTCCAAACTCATTAATTGGATAATTCACTTCTTCCTTGGAGAGGAATGAATGAGGAGTATAGGGGAATGGGTCAGAACAAGGAGTATTAGTCTGCTTTAAATCCCTCCACAAGGAAGCCTGAAGAGCCACAGTGGTTGCTTTCCCTTAAGATCAGTGTCATGTGATGGGGAAGGTGCAATTGAAAATGGAGAGACTTGGGTCTCCCTGGCTCACTTTACAAGTCTTCTGTTCAGTTGAAGTTTCAACTGCTCTTGGAAATTCCTTGATATGGTTTTATTTTTCCTCTTCTTAGTTGGAGTTAAGTGACCCCTTGAAACAACTGTTTACTTTCATCATCCAGGCTGTTAGCATTTTACTGGACAATTCTACTCTTACATATTTGGACTCTTTGAGGACAGGAACTGTGCCTATAATTATTTTTCTACGTTTACTGACTAGTATGGCACCTGGCATAGGTACTAAAAGAAAGACTCTTGAATTTAATCCAATGTTTTCTTAACAGTATATCTTTTTTTTTTTTTTTAAAGATTTTATTTATTTATTTGACAGAGAGAGAGAGAGCGAGAGCAGGAACACAAGCAGGGGGAGTGGGAGAGGGAGAAGCAGGCTTCCTGCCGAGCAGGGAGCCCGATGTGGGACTCGATCCCAGGACCCTGGGATCATGACCTGAGCCGAAGGCAGACGCTTAACGACTGAGCCACCCAGGCGCCCCTCTTAACAGTATTTCTTATTTAAAAATACCGAACAGAGGTTTTTTTTAAATTTAATGAACAAGTGGAATGTGGTCAACACTCAGTAAGATGCTCCTCACCTCATTTTGCCCTCTGTGTGAAGGGCGCCTCATTTTGCCGTCTGAAGTAAAATGATTTGTTCAGAATTATTGAAAGAACACTGAAAGCCATGTAATATGTATATGTATATGTATATATTTTATTGCTGCATTTGGAAAAGATATATAGATGATATATAAATAGATGGAATACTCCTTCCCTTAAAACTTATCACTGAGGAATTGGAGACAATCCAATGGTAGCTCTTATGGATATTCATAAGTATATGGTTCTCTCTCCTGAGTACTTGGTAGGATTGACTTCCCCAACAAGTTGACCTCAAGTTTAGGTAGGTGTCATGTGTTTTCTGTCTTCTATCATGAGTTTTGTGAAGCCTACTAATTTTCTTATATAGTCCCTTGCTCATACATGAATTACATTTTGATCTCCTGGTATATTTTACACAATGCATGCTGCTAATTTTTTTTTTTTATTACCAGTATGTAAAACTATTTGACAACTGATACAATGGGAGTACCATTTACAATGTTACCCTTTAATTGTTAGATCATGGGTAATTCTAGGGGTTTAGGGGGAGGAACCAAAGCAATCTGAGTTAATGTGGTCCCTCTGAGTGACTCATGAGCAACTACTTGGTATCTGATATGAAACATTTATATACTTAAATATTTTAACAGTTGGTATAACTGGACGTCAACCCTATTTTTATTCCAAGAAAAAAAAAAAAAAAAGGTCTCTTAGTTGTGCCCTATTCCCGCCTCTGTTTCTTTCTTTGATTTTACTTATTCTGCTGTCTCCTCTCTCTATAATGTGAGATATCTATGTTCTGTAGCCCACAGACTTACTGTCCTCTCCTGTGCTATACCAAGAGTTGGAATTGAAATTAAAATTGGTTGGCTTTATTTGTTTGTTTTGTTCATTTCTTAACCCAGAAACAGATTTATTTTCATTTTATTTTATTATTTTATTTTATTTTATTTTATTTTATTTTATTTTATTTTATTTTATTTTATTTTATTTATTTTTAGAGAGAGAGCATGAGCAGAGAGAGGCAGAGGGAGGGAGAATCTTAAGCAGGCTCCATGCTCAGCACAGAGCCCGACGTGGGGCTTGATTTCAAGACCCTGAGATCATGACCTGAGCCAAAATCAAGAGTTGGATGCTTAACTTAGTGAGCCACCCAGAAAACAGAGTTTTTTTTTTTTTTAAGAGCAATGTGTGTATCACAGCTCTGCCTTCCACACTGCCTCAGCTCAAGGTTCAGGTGTTTATTTCAGTTACAACCATTGTCATGCGGGCTCCACGAGTCACATAGTCTTATACATTTCATGTACTTTTTCCCTTACTGAAAAATCTATGGAAGCAAGTTTTGCAGTTGAAAACTAAAGTCTGACTGACTTAATGAATCAATAATATACTGACTCATCTTGGTCTTTCAGTCCAAAAGTGTCACAGCAGTGGCGCAAACATTTTTAATATTCTTAGTAATCATTAGTTATATTTCATAGGATATGTGTAAAAATTTATATGTGACCTTTAAATAAATGTTAATTACATACACAATTTGGGAGAAAACATGAGTACTGTCAAGGTCCAAAATGATAAAAGATGAAAAAACAATGTGTTAGAATAACGCTTTTTTTTTTTTTTACACTGTCTTGAGAGCAGGGCACTAGATCTTACATTCTAATAGTAAGATTTCCCATGCATTTTAACTAGAAATGTGCTAATATGCTGTTCTCTTTAGTATTAAAACAAGGAAACTCTCCTTGGTCTTCATTGTCTTTAGAGCCCTCAGAAAAGGAAATTGTAGGGGTAATTTGAATTGTCCAAAATCAATATGCTTATACAATAATCACTTATAATCATATATAATATATAAATGTATGTTATATATATTATATATAATATGATAAATATATATAACATTTATGTATTATAAATATAAAATATATGAATGCTATTCAAGTGAATGAGACTTTTACAAAATAGAAAAACCTATAGATGAATGAAAATATAGGCTTTTTTAAGGCAGGAGTTTTTCATTGCTTTTTACTGTATATCCTACATGCTAAAAAGAAGCCTTGGAGGGCGCCTGGGTGGCTCAGTTGGTTAAGCGACTGCCTTCGGCTCAGGTCATGATCCTGGAGTCCCAGGATCGAGTCCCGCATCGGGCTCCCTGCTCAGCAGGGAGTCTGCTTCTCCCTCTGACCCTCCCCCCTTTCATGTGCTCTCTCTCTCTCTCATTCTCTCTCTCAAATAAATAAAAAATCTTTAAAAAAAAATAAAAATAAAAATAAAAAGAAGCCTTGGAATTTAAAAGATACTCAGTAAATATGTTGGCCTAATAAGCACTTTGTCACATAAGATATAACACTGAAAATTTGTGTGCAATATGCAAATTGTATAGAATGGCATTTTCTATGAAATTTGCAGTGGTGTGCTCAAATGAAAAAAGTTATTCCAAAATATAATAAAATCATACATAAGAACACTAAAGTCATTTCAAAGAGCTTACTCCCTACAAGAAATACTAAATAAAATTATGTATAAGTACACTTTTGATGGTTAATTTTATGTGTCAGCTTGATAGGGATAACAGATGCCTAGGTATCTGGTGAAATGTTATTTCTGAGTGTGTTTTTGAGGGTGCTTCTAGAAGAGATTAGCATTTGAATCAATAGTCTGAGTAAAGAAGACGCCCTGACCAGTGTGGGTGGGCATCATCCAATCCTTTAAGGGTCTGAATAGAGCAGGAAGGTAGAGAAAGGGTGAATTTACTATCTGCCTTAGCTGGAGTCTCTATCTTCTCCTGACCTTGGATATCTATGCTCCTAGTTCTCAGACCTTTGGACTCAGACTGGGACTTACACTATTGGTCCCCTGGTTTGTTGGCCCTTGGGCTTGGACTTGAACTTGGCCTACCACTACCAACTTCCCTGGGCCTCCAGCTTGCGGAGAGGAGATCATGTTTCTTCTCGGTTTTTATAAATATGTAAGCCAATCTGACATAATAAATCTCTTTGTATATATCTCTATATATCCTATTGGTTCTGTTTGTCTGGAGATCCCTGGATAATATAATATATATACACACATGCATTGCCTACCAGGCCTAATGCATGTTTTGACATAATAAATTAACTATAGAATGCATAACTTTTAGATGGGTAGATGTGGAAAACTTAAAAATCATACATTCTTGGGGTTGTAAGGCACCTGAGAAGGCAGTTTCTCCATTTGTCATCATCCAGTGTACATGCTTGAGTACTACTAGTCTCTGGGTCCATCACCAACCAATTCCAGCAGCATCTGGAGTTTGTATCTGTCTATTGTCAACACGACCAAGAGAGATGTTAGGGTATAACTAACAACTGGATGAATTGGGGCGATGACATCTGAAACCTCTGACTAGTCTTAAAAGTACCAGGAGAGGGACAAGCAGATATTATGCACCTCTGATGTGGTACCACAGGAGATATACACCATTACCTACGAATTTGTCATGCCAAAGAATCAAACCTGAATCTCATCAAGACTTCTGCTCTAAAACTTAAAACAAAAAAAAAAAGTCAGAGGACCATGTTAAGCCACATCATGGGGAAGCAATTAGCTGCATCCAGCACACAGCGTGTGGAGAATTCTTTAGTACCGAATACAGTTCTGCATTCTTTACCACATAAATTTCCAGAACAAAAAGGAGTTGGGGACACCTGTAGATTAAAAAAGAGAGTTAAGAGACTAACATATATGAGCATTGGTTGATATAATTTCCAATAAACCAACAGTCAAAATGACTTTATGAAATAAATGGGGAAATTCGAATTCTGATTGGATATTGATATTAAGAAACTATCATTATATTTCTAAAGATTAAGAAATTAACTTGTTTTTATGTTTTAAAATAACATTTTCTTGTGAATACAAAACTTAAATATTTAGAGATTTATAATTGTCTATGCTTACGCATTTAAAAATTTTATATATTCAATTTTTCATCTGTTTCAGGGATTGTTTTATTTATTTATTTTTTATTTTGGCATATCTTTTTATATCAAAATGCTCAGTAGGGTTGGTAGGTAATCTTAATCTCATCAAGAAGTTAACAATGAGGCGTGCCTGGGTGGCTCAGACGGTTAAGCGTCTGCCTTCGGCTCAGGTCATGATCCCAGGGTCCTGGGATCCAGCCCCACATCCGGCTCCCTGCTCAGCGGGAGCCTGCTTCTCCCTCTTCCTCTGCCTGCCCCCCTGCTCATGCTCTCTCTCTCTCTGTATCTCTCTGTCTCAAATGAATAAATAAAATCTTAAAAATAATAAAAATAATAAAAATTTAAGAATGTTTGAAAAAAAAAAGTTAACAATGGTATCTATCAATAATGAACATCTTAAGCTGAGTTTGAAAGAGCCTCTGATTCCAAAATTTTTAATTTGTTTTGCAGGTTATTATGATATTAGTGATACATTTTCTGGAAACAACCAAAAATTCATAGAATTCTCTAATCCAATGTTTATTTCTTTCCCAATTGAAGAAATAATTGGACAATGTTTTTCTTAACCAAAGAGAGGGCAGAAAGAAAACTCTGTGAGGACTTTTAGCCCTTAACTCTCAATAAAATCTTTAGCAGTACTTTCTCGGTATAGGTCGAAATGTGACTTCCATCATTTATCAGACAATAAAATCCAGACAGTGATATAATGCAGCTACATTTATTAAGGATAGATTAACTTATCAATTTAATATTATGTGTAGGTGGTAGGTTAAAAAAAAGAGAGAGAGAAATAATAAGTACTCAGGATTTGGTGTGTATCTAAAATCAGAGACCAAATTGTAAATACACCATAAAGAGATAAAAATGCCCCTAGAGGGTGCCTGGGTGGCTCAGTTGGTTAAGCGACTGCCTTCGGCTCAGGTCATGATCCTGGAGTCCCAGGATCGAGTCCCGCATCGGGCTCCCTGCTCGGCAGGGAGTCTGCTTCTCCCTCTGACCCTCCTCCCTCTCATGCCCTCTGTCTCTCATTCTCTCTCTCTCAAATAAATAAATAAAATCTTTAAAAAAAAAAAAAAATGCCCCTAGAACCTGGGTATTTATATAGTTTCTAGCCCCTTTCTAACTCTGACTATATATTTAATGGGATGAAATTCATATTGCTTTCTAACAGGTCATAGTTCATGCAAAGGCAAATTCTTATTACCTTGTGTTTAATTATCATTTCCAAATTATTCAAGCCCTTTTTTCTCCTGCTTCTTTTTTGTGGCTATGTGTCTAATAATTATCACATCTGTCTGATGGTTTTTAAAAAATGACAAAGAACTAAGGCACAAAGGTAAACTGATTATTGTTCTAGTAAAAGTTTTACAAAGTCAACAATAAAAGAATTAGATAAAATTAGGATTTAGTGGATTCAACGATCCCTTCAATTTATTATTTTTAAGTATCTTTTTTTTTTTTTTTAAAGATTTTATTTATTTATTCATGAGAGACAGAGAGAGAGAGAGAGGCAGAGGGAGAAGCAGGCTCCCAAGGAGCAGGGAGCCTGATGCGGGACTCGATCCCAGGTCTCTGGGATCATGACCTGAGCCGAAGGCAGACGCTTAACCATCTGAGCCACCCAGGCGCCCTATTTTTAAGTATCTTAATTATTATAGTTCGTGGAATGTGCAATTCTCTTTAGGGGGGTTTGGGCACAGGGTGTTACAGGCCATTATAGTCAAATTAGTCTGGGGCTTGCTCTGTAGTCAACTATCTGTTCAATTTACCACGTTACTAAATTGTTCTAAGTCTTAGTTGCTTCATTTGCCACAAGGGTAACAAGTTGTTTCATGATGTTGTAAGATCTTAGTAACTTCATGTGTGTAATACACCTAGTACATAGTTCCTATCATGTTTCATAATAGTTGAGAGCCACCTGCCTGGCTTCAAGTCTGACTCTGACCCTTAGAATTCTGTATCCTTGGAATAGTTACATAATATTCCTGGAACTCAATATTTTTATATATGTAAAGTGAGGACAGTAATAATATATACTTATTGGAATTTTTATGATAATAAGTGAGTTAATATATGTAAAATGACTAAAATAGGGTCCAAAACATAGTATTGATAAGGAGACACTAAGTGTTATTATTCTAGGTGGTGGTATTCAATGAAAGTTTTTCTGCATTTACTTCCTTCTTATATTAGAAAATAAAAGTATTTTAAAAAGAACAATCATAAGTCAGTACATCCTCCACCCATTCTAATGTAGTGCCACCAGATGCCACTAATAAAGGTTAAAAAAAAATGAATATAAAGCTATATTCCTGAATGAGATGATTGCAGGCATATAGGGGTTTTTCTAGAATAAATTATTTTCACTTGAAATATAGTATCTGTATTTCTGTGCTTCTCGGTATTTAGATTTAGGATTATCAACATGTTCTTCAAATTCCCTGGTAAGTATAGTAATAATCTCTCACAGTAAATAATGTAAGGGGATGATTATCTAAAATTACCTACAAATTATTTTCTAGGCTTTGTGTCAAAGACAACTTGGATCTAGATGAAAGTATTGTACCATGAGGTACATTTATTATAATGAGAATTGGTGGCAGTATAAACAGCTTTAAATGGCCCTACGCTGTGGAAACCCTCCAGACTCCCACATAATGCAGTTGGTTCAACTTGTGAAGAGGCTGGCTGTAACACCAGCTGAGCTGTAATTCAAATACAGAGACCTTTCAATTTATATGGGTTTTCCAAACCACCTGTGAAATCTTGGAAAATGGCATTTCCAATTGCTTATGGAATATTCATAAGATACTTCTGGGAACAATGGATATTTCTTGAAATTACTGCTCTAGATATGGTCACATATAATTACTAAAATAAACATAATCATTGCTATTCTATTCCATCAAATATGTAGTTTCCATTGTAAGTGCATTTCTTATCAAATATGATGAGTTAATTGAGAAATAAAACCAGTCCAGGATGGTCTTATCTATTTACTTTTTAAAACTATGTTGAATTAATATAGAAAAATTGAAGAAATGGTAGAGGAAAGGTGAACAGATTTGATTACAAGGAAGAAAATGTATGCATGTCCAGCACATGATCAACAGAACCAAGTGCATTGGGAAAGCATTTTAAGTGATTGCATTTCATTTATGTATGTATGTATGTATGTATTTATAGAAAGTGCATGAGTGGGCCGGGGGGGGGGGGCGGTGCAGAGAGAAAAGCTGAGAGAATCTTAAGCAGTCTCCAAGGTTCAGTGTGAGCCCGAGGCTGGGCTCGATCCTACCATCCTGAGATCTGTGACCTGAGCTGAAATCAAAAGTCTGATGCTTAACTGACTGAGTTACTCAGGAACCCCAATAATTGCAACATTTAAATAGAAATAGAATGAAAGCTGACTCAGATAAGCATGGGTATGAACAGTTTAGGGTAGAATGCACAGCCAGTCATCAAATGGTCTCTGCTTACCTCTACATCCTCATTTTTTATCACACCCTACTCCTATACTTACTCTATGCTTTAGTCACACGCAATTACTTGGAATCACCATGTTTCTGTTCTTCTGAGACTTTAAACATGCTACTCTCCTAATCAAATGAAAAGTATCCTCAACTCATGACTAAGTCCCATCCTTCCCCCAAGCAGTTTAAAAATCACTTTATCTGTTGATCTTAGAGGTGAGATAACCGCTACTCATCCCCCTCCACTGTGACTATCTTTCCCTGATGACCTCCCCTCCATAGTTAGAGACGATGCTATTCTATCCACCGTGCCTAGAGCATGGTAGGTACTCTGTAAATGTGAACCAAAACCAAGGTCTTAATTTTAAAAATGGAGCAAAAATATGGACAGTTCACAGAAAAGGAAATACTGATTGGTAAAACCACAGCAACTAGAAACATACCAACAGGGGCACCTGAGTGGCTCAGTTGGTTAAGCGACTCCCTTCGGCTCAGGTCATGATCCTGGAGTCCCAGGATTGAGTCCCACATCGGGCTCCCTGCTCAGCAGGGAGTCTGCTTCTCCCTCTGACCCTCCCCCCTATCATATTCACTCTCCTTCTCATTCTCTCTCTAATAAAAAAAACAAACAAACATACAAACATGTTCCAACACACCAAAAAAAAATAAATATACAATATTTACCAACTTTAATATTTAAAGAGAATTATAGTGGTTAAAAAGATAATACTCAGTGGTGCCTGGGTGGTTCCGTCTGTTAAGCAACTGCCTTCAGCTCAGGTCATGATCCCAGGGTCCTGGGATGGAGTCCTGCATTGGGCTCCCTGTTGAGTGGGGAGTCTGCTACTCCCTCTCCCTCTGCTGCTCCCCCTGTTGTTCTTTCTCTCTCTCTCTCTGTCAAATAAATAAATAAATAAATAAAATCTTAAAAAAATAAAATAATATTCAGGTAAATGGGCCTTTTCATATGAGAGTGAATGTCAATTGTTACAAACCTTTTATTAAAAAAAATAGGGCAACTATGACACATTCATTTCCATCCTTAGGAAATCACATGAATTTCAGGAATAGCATTTAAAAAAGTGAATGGTGTTAAATTTGAAATAATGCAAAGTGAAGAATTGGAAACACTTTTATTATGTAATTATAGTAAGATGGTTATTAAAACTAAGACATATTTATGGAATAAATACACTTGACCCTTGTACAACATGGGTTTGAACTGTGGAGGGTTCACCTATACACTTTTTTTCCCTCTAAATACAGTACTGTCCTGTAAATGCATTTTCTCTTCCTTACGATTTTCTTAATAACATCTTCTTTTCTAGCGTACTTTATTGTAATGTTACAGGATTTTTTCTCCATTGGTGCCCACGGTGTGACACCGCTTCGAAGAACTTTGAAGAATGAAGAGGTAGATCAGAGTGGTGGGCAGCAAAACAAGGTTTATTGAGCGATAGCAAAGTGATAGTACAGAGTTCCTGAGGAGGGAGGCAACCCAAGAGGGTTGCCGCTGGAGCTTCTAAGTCTAGGGGTTTTATGGGCTTGTTGGTGGGCTGTTCTAATCTGATTAACCCTCCATGCCTGTCATCCAATCAGGTTTTTGTCATCTATCTATCACGTGGGAAAGGGTGGAGGGCTCCTTCCAGAGTGGTGTAAAATCCTTTTAAGGGTGGTTTCCTCTGGGGGGGTGGGTAGGAGGGGTGATTGTCCCTGCCTGCCTATCTTCCAACTATCCCTCATCAATAAGAATATAGTGTATAATACATAAAACATACAAAGTATGTGCTAATCAACCCTTAATGTTATTGGTAAGGCTTCTGGTCAACAGTTGGTCTATTAGGAGTTGTGTTTTTGAGGAGCCGAAAGTTATATGTGGAGTTTTGACTACAAGGAGTTGGGGGAGTCAGCACCCCTAGCCCCTGCATTATTCAAGGGTCAGCTATACTTTGTGATTTTTTTTTTTTTAGTTAAGTTTTAGGGGTAATTTAAAAATACTATAATAATAAAAAGTTATAAGACATTTATATATTATGATGGTTACAGACAAATATATGGATATAGATATATGAAAAAATGTGGAAATGAATCCTGAATATACCCTAAGAATTATAAAATGTGGCAACTGCCATATTTCTCTCCCATTCCAGTGGATAGTGCATGATGTTCCTCTGATTTGGAAAATATCAGTGGAGTAGAAGACTAAAAGCATTGGCTCTGCAGAGAGAGCTTGGATTTGAGACCAGGCTATCCTACTTACTTGCCATGTGATCTTTAGCTATTGACTTACCCTAGATGTTCCCTGACTCCCTTATCAGTATAAGCATGACATTACTTATGCTGCCTTATGCGTTAGGAGTACTAAATGTCTTAATACCTATGACAAAGACTCTCTCACCTCCTTAGTCAGGCTCCTCTGAGTTCTATTTTTGACTAGGTCTTGCCCTTGGGCTCTGCCCTAAGCGCATTTTGTCCAATTTTAGCAAGAATCCTACTGGGCCAATATAGTGAAAATCCCCACCCTTGATGTGTGATCACTTTCCTTATTCCCCACCTTCAATATCTTATCACTCTGGCCGGCCTTCAGCAAAAACTCTGTCAAGTGAGCTTAGAATCTTCTTACCCTTGAGGTCCGCTTTGAGTACTTTTCAATCTGCAGATCTTCACCCTGCCCCTTGGCTATAAATCTCCCCTTGTCCTTATGGTATTTGGGGTTGAGTTCAATCTCTCTTCCCTTATTACAAAATGCCATTGTCATAGTCCCACTGAGTAAAGTCTGCCTTACCATCTTTAACAAATGTCAAAGCAGTTTTTCCTTTTATACCTATAAAGTACATACAAAAGTACTTTGTATAGGGTGTGTGCTTAAACAATTTTGACTATTACAATCTTTACTACTATTATTATAATTTTATATTATTATTACCATTCCTTAAAAGTTTCCATCACTGTCTGGCTTGGGAAATTTACCCTGGGTAGGCAATCTTATAGCAACCTGCACTTCTCCTATCACTGCATTTATGAGAGCTTTATTATTCTAACTTCAATAAGGGCATAGTCCATGTCCGTCTTGTTCGTGGCTACATCTCCAATGTGAAGAAAACTGTCTGACACATGGAGACTTGTAATAAATGTTTGCTGATTAAATGATTAATTAATATTTAAATCTAACACAAAACTTTATCCTTCAGTTATCCTTCCCTTAATCCTAGAAGAGTCTCCTCAGTCTCATCATCAAAGTCTACTCAGCATTTCTTTCTTTTTTTTTTTTTTTTAAGATTTTATTTACTTATTTGACACAGAGAGAGCGACAGCTAGAGAGGGAACACAAGCAGGGGGACTGGGAGAAGGAGAAGCAGGGAGCCCGATACGGGGCTGGATCCCAGGACCCTGGGATCATGACCTGAGCCGAAGGCAGATGCTCAACAACTGAGCCACCCCGGTGCCCCTCTACTCAGCATTTCTTAACATGATTCACTTTCTGTAAAACAACGCATTTTTTTGGAGAGGGTCTGTTTTCAAAACAAAGGTCGCTGGATAATTTTTTATATCCATGAAGATAAAACCTTATCTAAATTATAAGCTACTTGAGAGCAAAGGATTTAGCTCCTATTTTTTAAATATTGATCCATAGTTCCTCTATGACTAGTTTACGTACAATAAAATTTTAAACATGTTAAATATTAAAACAGTGTCTCATAAGAAAAGTGTTTTTGAGCTAGAACCCTACGTGTAATTATATCTTCTCATATCTAAATAAATGTATTAATTATGTGAAAAATTGCCATGAAGGGAACCATTTTTTTTTTAAGATTTTTTTTTTTTTTTTTTTTAAGATTTTATTTATTTATTTGACAGAGACAGAGACAGCGAGAGCAGGAACACAAGCAGGGGGAGTGGGAGAGGGAGAAGCAGGCCTCCCGCTGAGCAGGGAGCCCGATGTGGGGCTCGATCCCAGGACCCTGGGATCATGACCTGAGCCGAAGGCAGACGCTTAACGACTGAGCCACCCAGGCGCCCCCGAATGGAACCATTTTTAAGTGGAGCTGTACCTGCCACTGCAGAGAAACTGCCTTCCCCATCTCTGAACTGAGTAAAAACCTTTGGACTGGGCAAAATGGCAACTGTTTTAAGCAATTGCTTGAGAAGTCAGTGGGAGAATGGATGTCCTGATCACAAGACTGATGGTTGTGGACTTTCTGAAGGTAGAATCAGTAGTCAATCAATGTATAACCCAGAGTAGTTTAGCTTAACACCCATAAAAAATGTGTGGTATTTTTTGTCTTCTTAACTTATGAAATTACCCCCCACTTTCCTTTTCCTTATTAAAAATCCCTTGCTTTCACTCCACAAGCAGGACACTACTTGAGTTTCTACCTGAATCCGTGCTTCCAGAATTGCAATTCTTTGATCCCAAATAAATGCTTGTTTGCTTCTCATTGCAGCTCTTTATTTTCAGCTTAACAATAGAAATGAGGTTCATGGCGATAATCTTTTTCTTGTGGTTCATTTAAATAAATACAGGAAATCTTTAATGATAAAACAACACTTTTGGCTTGATAGAAGGTGATTGTTTTTATAAAATATTATTGTTTTATAAAAATAGCTACTTAAGGGGCTACTCAAATTATTCAACTAGCTATCTTTTCTTTATGGAGATTAGTAGGTAAAAGAAATGCACAGAATATCTTTTCAAAAGTTTATTATGGAGCATGTGATTGACAGCGTGCTCTGTCTGCTGTGGTATTATATGCTGAGTGTTAATTGTGGTCCAGAGGTTACTATATGTTTTTACATTTAGATTATTCCAATTTTAGGCTACTTCCTTCCAAGAAATGTTAATCATTTAGTGGCACTTCTAACAAGGTATCAGATGGAAAAAATTGAAAAATATAAATTATTCTTGAAAGATTTAAGTAACATTTGCAGTTTAAACTATGCATTCAGCAGACCTCTTAAAGAGGGACTATTTCAAACCATACACATACAGTGACTATGATAAATATATCA
The DNA here is from genome assembly GCF_004348235.1 of Phoca vitulina. Lineage (NCBI taxonomy): Eukaryota > Metazoa > Chordata > Mammalia > Carnivora > Phocidae > Phoca > Phoca vitulina. The sequence continues at coordinate 47,262,433 of NW_022589708.1, forward strand.
ATATAAAAGATGGACACAAGTGAGGCTGGAGAAACTGTGTAATTTTTTTTTAAAGATTTTATTTATTTATTTTTCAGAGAGAGAGAACACAAGCAGGGGGAGTGGCAGGCAGAGGGAGAAGCAGGCTCCCTGCCAAGCAGGAACCCCGATGCAGGACTCGATCCCAGGACTCTGGGATCATGACCTGAGCCGAAGGCAGACACTTAATCAGCTGAGACACCCAGGCGTCCCAAGACTGTGTAAATTTTTAACATTTGAACAGGTGGCCAACTTACCAAAACAACGTAAACCTTTATATCTTATCATGCTGAGACAGATCCTGGTGTTTTACAATGACATTAACATTAAAATTTAATTTTTTTCCTGCAGAGTTAATAATTAGCCAGTGTCAGTGAATAAAAATAGTGAGAACCCATCAATTTTTGATTGTCATTTTGAAAGAAGAAGGGAAGATATTCTTCCTGTCATGGGCCAATGAATCCTGCCTTGTGATGGTGCTAAAATAGAGAGCTCTGAATATGGAGGTAAGTGGCTCTGAATTCCTTTGCTGGTCTTATTTTAGGAATTTAGGAAAGTAAATGATACCTTTCATTTTATAAAGTTAAAAGTTAAGGCATCTGTATACATCCAAATGCTGATTTAGTGTCAGCGGTTTATTCGAAGAGCAAAGATCAACATTATATTAAACTAATGCTATAGTAAACTATCAAATATCTCATTTTATAATATGTGTTACTTGATAAGTTTATAAAGCATTAACCTACAGATCTCTAGGATAATTTGAATAAATACATTAATCCTAATAACCTGTTTGGCTTGTTGGTTGGATGACATCCATAGTGTCTTATAAAATAAGGGGGAGTTGAGCTGAGCCTTCATCATTTACTGTTTTTGCCAACACTTGTATGTACAAAGGCCAATGTGAGGGTGGCTACCCATTGAAGTGGCATTTAGAGATCTTTAGAAGACATTCAGGGATAATATGTCTTGTTCCCAACCTCTTCCTAGCTTATTTATCCACTCTATTCCTGTGAGTAGTTTGTTGCTTCCTGAAATTTTCATTTTCCAGAAACCTTGACCCTTTGCTTCATATTCCTACCTTTAATAACTTCCTCCAGCCCTTGATTTTCTTTTCCCCTTGGTGTTCTCTTCAGGCTGTGTTCCTTAGCATACCAATCCCAGATTTTCTGTTAACTGGCATGTTTGCACATCCCCTCTGATTTCATAGCTTCTGAAGCTTCTTGACCTCTCAACCTCAATGCCTTGGAATACTTCGTTGTGTACATTATTGTCCCAGTACCCAGTTTTAAAAAGAAAAATTATAATGATTGATAACACAACTAAATTAATTAGTACAAAACTTTGAATTATAATTATCTGATACATTGCCCAAATAGTATTTATGGCATTTATTTATAAAGCAAGTTTATTTTGTCTCACACCAAATAGTTTAATAGTTAAATAGTTTTAAGTAAAAACTATTTAAATTTTTTCTGGGACAGATTTGCCCCAGAGATATTTTTCTCTCTCTTAGATGATGTGGTACTCAAGTCCTAATTTGGGAACCTGTTGATATGTTACCTTGCATGGCAAACAGGGCTTTGCAAATGTGATTAAATTGAAAACTTTTACATAGGAAGATTATCCTGGATTATCTAGGTAGGCCCACTATAATCACATGGATTCTTAAAATTGGGGACTTTTCCTGACTGTGGAAAAATGGTCTGAGAGATGCAACATTGCTGATTCTGAAGATGAAGGAAAGGGACGATGAGTCAAGGAAATGTGTGGGCTCTAGAAGCCGGAAAAAGATCAGGAAATGGATTATTTTAGAGCCTCCTGAAAGAAACACAACCCTGCCAACATCTTTTTTTTTTTTTTTTAAGATTTATTTATTTATTTGACAGAGAGAGACACAGTGAGAGAGGGAACACAAGCAGGGGGAGTGGCAGAGGGAGAAGCAGGCTCCCTGCCGAGCAGGGAGCCCGATGCGGGGCTCGATGCGGGGCTCGATGCGGGGCTCGATCCCAGGACCCTGGGATCATGACCTGAGCCGAAGGCAGACGCTTAACGACTGAGCCACCCAGGCGCCCCAGCCAACATCTTGATTGTAACCCGTGAGACCTGTATTGAACTTTTGACCCATAGAATTGTAAAATAAAAAGTTTATGTTGGTTAAGTCACTAAATTTGCGGTAATGTGTTACGGTAATGATAGGAAATTAATACAGATGATAAAATTTGGGTTCAATTTAATCACTAGATCAGTTCCTTTATAATAGTCAAAGCTCTGAGATTTATTTGTAGTTAAAGTCACTCTTCTCTTCTTAGTCTCCCGCCTTTTCCAGGCAAGATAGTGTGTGTTTGGCTTCTACTTTATGTCTTTGTCATCTTTCCTGTTTCTGTTCCTCTTCATCCAGGTAGTTACCTTCAGTTTCTGAGGCTTGCCAAATTGGAGTAGTGGGAGTCAAAAGAAGAAATTTGGAAACAAATGTGTCCTAGACTGATAACATCGTGGTCATCTATAATCTTTGCTCTTTGAACTTGGAATATATTTCATTCTTTTTCTTTTGGGCACCTCTTTGCATTGTTGAAGACATCAACAGCCCAACTCACTCCTGTGGTGTCCATTCTTCTAAGTATTTAAATTTTCACCAGAATTACTAAGTTTCTATGTTGGCTAGTCATGTGCCACACTTTTTGTAGCCCCAGGCATATGAAAGTTTACTGTAAGCCCTCACCGGCCGCCTGAGCATAGGTAATTCCCAAACTATAATTAATCTTGTCCTTTAGATTTCTCAGACATTTACATAGACATTGTTTTTCTGTTTTCTCATACCTTGTTTAGTATGAAAACCCCTACCAGAGTCTTACAGTGTGGACCTCACAATTCTCCTCTCTCTTGTCTTAAAGTGAAAGAAGTATATCTTTCCCTTCTGGAGTTCAGGAATCACAGCCGATTGCCAATAGTTCTCTCCAAAAAAATCATCCTCAGGGCGCCCAGGTGGCTCAGTTGATTAAACCTCTGACTTCAGCTCAGGTCATGATCTCAGGGTCCTGCGATCAGGCCAGGCATCGGGCTCCATTCTCAGCGGGGTGTCTGCTTCTCTCTCTGCCCCTCACCCCACTTGTACTTTCTCTCTCCCTAATGAATAAATAAAAATCTTTAATTATTTTTAAATAGCCATTTAATCAATTTTTCAATGTCTACTTTGAACTTTGTTGGCCTCACTTTGTCAAAACCTGGAAAGAAAGGACCCATTTTAAAAGCCTTGTTTCAGGGGTGCCTGAGTGGCTCAGTCATTAAGCGTCTGCCTTCGGCTCAGGTCATGATCCCAGGATCCTGGGATCGAGCCCTGCATCGGGCTCCCTGCTCAGCAGGAAGCCTGCTTCTCCCTCTCCCACTCCCCCTGCTTGTGTTCCCTCTCTTGCTGTGTCTCTCTTTGTCAAATAAATAAAATCTTTAAAAAAAAAAAATAAAATAAAATAAAGGCCTTGTTTCACATCACAAAACATTGTTGTAGATAGATTGATTCTGATATTAAATAATCATACTCTTTTATTATTTCTTCTCATGCTTTAGCTTATTTGTGATTCAACTACATTTTTACTCACTTCGATGTTCTTTCATCTGTTAACTTCTCTTTCTCCTTTGTATTTTTCTCCCATACCTTTTTGTCCTATTGCATCAAAAACATAAATAGTCCTGCCAAGGTTCCTAACATTTCTTCATTCATTCAATCAATGTTTTGACTAAATGTTGTTCACAAAATATTGTGCTCATTGATATTATTCCATGTAACCTTAAGGAGCTTTTGATTTAATAAGGGCAATGACCCACATAAGTAACTGTTCTATCTCTGAAATAAGAAATCTGTTAATCCTCAAGTTTCTGCCTACATATCTTCATTATAGCCTTCATTATAGCCCTCCTTCATAGGGTAATTTCAAGCATTCCACTATTTTATTAATTTACCAAAATTTTTCAAACATGCAAAATGGCCAATTTATCAAAAATATTTGGTCAATGTGTTTACATATATCTAATTACATGGTAGATAAATACATCCATTTTGAAGCCTATAATACTTATTTTCTCTTAGAGTGCTTTAGGTTACAATGTCAAGAACTCATTTTTATTCTGTTTTCATTTTAACGTAATTGATAGCCATATGCAAAGAAAATTTAAGTTTTATCTGCTTTATCTTTATTGGATAAATTTTATTATTTTTATTTAACCTGAAAAGAAGGAATATCAAACTATGAAATAATTTCATTCTTTGCTTTCTCTACCCATGGGAGCTATGCTCTCAGCCCTGTGCATCCTAGACCCCCAACTGGGCCCTTGCCAGGGGAACAATAAATTGCCACATGTTAAAACCCATTGGATATTTCTTTTTATTCTTGATCAGTTGTATATGGGTCTTCTTATTCCAGTTTTAATAGTAAATGTGAACCAGGTTAGAGTCTTGTCTTTTTCCTGTTCTTTAGTAATTCCAAAATTCCAAACAAGAAAAAAAAAGAAAGAAAATATAAGTAAATAGAAGAAAAAAAAAAAAAGATAGCACTATTGGCTTCTTATCATTTTCACTCATTTTTTTTTTTTTACGCAGAGAATTAAAATTCCTCCTCCTAATGAATTTCTGTGCATTCTCACATATTCAAAATTGCCATCTTCTGATAGTTCTCATTTAGCAATTCCAACAGGTATGCAAAAGTAAGACAAATTAATATCTTCAACATTTTCTAAATAGTCCATTATGTATGTATCAGTGTTAGAAAAGTATTCAAAGCTCATATTTTTATTTTAACTCAAATTTTATGAAAAAACAAATAACAAACAAAAAAAACCCCAAGGGAATTGTTTCTGCCATATCCATAGAACACACACAATTTTAGCATATGTGGAGACAGAAGATTTCAAAATAATTTCTTGAAAACAAGTTAATTATATAATTTTATAATATACTGCATTTAAAATTTTTGTACCAACAATATTATCTTGGAACTATTATGTTTAGGTGATTTCCTCACTGGGAACCAATCTTAGAAAACTTTTTATAGAAGGATATAATAAAAATGTTTTCTAAATCACACAAAAAATCTCTACAGTAAGCACGTACAATAAAAATTACTTATTCACTTCTCTTGGATTAACAAAGAATTTGAATGAATCTTTGCAAGGTAATTTTAAGCAAATAGAATAACACTGCCTCCTAGCAATGAGATAGAGTATGATAAGCACAAGTCTTCCTGCTTTGTTAAGAGCAAACACAGCGGGGTCATTCTCTGTTAACTGTCACCCCTGATGTGTGACTTTGTACCACTGAAAGAAGCATCTAGATCTGTTGACAGAATGACCCTGGGGGGACTACACTGTTAGAAATCACAAGTAGCAATAACAACCATTGGAATCAAGGTTGCTAAATGCAAATGAATGTGGAAAGGCTACAAATAAGAACAAAGTGCACATCCTAGGACAGAAAAAGAAAGTGTCAGTTCAAAATGATGAGTCAAATTGCTTCCAAGGTATTCCCCTCTGACATATTTAAATCTACAAACATAGCTCCTAGAATGAATGTTTCAGAAGGCAATTCTCATTATCACACCGAGATTTCCAAATACATATTTTAAAATTTGCATGTATTTTATACTTTTAGCAAAATATTTTGTGGCTATATGTTAGAAAATGTAAACAAGAAAGCTGAAACAAGCCATCATTTTGTTACACATGTTTTGTATACATGCATCAGTAAATATTAAAGGAAAAAATTGCCTTGAGTATAGTGCCCATAGTGATTCTACTTGGTTTTAGAAGGAATGTATTTGCAGGAAGGAATTTTTAAGTTGTAGCATATTTACTTAGAGAAATCATCATCTTGATGAGTGAAAGTACTTCACATTTATAAAGTATTAAACGATAAAAAGAACTGATTTGTAAACTTTGTATTTTTTTTTTTTTTCCAAATAGATGGAAAACCAGCATAGGTTTCTGGCTTCCTTCCCTGAAACCAACAGAATCCTGAAGATGACATATGTTGATAACTTTCTTTTTGTTTCCCTCTCTCACATGCACATGCATGTCTGCATGCATGTGCGTGTGCGTGCGCACACACACACACACAGACTACAAGAAATCTACAAGTATTCTAGAAATGGTTTTATCCCCTTGGTGTGTAGATGTGTGGATATGTGATACCCAGAGTACATCTGTGTGTGTGTATGTGTTTTGTATGTAAACACAGAGAGCTGTGAATGAAAGATTGGGCAGAAGCTAGGGGAGAATCTTAATAAGATGTGGACTAATACACTGTTGTGGGAGTTTATCGAGATGGCACTGCTTTAGAAAACATATTACTTGCTAAAATTGAAGATACACATATGATATATGTTAGTCAGCTCTTGCTGCCAAAAAGGAAGAAAAACATTTTTAGTAAGTAAGTTAGTTAGTAAGTTATAAACAGAGACACAGTGTCATTATATTTGAGAAATACAAGTTTAAATACAATGAGATAACACTGTATATCCATCAGATAGCAAACATTAATAAGTGACATAATTTCCGGTGCTGGTGAGAGCATAAGCAATTGCAAAAGAGCTCTTTGGAAATACCTTTAAAGTGAAGTGTTTGTATATGCTATACACTAGTAATTTTATTACAAAGTATTTAACCCAGTAAACCTATGGGACACATTCATAAGGAGTCACATTTAAGGCATTCACCAAAAGATCATATTGATAAGATTAGAGAGAGGTATTCATTCATTATAGAGAAATGGAAAAGTAAAATGAGTATATATACTTGATTAAAATGTATGCAGCAGTTAGAAGTAATGAACTAGATGTACACACGGAGGCCTTATATTATTAAATGAAAAAAATAGACAATTAGGATACTATTAAAGCATATTTCAATGTATACACTCTGAAACCCAAATCATATTTTTAAGAATAGGTAGATAGGTGGAAAACCCATTTATGGAAGGTAGTTTAGAAGGGTGTTTTTTGTACACATGTAGATTTTTACTATGTAAACCAATTGTGGGAAGTATTTTAGGAGAACATATATTGAATCCAGTATTGCGGGTGCATTGGTGAATGTGGGTTAGGGAGAGGTATAAGGAATAGAAACAAAACACCCCCCCCAAAAAAGAGATAGAATACAAGATAAACTTTGAATAAAGGTATGTTAACAAATTTTTGTGGACATATTAGGAAGCAGACATTATATGATGTGATTTCCAGAGTGTTACGTAGATTAGAACTCCAGAAATTCTGAAATTAATTTCCTAGGGCACTTTCTATGTTGACATCCGCACATTTTTCAAATTGAACAAATTCAAATGATTCATTCCTTTTACCTTCCATCCCTTTAGACATTTCCTATTTTGGTAGTGACACCAATTGTTCAAGGCTATACATTGTTCTAATCTAAATTCTCTACCTCACCGTCAGCTTTTTTCATCTGGATTACTATAGCCAGCCAGTTGGTCTCTAATGCCTTCCTTTAATCATTCTTTTGTCCTGCCCAGATGGATGACTTTAAAACAGAAATATGACATATTACTCCTATTGGAGAAACTAAGTTCTATGAAGCAAGGTGCTTGTTCTGTCTTGCTTACCATTGTATCTCCAACACCTAAAACAATGCCCGGGGTATAATAGCCACTCAGGTCTTACTTATTGGATGCATAGTTTGCTGGGTAGCTTCTAAATACTTCTTAGACAATCTCAACTGCAGTGGATATCTCTTCTGTGATTAGATTATAAGAAATACTGACTTCCATCTTGCTAGCACTTTTTTTTTTTTTTTTTTTCTTTCTTGCTTTAATGAAGCAAATTGCCATGTTGAGAAGTGTTAGAAGGTGGAGGAGGTTCAGTAATGTATCTTCCAAACGGAGAAAGCACTTTAATACTGAAAAACGAAGTCACTCCATATGGTTTACAGAGTTTTATTCAAGGTCGCTCACTGACTCGGGCAGTTGATCCAGGGCATTATGCAGCTATTCTCCACCCTCCATTTTTCACAACTTAATCCCCAGCTTTCATGGAGTGAGAGGCACAGTGGTAAGGTCACAGGGCAGTTATCTAAGCGGCGCCACCTGTGGCCAGAGGGATCGCTAGTTATTTAAAGTAGCACCATCTGTGCACTAAATGGGAGCACAAGATGGAGGGCCAAAGACGGCGTCAATGTTGTCGGCGTTCCTGCAGGAAGGTAAGTGTCCTAATCACCAACTCCAATGTGTGGGTGCAGGGAGTGGGGGGTGGGGGTGTTCCCACGCCACCAAGAAATTCTCAGATACAAGCTGGGTGTCTACAATTCAACTCAATTCTGACACTGTCTACCAGGAGATAGCATCAGATTCCTCAGGTTAGGAACTCAGTCCCACAACACTGTCCCCCACTTCAGATGTCAGGTGAAATTCAGCTTGCTACTTGTATTTCTGACCAACTGGCTATCAGAGATTCCCACAAACTCTTCTTAGGTTCAATTAATTTGCTAGAGGGGCTCACAGTATTCAGGAAACCAGTTTAGTCACTAGATTACTGGTTTATTACAAAGGATATTAATGGGTACAGTCAACAGCCAGGTGAAGAGATAAATAGGTGAGGTACCCCAAAAAGGAGTTTTTGTTCTTGTGAAGTTTGGGGCCGTGTGGTGGTATGTGGAAATGTTCTGGTTCACCGATCTGTAAGTCCTCTGAACCCCCCCCCTTTTTTTTTTTTTTTTTTTTATAGAGGCTTCATTACATAGGCATTAAATCATTGCTTAAAACATGGCCATTGGTGATTGATTCAACCTCCAGCCCCTCTGGCCTCCCTCGAAATTGGTTGGAATTTAACCAACCAACCCCCACACCCCCCACCTTCTCTAGATTTCGAAAAGTCATCTCATTAACATAAACTCAGTTGTGGTTGAAAGGGGCTTTATGAATTAAAAAGATATCCATTTCACCTTTATGGTTCTGGAGCTTTCTAGGAACTGAGAATAAGAGATCAAATATCATAAAAAAAAGATACTTCCATAGCTCTTATCTTCCAGTAAATTCCAAGGGTCTTGGGAGCTGTAAGCTGGGGACTTGACATAAAAATATAAGTGAAATAGGGGCGCCTGGGTGGCTCAGTTGGTTAAGCGACTGCCTTCGGCTCAGTCATGATCCTGGAGTCCCAGGATCGAGTCCCGCATCGGGCTCCCTGCTCGGCAGGGAGCCTGCTTCTCCCTCTGACCCTCCCCCCTCTCATGTGCTCTCTCTCTCATTCTCTCTGTCTCAAATAAATAAATAAAATCTTTAAAAATATATATATATATATATATATAAGTGAAATATATTTTCGTCATCAGGGGCGCCTGGGTGGCTCAGCCATTTAGCGTCTGCCTTCGGCTCAGGTCATGATCCCAGGGTCCTGGGATCGAGCCCCACATCAGGTTCCTTGCTCGGCAGGAAGCCTGCTTCTCCCTCTCCCATTCCCCCTGCTTGTGTTCCCTCTCGCTGTTTCTCTCTCTCTCTGTCAAAAAATAAATAAAAATCTTTAAAAAAAATATATATATATATATATTTTGGTCATCTGATATATTTCTTATAAATCACAATATCTGAGGAAGGCAATACTGTAGAGAGCTAAGGACAGCCCCTGGCCAACAACCAGGTAGGAAGTTAGGCCTTCAGACCAAAAAACCAAAAGGAATTGCATCCTGCAACAGCCATATAAGTAATCTTGGAAGCAGATCCTCAGTAGACATATTGAAAGAAAAATGGAATGAATGAAATAATTCATTATTTTCTGATAGCTTCCACGATTCTTTTAACTGTATTTTCTCTGGATAATTTTACCCAAAGGACATACATTCTATTGCATAACACAGTAGTGCTCATTTAAGTATTAGAATGACAACTTTTGCAAAACTGCCACCCTCTCTCAACTCTCTCCCTGATGAAATAAAAAAGAAATGCACAATACTTTTCTTATGATTTTACTAAGTGTGAAAAGGATACATTTCATAAAAGCAGTAGATAAGTTATAAAATATGCTCTCACATTTGCCTCTGATGCTGAAGGGTTTTTGGTATACTTATGTAGAGGAGGGACAGTAATATTTTTAAAATATATAAAATTTTTCCTTATTGTACAACAAATTTATAATAATCTTGATTTGCTATTCTCTTAGATTGTAATGACCTAGAATTACTAGAAAATAACTTTGAAATGTGTTTTCATCATTATGATTTTATGTTCTGTTTTTAAATTCTATCTCAGATCACCTGATGTTTTGATTCATGGTTTGAATATCTTTAAGCAGAACTGTGTTTGCTCATAAAAACTTTTTGGATAAAGTTTTCAGGGGACATATTTGTTTTCCTACTGACTGACAATCCATGTTATAGTTTTTTTTTTTTTTTTTTAAGATTTTATTTATTTATTTGAGAGAGAGTGAGAGAGAGAGCACAGAGCGGGGAAAAGGAGAAGCAGACTCCCTGCTGAGCAGGGAGCCCGATGCGGGACTCGATCCCAGGACTCCAGGATCATGACCTGAGCCGAAGGCAGTCGCTCAACCAACTGAGCCACCCAGGTGCCCTCCATGCTGTAGTTTCTCAGGGCATTTTTCTTCGTCTCAATTCCCCAGCTGCCAATCAGTGAGGAAATCAACACAAATAGTTGGACTACTCTATCAGTGTTCAGTAAAAATCAGATACACTTCATTTATTGAATGTCTATTGCATTCTGAAACTAGTATTTCATGATTGTTCTATTGCGAGTTACAGAAAAACTTAAGAAAATCAAAAATGAAAGTGAAATTCACTTTGGAAATAAGCTACAAAATAATTTTTTAACACAAAATTGATGTTGAGAAATTTAGAAACAAAGACTTTTGTAACTAACGGTATTATTTTTACCCATTTATACAATGAAAAATATCTTTAAGTTAAGCTGTGGGCTCTGATTTAGTAAATTTTTAATTGTAAGTTGCTTTGTATTATTTATTTTAAAAATAAATAGGAGTTTATTTGGATGTAACTATAGTAAAAGAGTTTTTACTGGGCCTAGAAGTATTCTATTCCCAAATTTCTCCTTACACAAAACTTATTTATGTTCTACAACCGTTTCAAAAATCAAGTTTAAAGCACTAACTCATTATTTTAAGTTTTCATTTTCCTAAGGGAAAGACATTATTTGTGAAATATTTCTTTTTGCTTATCAGTATTTGATTTAAAAAATAAAATTTAATATTCATTAATTTTAGAATCTGATTCTAAATTCTTAGCCTTAAGCATCTTGTCTAAATATCATGTAATGTTTGGACACCTTCAATATCTCCAACAAATACTCATTTTTATTAAAGACCTCAGGGACTGGTATGCTAGGTAATCTACAGTATGAGGCAGTTCAATCATGTTTGGATAATTCTGTTGGCAAAAGATGACTTTTTATAGTTTTTTGTAGCTTTCCCCCACCATTAATTCTTTTTTTTTTTTTTAAAGATTTTTATTTATTCATTTGACAGAGAGAGCCAGAAACCACAAGCAGGAGAAACGAGCAGGGAGCCCAATGTGGCTTCCCCACCTAGCAGGGAGCCTGATGTGGGGCTTGATCCCAGAACCATGAGAAAGCCAAAGGCAGATGTTTAACTGACTGAGCCACCCAGCCCCGCCAACCCCATTAATTCTTATTCTGTCCTATGAATTCTTACATGGAAATGAAGAAAGTACCTTCCATATGCTAGTCTTTGGTATAAATGCTGTATTACAAAAAGTCTCCAGTTTAACTCTCCCCACTTTTTTGAGCTATGTTATGTAGCTTTTAGTTTTCATTTTATCCTATATTCATTTTCATTTGTATTTTTATAATATTTTAGAAATGTGTTTACTAGAATGGAGTGCAGTTTTCTAAGTCAAGGAAACTTACAGTTGTGTGATTATGTATGCCTTAAAGCTCCCTGAACTACCTGAAATTCTGTGCAAAATATTATTTTCATGAACGTATTTTCTGAGGATGAAGTGCCATAATTTTCATCAGACTCCAGAAACAGTGGAACCCCCTTAACGTCTGACTAATTTGTAAGACAGTAATCACTACCTCTTAAATACCCTACTAGCCAAAAAAAAAAAAGGACAATTGTGAACCTGTGTGCTTTCTTGGATTTTACATTAATAAGAAAACACGAATTTTTTTAAAGAAAAGTAGACTAAAATTACATGTATGTGTACAGCCAATCCCTGTTATTGGCAGATTCTGTATTTGCCTATTCACCTGCTGGCTAAAATGTACTTGTAACCCCAAATCAGTACTCATGTGCTTTCACTGTATGTCATTCATGCACAGGTGCATACCAGTGAAAATTTGCATCGCCCAATTGCAAGTTCCGGGCTGAAAAGGGGGAACAAGGTGAGGCTCTGCCTTCTTATTTCAGCTCTCATACTGTAAACAAGTATCCTTTTCATGGTCTACATAATGTCACATTTCCACATTGGTGTTTTTTTGTTGGTGATTTAACTTTTTTAAATGACCCCCTAAGCATAGTACCGAAGTGCTATCTGGTGTTCTTAATCAAAAGAAGTTTGCTTTGGGTCTTATGGAGAAAATATTTGTTAGATTAGCATGTGTTATACTGTTGTTGGCGTGATTTTAATGTTAAAGGTCAGTAATATATCATTATATATAATAATAGTTAATGATAATATAAGTTGTCTTTAAACAGAAACACACATACAACAAGGTTATGTATTGATCAGTTGGTGGAAGTGTGACCAGAAGCTCACAAGAACCTGTATTTTATCTAGGAGCAGTGGTTTAATAGTCACTAATTTAGTGTTTCCAGCAACTTTATAGAACATGACTACCGACTACCATGAGTAACTAGAATCAACTGTATACATACGTATATGTTAAATGAAATAATCTTAAACATTTATCACACATCATTTTCTATTTCAGTGATTGCTGTTTTGGAACTAACTACAAAACTTTGATATTATTCTATTAAATTTTAGTCCATTCTTTTAATCTATCAAAAACTTTTTAGAACAGAGTTGTGTTTGTGTATATTTATCCAACTGATTGAAAATTTGTCTAAGTGTTGTGACCATATTTTCTGGTAATGTCTAAAATTACATTATTTATCTGAATGACAAATCATTTAGTTAAATATTTATTGAAGTTCTGTTTCAAAGTATTTTGTCATTTACCTTTGAAGTTAAAAAAGATAAAGCCAAGAGTTCTATCAGAGAATTTGCAGTCAAATTGAATGAACTGGGCAGGATGAGAGGCAATTGTTGTTTAATGGAACAAGACTCCACATTTTGTAGTCAGAAAACTGATGTTCAAGTGCCAGTTTTATAACTTACCAAATGCATGATTTTGGTCAAATCAATTTGCTTGTGGGCTTTAATAACAATTATATCTAACACAGCTATAGTCAGGATTAAATGAGCTCATATAGGGGGAAACTTTGTATAGTAGCAAAATTTGCAATTGCTTTTAAAAAGGTAAGTTTACAAGTATCTTTATTAAAAAGCATGAGTGTTTTAAGATAAATATGTAATTTTGTTTCAATATCAAATGACTTTTGTCTGCTTAGATAATTATGGATGGATAAATCTATGATGTCTTTATTGGTAGAGATAACATAGGAGGTATAACTTTGGTAAAGTAAAATGATCAGCTTTATTTTGTGCACAGACAGTTCAATTTTTCTATAAAGGATAGGAAAGTAATAGAAAAGTTAAGAAGAGCCTCATTTTGAACATTATGGATGTTATATGAGCCTTCGTTAATAATTTTGTAGTCTCAAGAGAGAGATTATAGGTTTTTAAGTTGAGTTATATGAAGATAAATCTAAGAACTATGTAGGGTGGACTGAAATGGGAAGATGTTGAAGGAGGAGAGAACAACTATATATTAGTTCAAGGATGAAGTAACTTTAGGCTGAATTAAGATGGTGGTAACCTGAATGAAAATGGAATTTAAAAAAAGAACAGACAAGAGTTTTGTTTTAAAATTTTCTTTATTTGATTTTCAAGTTATAGAAATTATGTGTGCATATTTTAACAATTGAAATACAATACAAAAAAATATAAATGTGAAACACCATTTCTCTTCCTCTTTTTTCCAGCATGCACACACACATACACACAAAGCTCTCTTGTGTCCTGGAGTTAATTGATTTTTAACCCCCCTAGTGTGTATCTTTACACTGTGTTATCTCTACTCGAGTAAAAATATGCAAGCATGTGTGTCCATATGTTGAGAATTATTTGCTTTTTTCCAAATGAGAATCATACTATATGCATTGGTGTTTTAGATAATTTTTTTAAAACTTGGCAATTAATTTGATGATTGATGATGATTTAAGAGAGGAAAAGAAAGAAGATAAATTTCCAGCACAGGTAATTAAACAATAGATCCTTACAAGGAATAGGAAAAATGGGAGAAAGAAGTACTTTTTCTTAGAAAGAGGTAAACAACTAAAGTATCATTTTAATATTTTACACTGAAATAGATTATTCAATTAATCCAATGGATAAATTAAGAATAGTATCTTCATATTTGTGTCTTCATAAAAAGTAGTCCAATAAGGTTCTTTTTTCCCATCAACCTTCTTCATTTATTTCATTTATTCAACATTTATTTAGCACTTGGTATATGAAAGATAAGTTCTTTGTTTTCTTTGCCTTAATAGGGCTTGCATTGTCTTGGTGAGACACAGAAAATGTAGAAATAAACAACAGGCAAACAGAAAACAAATAGAAAAATAATTTTCAAAGATAACTGATACCAACATTATTAAACAGGGAGATATAAAACAGAGAATGGAAGAAAATAGGAGAGGACATTTGTGTTCAAATCCAAGTGATTTAATGAGAGCCAGTCTTTCCTTATACATGCCTTTGAATTGCTTTTTCTTTACTATACTCACACAGACACACTCTTACACACATACATATGTTATATGTCATATATGTAATTCTAATATGTGCATGAATGTGTGTATATATGTATACACGTTATATGTTATATATGTAATTCTAGTGTGTGTGTGTGTGTACACACACACATACATATATACACCTGAGCTGCTGTAAACAAATTATCACAAACTTGGTGATTTAGAAAGATGGGAAATTATTCTCTGACAGTTCTGGAGGCCAAACTGTGGCAGGGCCATGTCCTTTCTCTCTGAGGGTTCTGTGCGGGAGAATCCATTTCTTGCCTCTCAGCTTCTGATGGTTCCAGGTGTTACTTGACTTGAAACTGCATCACTGCTTTCTCTGCCTCTGTAGCTACATTACCTTCTACTCTTATCTATCAAATCTCCCCCTGCATCATGGTTATAAGAACATATGTCATTGGATTTAGGGCATATCTGGATAATCAATTCCTTCCAAAATCCTTGATGAATCACATATTTTGCCATATAAGGTAATAATCACTCTTTATCATATAAGATAATATTGACAGGTTCTGTGAATTAGGATGTGGGCATATATTTTTGGTGGCCATCCTACAGCCCACTACAGTACAGTTTATACACAATTTAATTAATATACCATTATTGCATATACATTCCAGTCTTCCAATCATTTGTGAGAAATTTTTCCTTTTTTTTTTCTGATTCTATGGTGACGATCACAAAATGGGTGCTTGTTAAATAGGCATTTGATTAGTCAAACGTTCTGTTAAAAGATCAATGGCATGTTTGAGGAAATGTGAGAATGACAAGAAGAAAAAAATATGGAAGTAGTAGTTGAGCCAGCATTAGATCTGAGCTGAAGTTTACCCTGAAAAATCTCTCATTCACTTGGGAGCCTGATAGCAGTGATCATTATCATTTTTATTTGTGAAAACATCACGTATTTATTTCTTCTCTTGAATATTTTGTCTTACAGTTATTCCTATCTCCTATAGTTCATAAAATATTTTATAGTTTCCTCCTCTTAATTTATATTAAAATTGTAAAATGAAGGGTTAACAGGATAAACTCCTAGGGAGCATCAAGGATATCAGTCTGTGTTATGAGCCTTCATTCTCCATAATTTAAAAAAATGATTTAATAAAACTCAGCAGCTACATAACAGATGTTTCATATGTTCTATGAATAAATAAATGGGTGAATTAGTGAATTAAAGTTGCTAGATGCTAATTCCTGGCCAGTATAATAAGAGGGACAGAAGAGCCCAACATTGAGGAGGGCAAGGCATCTTAGCCTAATGGTTCTGTTTTTCTTTCCAAAAATATTTAGTAAGAATTATATTCAGTAAAAAAAAGTGAGAACATTTTTATCCTAGATTATGCTGCCTTTTAAGCAATGAACTATAATGATTATGGCTATGACTTAAGACATGTTAACTCATTTGAAATCAAACTTTTTTTTGGTCTAAATTACATGATAGCTATTTTAATTCAAATTTCTGTTGGATATTGACAAGGTGTTTATTCAAAACCTATCTTTTTTACTTAAAATGGAAAAGAAATACTGATTTTTAATTTGTTATGTTTGTAATTTAATTATCATTCAGCTACTGATTGGGGGCTTATGTGAAGTTAATAATAAAACTAATTTCTGGGAATATATGAAAATGATGGGGAGTAACTAAGAAAGGTAAGGGAACTTAAGAAATTGTGATTTTTGGTTTATTTCCAAGAATCTGTAGTCCATAGGGTGATAAACGCTCTGCTTATTAAAAATATTTAGACAAATTTTAGCTGGAGTTGAGGTGTCAAGGATAATTGGAGTATTTGTTGAAGTTATAATGAATGTTGCTTATAAGACTGAGGATTGCTACAGGCTTATATGGAATTCTTTTGGCTCCTAGGCATTATTACATTTCAGTGGTGTTATTTAAAAAAAAAAAAAAAAAAAGGAGTGGGGAGAAAAACTTATACATTTTTAACATTTTCATCAGAATTGTTCTAAACTATGTAACACATATGTCACAGAATCATGAAGAAGGGAACTAACATTTCTGATGGGATATGAATCATACCACACAATATCTTTATTTCAAATACTCATAATTAGGATAACAGTAGAAGGAAGTAGATATGACAGATATTTCTAAAAGCTCTGCTTTAAAATTTATGAATCTCATTTGGATGCAGATATCTAGTCAATCATGCATCTCTGGGGTTTCTCTGCTCTTGCTAACAGAGAGGTGAGACAATTATAATTATGTGTCACATTCCATACATTCATTGCAATACAAAAGTTACATACGCCATAATGAAAGTTAATATTTCCAAGTATTGTCCAAGGCATAAAAATGTTTACGATATAGTGGTTTATTAATATATACCTCATTTTTGCCATAAGAGCATATACTGACTACGTGATAATTAGTTATCAAAATGGGCACAATAGCAAGACTGAGAAGAAAACAAACAAGGAAAATTGTTGACAGTTATGTCCATACAAAAACCAAATATCTATAGCAGCATCAGTCATTAATAGCCCAAAGGTGGAAACAACCTGAATGTTCATCAGTTGATGAATGGATAAAAATGTCATATATCTATACAATAGAATATTTTTCAATTACAAAAAGGAATGAAGTACTGGTACATGGTACAACATGGATGAGCCTTGAAAACATTGTTTTAAGTGAAAGAAACCAGTCACAAAATACCACATATTATTCCACTCAAATGAAATATCCAGAATAGGAAATCTATAGAGACAGAAAGTTAACTTAGTGATTGCTTACGGCTGGCAAGATGGGTTGGGAGAATAGTGGGTGATAGCTTAAGACCACAGGGTTTTTGTTTTGTTTTGTTTTGTTTTTGAGGTGATGAGAACGTTCTTAAATTGACTGTGGTTATGGTTGCACATATCTGTAAAATACTAATAACCGTTAATTGTATGCTTTTAATTGGTGAATTGTAGGGAATATGAATTCTATCTAAATAAAGCTGCTAAAAGGAAAAGTAGTATAGACAGTACCCCTATGTCCCATACTGAGTTTCCCTTTTATTAACATCTTACATGTATACAGTACATCTGTTAAAATTAATGAACATATATTGATGTATTATTATTACTAGTGTCCATATTTATTCCAATTTTCCTATTTTTTTTAAAGTATCCTTTTTCCCTTCCAGGATCCCATCCATGATTCCACATTACCTTTAGTAGTCTTATCTCCTTTGATTCTTACTGGTTTTGACAATATTTTAGACTTTTCTTATTTTGATGACCTTGAATTCTGGTCAAATATTTTATAGGTTGTCAGTCGTTGGAAATTGTTTGATGCTTTTCTCACTGAGATAATGTGTTTTTGGAGGAGGATCATAAAAGTAAAATGCCATTCTCATTACATCAGTCGAGAGTACATACTATCAATGACTTATCACTGTCGATGTTAATAATCACCTGGCTTGAGGTAATGTTTGTCAGTTTTCTCCACCATAAAGTTACTATTTTTTACCCCTTTCTTTTTTACTTTTGAAAGGAAATCACTGTGCATACCCCACACTTAATGAATAGAATTATGAGCCACTTGTTAAGGGTGAAGTATCTCCATACATTATTTGGGATTATTTTGCATGAGAGATTTAATCATTTATTTAATCTATTTATATTAGAATTGACTCATGGATATTTATTTTATACTTTATGATTTCATACTACTGTCTTTATTTTGTTGCTGAATTATTACAAATTTTTCAGTGGGAGCTCTTTTAGTTTATTCTAGTGTCCCTTTTACACACCCCCATCATTGGGGTTTTCTTTTTATAATTCACCCCCCCCAGAAATTTCATCTTTTCTGTCAATACAAGATGCTCTATGCTCATTTTGTGTATTTCCTGCCCCAGTCCAAGAATCAGTCATTTCTTCCGTGGTTTATTTTATTGGAAAATCATATTAGAACCCAAGATCTGGGTATTTAGGTATACTTGCTGCTCTGGGATATTTTTACACCTAGGTTCTTCTAGCTGACAGGAGATCCATGCATGTAGCACATATTTATAAATTTTTCTATGTATAACCATCTGTATGCTAAATGAAACCTGACCTAATACTGATCTATCCAACTCTAATCCATTATCACACAGATCATTCTATTTTCTTCCTCTTGTTTACCTGTAGCTGCCCACTCCAACCATGAGGAACCTGGATTTAATACTCTGCCTTCCATTTACTTAATGGAAATAAGTGTTCAGTTACAGTATACTTGTAAAATGGTTTCAGAATTGTTATTTTTTCCAGTTGTATTGAGATATAATTGACATATAACATTGTGTAAGTTTAAGTTACACATCATGATTTTTATATGTATATATTATAAAAAGATTATGAAAATAAGATTAGTTAATGCATTCACTACCTCACATGCATTTTTTTTTTCTGTGTAGTGAGAACTTTAAAAAACTGCTCTCTTAGCAACTTTCAAATATATTCCCTGCGATACCACTGTGAAAAACTACTCTATCAGCTAGAATATAGTATTTATGTGCAGCTTCTTTTGCCTTTAGTTTTACAGAACCTACTTATTTTCAAAGTAACTTAGGATAACCCATTATTCCCTCCCCCTTTTGTGCTGTTGTTTTATACATTTGTGATACATTTATATTCTTTATCACATTCTGTATTCTACCTAGGAATCCCTGATCTCCTAAATGCTTTCTTTATTTTTATTTTTTTTAAAGAATTATTTATTTATTTTAGAGAAAGAGGGACAGAGTGAGCATGAGCAGGGGGAGGGTCAGAGGGAGAAGGAGAGAAAGAATCTTAAGCAGTCTCCCTGCTGAGTGCGGAGCCGGATGCTCCAGATCGCACAACCCCAAGATCATGACCTGAGCTGAAATTAAAAGTTGGTCACTCAACTGACCAAGCCACCTAGGTGCCCCTAAATACTTTCTTTAAAAAAAAAAATATATATGTATATGTGTGTGTGTGTGTATATATGTATATGTATATATACAAATATATATATATATATTTGTAATATGTATGTAAAATATATATCACATATACGTAAAATATGCATATATATAAAAGTTTACTTTTTGTGTTCTAAAATTCCATGAATTTTGACCAATGCTTAATATGGTATCATACAGAATAGTTTCACTGCCCTAAAATAGTTTTTATGGTTCATTTTTGCCTTCCCCAGCCCCGTGGCAGTCACTGCTCTGTTTATTGTCTCTGTCGTTTTGCCTTTCTTAGAATGAAATATAATTGGAATCATACATTATATTGCTTTATGAGACTAGCTTCTTTCATGTATAAATAAGAAATTAAGATTTATCTATGTATTTTCATGGCTTGCTAGCTCATTTTATCACTGGATAATTCCATTGTATACATAAACTGCAGTTTATTTCCCTATGGAAGAACATATTCATTGCTTCCATTTTTTGGTGATTATGAATAAAGTTTCTATATACATCCATGTGCCGATTTTGTGTATGTGTTTGGGCATACATTTTCAAATTAGTGTGTAAATTCCTAGCAGTGCAAGAATTTAAGTAGATACAAGTAGATGTTTAATTTTGTAAGAAATTGCCAAATTGCTATCCAAAGTGCTGTATCAATTTTTATTCCCACCAACAACTAATGAGAGTTCCTGTTGTACCATATCATTAGTACATATATCATAGTACATTTGTTTCTTGTTTAAATTGTAGCCATTGTAAAGTATGTATCGGAAATTAAAACAATTTTTTTCCAATTCCTAAGGACAAATTATGTTAAGCATCTTTGCATATGCTTTTTTGCCCTCTGTGTCTTTTTTAGGTATCTATTTAGATTTTTGCCCATTTTAATTGGATTTTTTTTTTGTTTTCTAAATATTTAAGATTTTTTTGGTGGTATATTTTTTATTTTTTTAATTTAAATTCATTTAGCCCACATTTAGTACATCATTTGTTTTAGAGGTAGTGTTCAATAATTCATAATTCACTGGGTGTATATAACACCCAGTGCTCATCACATCAAGAGCTTTCCTTAATGCCCATCTCCCAATTACCCCATTCTCCCACCCACCTCCCCTCCAGCAACCATCAGTTTGTTTTCTATATTTAAGAGTCTCTCATGGTTTTTCTCCCTTTATAATGACTTCCCATTCCGTTTTCCCTAACTTCCCCTTGATCCTCTGCACTGTTTCTTATATTCCACATATGAGTGAAACTATATGATAATTGTCTTTCTCTGATTGACTTATTTTGCTCAGCCTAATACCCTCCAGGTCCATCCACATCGATGTAAATGTTAAGTATTCATCCTTTCTGATGGTTGAGTAATATTCCATTGTATATGTATATACCCATCTTTATCCATTCATCTGTTGAAGGACATCTTGGCTTTTTCCATAGTTTGGCTATTGTGGACTTTGCTGCTATTAATATTGGATGCTGGCACCCCTTTGGATCACTACATTTGTATCTTTGGGGTAAATCCCTAGGATTGCAACTTCTGGGTTGTAGAATAGTTCTATTTTTAACTTTTTGAGGAGCCTCCATACTGTTTTCCAGAGTGGCTGCACCCATTTGCATTCCCACCAATAGTGTAAGAGCATTCCCCTTTCTCTGCATCCTCACCAACATTTGTTGTTTCACAACTTGTTAATTTTAGCCATTATGACTGGTGTGAGGTGGTATCTCACTGTGGTTTTGATTTGGATTTCCCTGATGTGAAGTGATGTGGAACATTTTTTCATGGGTCTCTTGGCCATTCAGATGTCTTCTTTGGAGAAATGTCTGTTCATGTCTTCTACCCATTTCTTGATTGTATTATTTGTTTTTTGGGTGTTGAGTTTGATAAGTTCTTTATAGATCTTGGATACTAGCCCTTTATCTGATACATCATTTGCTAATATCTTCTCCCATTCCATAGGTTGCCTTTTAGTTTTGTTGACTGTCTCCTTTGTTGTACAAAAGCTTTTTTATCCACATGAAGTCCCAATAGTTCATTTGCTTTTGTTTCTCTTGCCTCTGGAGATGTGTCTAGCAAGAAGTTCATGCAGCCGAGGTCAAAAAGGTTGCTACCTGTGTTCTCTAGGATTTTGATGGATTCCTGTCTCACATATAGATCTTTCATCCATTTTGAGTTTATTTTTGTTATAGTGTAAGAAAGTGGTCTAGTTTCATTCCTCTGCATGTGGCTGTCCAGTTTTCCAACACCATTTGTTGAGGAGACGGTCTTCCATTGGATATTCTTTACTGCTTTGTCATATATTAGTTGGTCATAGAATTGAGGGTCCATTTCTGGGTTCTCTATTCTCTTCCTTTGATCTATGTGTCTGTTTTTGTGCCAGTACCATACTGCTTGATGATCACAGCTTTGTAATAGAGCTTGAAGTCTGGCATTGTGATGCCACCAGCTTTGGTTTTCTTTTTCAACATTCCTCTGGCTATTCGGGGTCTTTTCTGGTACCATACAAATTTTAGGATTATTAGTTCCAGCTCTGTGAGAAATGTTGATGGTATTTTGATAGGGATTGCATTGAATGTGTAGATTGTTCTGGGTAGCATAGATATTTTAACAATATTTGTTCTTCCAATCCATGAGAATGGAATGTTTTTCCAATTCTTTGTGTTTTCCTCAATTTCTTTCATAAGTGTTCTGTAGTTTTTAGAGTACAGATCTTTTATCTCTGGTTAAGTTTATTTCTAGGTATCTTATGGCTTTTGTTTTATTCCTGGGTATCTTATGGCAATTGTAAATAGGATTGATTCCTTAATTTCTCTTTCTTCTGTCTCATTGTTAGTGTATAGAAATACAACTGATTTCTGTGCATTGACTTTATGTCCTGACACATTGCTGAATTCTTGTATGAGTTCTAGCAATTTGGGGATGGAGTCTTTTGGGTTTTCCACATAGAGTATCATGTCATCTGTGAAGAGTGAGAGTTTGACTTCTTCTTTGACAATTTGAATGCCTTTTATTTCTTTTTGTTGTTTGATTGCTGAGGCTAGGACTTCTAGTACTATGTTGAATAATAATGATGAGAGTGGGCATCCCCGTCATGTTCCTGACTTTTTTTCCCCATTGAGGGGACCAGTTTTTCCCCATTGAGAATGGTATTTGCTGCGGGCTTTCTGTAAATGGGTTTTATGATATTGAGGTATATTCCCTCTAGCCTACACTGTAGAAAGTTTTAATCAAGAAAGGATGCTGTATTTTGTCAAATGCTTTTTCTGCATCAATTGAGAGGATTCTTTGGTTCGTGTCCTTTCTTTTATTAATGTGATGTATCACGTTGATTGATTTTCAAATATTAAACCACCTTGCTGCCCAGCAGTAAATCCCACTTGATTGCAGTGAATCTTTTTAATGTACTGTTGGATCCTATTGGCTAGTATCTTGGTGAGAATTTTGGCATCCATGTTCATCAGGGATATTGGTCTGTAATTCTCCTTTTTAGTGGGATCTTTGTCTGGGTTTAGGATTAAGGAAATGTTGGCTTCATAGAACAAGTTTTCAAGTTTTCCTTCCCTTTCTGTTTTTTGAAACAGCTTCAAAAGAATAGGTATTAGTTCTTCCTTAAATGTTTGGTAGAATTCCTCTGGGAAGCCATCCAGCCCTGAACTCTTGTTTGTTGGGAGATTTTTGATTACTGCTTCAATTTTCTTGCTGGTTATGGCTCTGTTCAGGTTTTCTATTTCTTCCTGTTTCAGTTTTGGTAGTTTATAAGTTTCCAGCAATGCATCCATTTCTTCCAGGTTGCCTAATTTGTTGGCATACAGTTGCTCATAATATGTTCTTAAAATTGTTTGTACTTCTGTGTTGTTGGTCCTGATCTCTCCTCTTCATTAATGATTTTATTAATTTGGGTACTTTCTCTTTTTGATAAGTCTGGCTAGGGGTTTATCAATCTTATTAATTCTTTCAAAGAACCAGCTTCTAGTTTCACTGATCTGTTCTACTGTTTTTATGGTTTCTATTTCATTGATTTCTGCTCTAATCTTTATTATTTCTCTTCTCCTGTTTTGGCTTTATTTTCTGTTCTTTTTCTACAGCTCCTTTAGTTGTAAGGTTAGTTTGTGTATTTGAGACTTTTCTAATTTTTTGAGAAAGGCTTGTACTGCTATGTACTTCCCTCTTAGGACCACCTTTTTGTATCAAAGGTTTTGAACAGTTGTGTTTCCATTTTCATTTGTTTCCAGATTTTTAAAAATTCTTCTTTAAGTTCCTGGTTGATGCATTCATTCTTTAATAGGATGCTCTCTAACCTCCAAGTGTTTGAGTTCCTTCCAAAGCTCCTCTTGTTATTAAGTTCAAGTTTCAAAGCATTGTGATCTGAGAATATGCAGGGAATAATCCCAATCTTTTGGTATTGGTTGAGACCTGATTTGTGACCCAGTATGTGATCTATTCTGGAGAAAGTTCCATGTGCACTTGATTAGAATATTTATTCTGTTGCTTTAGGATGGAATGCACTGTATAAATCTGTGGGGTCCATCTGGTCCAGTGTCATTCAAAGCCCTTGTTTCCTTGTTGATCTTCTGCTTAGATGATCTGTCCACTGCTGAGAGTGGGGTGTTGAAGTCCCCTATGATTATTATTATCAATGTGTTTCTTTAATTTGGTTATCAATTGGTTTATATACTTGGCTGCTTCCCAAGTTAGAAGCATAAATATTTATAATTGTTAGATCTTCTTGTTGGATAGACACTTTAAGTATGATATAGTGTCCCTCTTTATCCCTTACTACAGTCTTTGGTTTAAAATCTAATTTATCTGATATGAGGATTTCTACCCCAGCTTTCTTTTGATGTCCATTAGCATGATAAATGATTTTCCACCCCCTCACTTTCAATCTGGAGGTGTCTTTAGGTCTAACATGAGTCTCTTTTAGACAGCATATGGATGGGTATTGCTTTTTTATCCAGTCTGATACACTGTGTCTTTTGATGGGAGCATTTAGTACAGTTACATTCAGAGAAACTGTTGAAAGATATGAATTTAGTACCATTGTATTACCTGTAAAGTCCCTGTTTCTGTAGATTGTCTCTTTCTTTCTGGTCTATGTTACTTTGGGCTCTCTCTTTTGCTGACAGGATCCCCTTTAATATTTCTTCCAGGGCTAGTTTAGTGATCATAGATTCT
Source organism: Phoca vitulina (assembly GCF_004348235.1). Lineage (NCBI taxonomy): Eukaryota > Metazoa > Chordata > Mammalia > Carnivora > Phocidae > Phoca > Phoca vitulina. Next base: position 47,287,476 of record NW_022589708.1, read on the forward strand.
TTTAGTTTCTGTTTGTCCTGGAAGCTCTTTATCTCTCTTTCCATTCTGAATGATAGCTTTGCTGAATAAAGTATTCTGTACTGCATGTTTTTTCTCATTTAGTACCCTGAATATATCATGCCAGCCCTTTCTGGCCTGCCAGGTCTGTGTGGATAGGTCTGCTGCCTGTCTAATGTTTCTACCATTGTAGGTCAAGGACCTCTTGTTTTGAGGCGCTTTCGGGACTTTATCTCTGAAATTTGCAAACTTCACTATTATATGTTGGGGTATTGGTTGATTTTTATTGATTTTTGAGGGGAGGGTTCTCTCTACCTCTTGGACTTGAATGTCTGTTTCCTTCCCCAGATTAGGGAAGTTCTCAGCTGTGATTTGCTCAAATATACCTTCTGTCCTCCTCTCTCTTTCTTCTTCCTCTGGGCCCCAATAATTCTAATACTATTTTGCTTTATGGTATTGCTGATTTCTTGAAGCCTCCCTTCATGGTCCATTAGTTGTTTTTCTGTTTTCCTCAGCTCCCTTCCTTTCCATCATGTCTTCTGTGTCACTGACGCTCTCTTCTGATTCATTTACCCTAGTTGTTAAATCATCCATTTTAGACTGCATTTCAGTTAAAGCTTTTTTAATTTCAGCCTGATTAGACTTTATTTTTGCACTAAGAGATTCTCTATTGTCCTTTATGCTTTTTTCAAGCCCAGCTAGTGACTTTATAATTGTTATTCTGAATTCCAGCTCTAACATATTACTTATATCCATATCGATTACATCTGTGGCAGAGAGTATTACCTCTGGTTCTTTCCTTTGTTGTGAATTCCTCCTTCTAGTCATTTTGCCCAGAGAAAAATGGATGAATGAGAGAACAAAATCAAAAATATCAACCATGACCCAAATGAAATATATGCTAGACAAATCTGAAGATGTCAGAAACAAGAAAAGAAAAGAAAAAAGTGGCGGGGGAGAGAATATAATCTCCCAGGTGAACAAAACAGAGTACCCACTTGGTCCTGGGTATTGGCCTGTTTGTTAGGAGACACTAAATCCCAAAATTGTAAAGGAAGCAAAACTTATATATGCAAAAGTAAAATTGAATACAGTGAAAGGGAGCTAAAAATGAAGAATATATCTATAAAATATAAATGTAAAAATGAAAGTTAAAAAAAGACTTAAAAACAAAGAGTTGATAAAATAAACTAGTTGAAAAGGAAAAAAAAAAGAAAAAATGAGCATTTTAAACTGAGATAAAAGAATCATGAGAAAAAACCCTGAATTTTATACACTATTTTCCCTTAGTGCTGGAGTTTCGCAGTTTTGTGTGCTTGATAAACTTGGTATCCCCCTGATGTTCTAGCTGGTCTTCTGGGGGAGGGGCCTGCTGCACTGAATCTCAGGTGTCTTTGTCTGGACGGAGTTGCACTGCCCCTTGCAAGGGGTCTAGGCTCAGTGTATGCTGCTTTGGTTTGTTCTATGTGGCTTTTGTTCCCTGAAGGCTTTCTGGCTGCTTTAGAGGATGAAGGTGAAAATGGCTGCACCCTGATCTCTAGCCCTGAGCTGAAAGACTGTGGCCCCCTCTCTTCAGTAAACCCTCAGGGAAAAGCAGTCTTCACTTTTGTGTGTGCCAAAAGCTGCAGACTCTTGCAGTGCAGACGTACACTGCCCCCCCGGGGGAAGGTTGAGGGTGGCTGGTTTCTGCACTTTACAGGGCCCCCGCACCTAGAAGGGATGAATGATGATGCTGAAGTTTGGGTTTATGGCAAATCCAGCTGAGAGCCCACCCCCTGGGCTCCTTGCTGACCATAGCCACTTTCCTACTCTGATGCTTGGGAACTCTGTGGGCTCAGGCACCCCCATTCTTTCTGTGACCACAGGGATCCTGAGACCACACTGTCCACCTAGGATTCTGCCCTGCTTTGCCACCTGAGCACTTTCAGGCGGGATGTCTCTCACTGGAGCAGACTTCTAAAAATTCTGATTTTGCCCCCTGGGGCTATATCACTTTCTGGTAGCCAGCTTTCAGAGGTTCCCTCCCCCCACCGTTTATCTTCGATATAGTCCCTCCAATTCACTTCTCCACACCTCCTACCTTGTAAAAAATGGTCACTTTTCTCTTTGTAGAATTCCAGCAATTCTCTTCTTATATTTCAGGTTGAATTCATAGGTGTTCAAAATGATTTGGTAGTTATATAGCTAAATTCAAGGGACCAGATTAAATGAGGTCCCCTACTCTTCTGCCATCTTTCCTCCTAGTCATTTTTTGGTGGTATATTTTATTTTATTTTATTTTTTAAAAGATTTTATTTATTTGACAGAGAGAGACACAGAGAGAGAGGGAACACAAGCAGGCGGAGTGGGAGAGGGAGAAGCAGGCTCCCCGCGGAGCAGGGAGCCCGATGCGGGGCTCGATCCCAGGACTCTGGGATCATGACCTGAGCCGAAGGCAGATGCTTAATGACTGAGCCACCCAGGTGCCCCTTGGTGGTATATTTTAGATACAAATCCTTCATCAGCTATGTATTTTGATAATATTTTCTCCAAGTCTTTATCTTTTTATTCTATTAATAATATCTTTCATAAAGACCACGTTTTTAATTTTAAGAAAGACTAATTTTTCTTCCATGGATATTGATTTTGGTATTATATTTTTAAAACTCATCATAAAATCCAAGATCATGTAGACTTTCACCTAAGTTATCTTCTAGAAGTTTAATAGTTTTGTGTTTTTCATTTTGGTCTACGATCCATTCTGAGTCATTTTATATGTAATATATAAGATCTAGGTTAATATTTTTGCATATGGATGACCAATTGATATAGAACCATGGGTTGGAAAGATTATACTTTATTGATTTGCCTTTGATCTTTGTCAAAGATTAGTTGACTATGTTTGTTAGGGTCTATTTCTGGGATCTAGCTTATATTCCATTAACCTATGTTATTCTTTCATCAATATTACACTCATTTGGTTAATAAAGTCTTGTAGAAAGGTTGAACTAAGGTAGTATGAGTCCTGTAACCTTTGTTCTTTTTCAATACTGTGCTGACTCTATAAAGGCTATAAGTCTTTCAATGAGTGATTGAAGACTATACATTTTTTTTTTTTTTAAAGATTTTATTTATTTTATTTATTTGACAGAGAGAGAGATAGCGAGAGCAGGAACACAAGCAGGGGGAGTGGGAAAAGGAGAAGCAGGCTTCCCGCCGAGCAGGGAGCCCGATGTGGGACTCGATCCCAGGACCCTGGGATCATGACCTGAGCCGAAGGCAGACGCTTAACGACTGAGCCACCCAGGCGCCCGCTATACATTTTTTTAATATAAAAAAAATTCATTGTCGTTTTGTAATTTTCCATAGACTGTTTTTTTTTTTTTTTTTACATATTTTGTTAGATTTATACTTAAGTATTATATTTTGATGCAACTCTAAATGGTATTTATTTTTTTGAAAGATTATTTATTTGAGAGAGAGCATGTGAGCATGCTGGGGGAAGGGGCAGAGGAAGAGGGAGAAGCAGACTTCCCCACTGAGCAGGGACCCTGACATGGGGCTTGATCCCAGGACCCTGGGATCATGACCTGAACCAAAGGCAACCACTTAATCGACTGAGCCACCTAGGGGGTCCCATAAATGGTAATTTTAAATATGAATTCCATCTGTTTATTGTTCCTATATGGGAAAACATTTGACATCTGTATATTATCAACCCTCTTACCTTGTACAACTTATGTTTTCTAGCAGATTTCCTTTTTTTCTTCCTTTTTTTTTTTTTGTTCTATTCTTCTATTTGAAGAACAATGATTGCTCTTCAAATACTGAACCAGCATTTCATATATGGAATAGAATCCCAGAATTCTACAATACTGGAATAAATCTCAATTGGCCAAGGTTAATAATTATTTTTATACATTGTATTCAATTTGTAAATATTTTGTTGAGGATGTTTATGAAAAATATCAGTGTGCAGTTTTCTGATAAAATTTTTATATCATTTTATTATTAAAGTAATGTATGGGGGCACCTGGGTGGCTCAGTTGGTTAAACGACTGCCTTCAGCTCAGGTCATGGTCCCGGAGTCCTGGGATCAAGTCCCACATTGGGCTCCCGGCTCAGCGGGGAGCCTGCTTCTCCCTCTGACCCTCTCCCCTCTCATGCTGTTTCTCTCTCTCTCTCTCTCAAATAAATAAATAAATAAAATCTTTAAAAAAATTAAAAAAAAAGTAATGTATGGAATAAGAAGTATTCCCCCTATTTTTATATACTGGAAAATATTGTGAAGAATGGAATTATTTCTTTCTTAAGTGATTGGGAGAATGTACCATTGAGATCATAATGGACTGGTACTTTCATTTTTGGAATGTTATTAATTATTGATTCAATTTATTTAATAGATGTCATTCTATTCAGGTCATCTTTTTCTTCAAATAAATTTGGTAGTTTTGCCTTTTTTTTTAAAGATTTATTTATTTGAGAGAGCATGAGTGGGAGGGGAAGAGAGAGAGAGAGAATCTAAAGCAGACTCCATACTGAGTGCAGAGCTCGATGCAAGGCTTGATATCCGGACCCTGAGATCATAATGAGAGTTGGAGGCTCAACCAACTACACCACCCAGGCACCCTGGTAGTTTTGCCTTTAAAATTATTGTCCCTTTTCCTCTAACTTACCAAATTTATAGGTATCGAGTTGTTTGTAACATCGTTTGTTATCTTTTTAATATCTGTGAAATAAGCAAGTCTCTTACATTTCTGAAATTTATAATTTGTGTCTTCTCTCTTTCTTTGTTATCCTGCCTATAAATGCATTCATTTGGAAAGAAACAACTTTTGGTTTTGGTGATATTCTCCACTGTTTTCCTATTTTCAATTTCTTGATTTCTGATAATGTTTATGATCTCTTTCCTTCTGCTTGTTCAAGCCTTAATATGCTTTTCTTTCTCTAGGTTTCTAAAGTTAAACCTAGGTTATTGACGTTTAGATCTTTCCTCCTTCCTGATATATGCATTATGTCCTATAGATGTCCCTCTACATACTGCTATGTTTCTGTTATTGATTTCTAATTTAATTCCATTATGGTCTGAGAACAAACTTTACATGATTTCTATTTTATTAAATTGTTAAGGTATGTTTTATGACTCAGAATGTGGGTGATGTTGGTGAATGTTCCATGAGAAGAATGTGTATTCTTTTGAAGTTGGATAAAGTTTTCTTTGAATTTCAATTTGATCAAGTTGATTAATAGTCTGATTCAGGTCAACTTAGGTCAATATCCTTATTGATTTATCAATATTTATCAATGTTGATTTATCAATTATTAACATGGACTGTGGAAGCCTTGTGATAGTGGATTTATCTACTTCTCTGTTCATATACATTTAGTTTTGCCTCATATATATATGGGGCAATACATATATATTTATATATATTTAAAAATTTACTTATTTTAGAGAGAGAGCACAAGCAAGTGCTAGTGAGGGGAGGGACAGAAGGAGAAAAATCTCAAGCAGACTCCTTGCTGAGCTTAGAGATTGATGTTTTGCTCAGGCTGCTTAATCTCACCACCCATGAACTGAGCTGAAATCACCGGACAGACACTTAACTGACACCCAGACACTCTACCTCATATATTTCGACATTCTATTTTTGGATGCATTCACATTTAGGATTGCTATACATTGTTGCATATTGATCTCTTACTTCTTTTTATATGTGATAATTTTTATTGATCTCAAGTCTGCTTTGTTTGAAAATAATATAGCTCTCCTCCAGCTTTGCCTTGATTAGTGCTAGCATGATATATCTTTTTTCATTCCTTCACCTTTAAGATATTAGTCTTTCTATTCAAAGTGTTTTTCTTTTAGACACATATAGTTGTCTTTTTTAAATTCACTCTGCCCATCATTGTATTTTAATTGGTGCATCTATAGCATTCATATTTAAAGTATTTCTGTAAAGCTCTTCTTCAACTTACAGTGGCATTACATCTGGATAAACCCATTGTAAGTTGAAAATACTTTAAGGTGAAAATGCATTTAATGTACCTAATGTTCCAAACATCATAATTTAGCCTAGTGTGTCTCATACATGCTCAGAACACTTACACTAGCCTATAGTTGGGCAAAATTGTCTCACACAAACCCTATTTTATAATAAAGTGTTGAATATCTCCTGTAATTTATTGAATACTGACAGTGAAAAACATGACTTATATGGACACATAAGGGTTGTAAGTGTATAAGTTATTTACCCTTGTGATTGTGTGGCTGACTGGGAGCTATAGTTCTCTACACTGCCCAACATCATGAGAGGGTATCATATCTCATATTGCCTGCCCAAGAAAAGATCAAAATTCAAAATATAGTTTGTAGTAAATGCATATCACTTTTGCATCAGTAGCTGGATTAATATCTACTATGTCTGGAACTGCTTTCTCTTTGTTGCTAGAGCTCCCTTTATCTTCCTCCTCCAAAAGAATATTTTATGTAAATCATCTTTTAGTGTATCAACTATACTTTAAATTGTTTGCTTTTTGTTTTAGAATTTACAGTGTTCATTTATGACAAATTTTAGTCTACTTTAAAATAAAACTATCTCACTTTAAGTTTAGTGCAGGTACCTTTCAACCTTCCTCCATCCTTGGTGACAATTGCTGTCATTCATCTCATTTATTTGTTATAACCATCCAATATATTGCTAGTATTATTACCTTGAATAATTATCCTTTAGATCAGTAAAGAATAAGAAAAAAATATTTTATTTTACCTTTTTATTCCTTGCTTGAAACTCTTCCTTTCTTTATATAGATCCATGTTTCTAACCTGTATTTTCCTTCTGCCTAAAGAAAATCATTTAACATTTCTTGCAGAGGAGATCTGCAGGTAATGAATTCCCTCAGCATTTGTTCTACCTAGATTGTCTTTCTCTTTCACTTTTTTTTTAATGTTTTAAAACCAGATCATTTATTATTGTGTGACTAATCATTGAAATCCTTAGGATGAACTGGATGCTGCAGCAGCTGCCCTCTTGGGTTTAGGTTTTGCTCCTTCCTGGAATACATGACTGAATCTGTGGTACACAATTTTTAGGTGCCTTATCCCACTCATCCCAGTGATATTTCATCTTTTAGCCTTGGCCCTCCATTTATACTTTCTCTTCTGTTTGGCAGGATAGCCACACTTGCCACAGGTCGACTTCTGAAAGTGGTATTAGAGCAAAGTGGCAGCACAACATGTGTGTCTTATTGTGAGCCTTTCCAAAGGGATGACATCCCCTTTGTCATCTCATTTCTGCTGCTGAGACCAAAGAGCTCTTTCACTTTTGAAAGATAAATTTGCTGGATGTAGAAATCTAGTTTGGTAGGTTTTTTTTTTTTTCTTTCAAAACTTTTCAACTCTACTTTCTTCTTGCTTACATGGATTCTGATGAGTAGTCCACTGTAATTTATATCCTTGTTCCATTAGAGGTAAGATGCTTTGTCTACCTTTGTCTTCTTTCAAGATTTTTCTCATTATCCTAAGATTTTCTTAAGTTTCAATATGCTAAGTCTATATGTGGATTTTGGGGTATTTTTTAATGTTTAATTTTTGTTTACTTAGCTTCTTGCATAAGTATTTTGGTGTCTGTTATTAATTTTGCAAAGTTCTTGGCTATTATTCAGATATTTCTTCTGCTTCATTATCTCCTCCTTCTATTGGCATTACACTTACATGCATATTGCAACTTTGAAATTGTCCCATGGTTCTTGTATTATAACTTGATAATAAGCTAAAAAGCCAATATGAAAATGGGAAACAGCTTTCAACACTCCATAAGGGTGACCTATGAATGGCCAATAAGCACATAAAAAGATGTATATAGCCTTATTATTCATTTGGGAAATACAAATTATATCCCTAATTATATCCCATAAGGAATCCATTAAATAACTAAATTTTTAAAAAGTGACAATATCAAGGTAATGGTGATTTTAAACAACTAGATCTCCATGTAATATTGCTGGGAACAGAAAATTGGACAGTTGTTTTGGAAAATACAATGGCGATATTTTGTATGTTAAAGCTACTCTTTAAGATTCACAAATTCCACTCGTGGGTATTTATACAGTGGAAATTAACATATGTGTCGACACAAATATGTTCATATGGGTAATCATAGCAGGATTATTCATTAAAAACTAGAAACAAAATGTCCATTAATCAGTAAATCAATAATCAATAAAAATAATCACCAATAATAATACTAATGGATTTTGGTATATCCATATTATGGACTACTACTTGGAAGTAAAGAGACATGTAATATTATTACTCAAAATATAGGTGAATCACAAATTACTATGTTAATTGAAAGAAATCAAACACAAAAGGCTATCTATGAATTGATTCTAATAAATTATGCTACTGAAAAATTGTAAAATAAAGCAGATTAATGGCTGTGTTTTGAGGTCAGATTGGATTGACTGCAATGTGGCAGGAGGAACTTTTTAGATCTGTGGAACTGTCCTAGGTCCTGATCGTGGTAATGGTTATTACAATTGCATATAATTACCAAATTTATCAAACTATAGACTTAAACTGGGTGAATTTGATTGTTTTACCTTAAAAATGGGTAAAGGAGAAATCTTGTCCATTATATTCCACAAATGAGTAGAGAAAAATCTTTTTTGAATTTCTTTGGAGACACATAATTTCCTCCTTTGGACAAGTAGAAACATTTATTTCCATTTACTGCAGCAGGTATCTTGTTTTACTTGGAGAATTTTGATTCAACACTGCAAAAATCCCTCATTTTGTGCTACCATTGACAATCTAGTTGCATCTACTTTTTGGCTTAGTACTTACTATTCAGTCAATTGACAGACTCTACCTTTGCCCAAACAGTGGCAATTTTGGCCAGCATAACACTTTGTACTTTATTTGATTTAGAAATAACAACAACAACAATAAAAAAACCCAAAAACCAAGAAACAAAAACTGCAAAGTTTTATACAGATAAATCAGTATGTGTGTCTTATTGTCTTAGGTTTTTTTTTTTTTTTTTTTTAAGATTTTTATTTATTTATTTGAGAGAGAGAATGAGAGAGAGAGAGCATGAGAGGGGGGAGGGTCCGAGGGAGAAGCAGACTCCCTGCCGAGCAGGGAGCCCGATGTGGGACTCGATCCCGGGACTCCAGGATCATGACCTGAGCCGAAGGCAGTCGCTTAACCAACTGAGCCACCCAGGCGTCCCTTAGGTTTTTGTTTTTTTAATGGTAAAAAATAACCAAAGAATCATTTGTCTCAAAGAGCACAGGTCCTATTTGATAGATACTAAATTATATATGCAATATAGAAACTTTTGAGGAATGGCTCAAAGACAGCTGAATGATTTTAGTAGTAAAAGTGCTCCTGGAATTTCTACTTGATTATTTGATCAAATTTATTATAGAATGGTAATTCTAAAAATAAGAAATACAGAAAAATGAAGATTGCCAATAACAATTATATTTAAAAGTAAATATGTAAAAAGTTTTTTATTGTTTCAGCGATTTTCTTCAGTAATATACCTATGACTTAAAAGTCTGTGTTTGATTTTTTTTTTTTTTGCTTTGAGATCTCCTATTAATGTAATTTGAACACTCTTATTCTTTTAGAAAAGTATGCTTTGTTTTTATATATTTTGTTGATGATTAAAGTCCTCACTTCATGTTTTTTAGCTTGCTTCTTACTGTGTTTCTAGCATGTTACATTAGGAGTTTCAAATATTTTATAATTTTGCTGTAAAAAATAATTTATCTTCAGTTATCTGGTATAGTGATCTTTAATGTAGCCAAAATTGTATGGATAATATGTTGCTTCAATTGCTCAGACTTACCTTAGGAACAATAAGCTTAAGATATTGGTGGCCAAGGCCCTGAATATTTGAAGAAAAGTGACCATTCTTTTGTTTGTTTTTGTTTGCTTTTGACAGTTCTTTTAATTTTAAAGTTTTATCATTGAAGTCACTAAAACAGAAATATTTTTATCAGCAAATTTCTTGATCAGCAATATTTCATTTTGATATTAAATTTTACCTGTCTAATATTGCATAAAATATTGTTGATCTGAGTAATAATATATTCTGTGGAGCATAACTAAGTTATCTTACTTTGGGGTCTATATTATCTTGACCAGATTTCAGATACATGTGAGAGCTAAAAATAAGGCATATTTTCTTGATAAATAGGGTGAAAAAGGTGAAACTAGATAAAAATCTGAAGGAAGGGTAAATGAGTAAAATACTTTAGAAATTTGGGGTCTGTATCAAGAAAAAAATTTAGGAACTCAATGCTATGATTTTCAATTCTATCATAACAACTGTCTTTATTTCTCACTCCTTTACAATATTTTGTCAGGGTGAGTCATTGCTTCATAATTAAATGATGGTGATGAACAGCTCTCTGGGAAGGCCAGCTAAAGGCTTATTTCTTTAGGAAAGGAAAGTATAGCTTTCATTTCATTAATAATGGCTATAGACAAGGAGACAAGAATAAGCTTTCGAATTTGGCCAGCTCTGGAAAATGATAATTTTATTTGGGTTCCAGATTAACCACTAGGGAAAACTACATTTCCTGTTGCTTCTTCTGTCATCCCTAGAGTCTCTGAACAGATACGATAATTTCTGTTTTGTCTTCTTTTTTTTCTGGAGGGAAATCTAAAATAATTAGGGTAATTTATACACAAAACTATTGCCCCAGATCTTATAGAGTGTGAAAGTGACCACAATTTTACAGGTGGTGATTAAATTAAAAACAGGGATAGCGGGCATAAGGTTTAAATGCACAGGCTGTGCAGTCATGCATATTGGCTCCATTAGGAATCTGTCTCGTCCACCACATGTTGTGTGGTTTTAGGAAAGTTATTTAATGTCCCTAAGATTCCATTTGTAAAGCTGGAATTAACTTGAAAGGGCTGTTGAGAGAAATAAAATTAATCCATATAAAGTCCTTAGCACAATATCTGCAATAGAATAAGAACTTAAATATTTCTTCTTATTAAGTTGCCTTTAAACAAATTGCCTCAAATGACACTGAGTATATAGTCTACAATTAGGATTGCTGTATACATGTCTTCAATGCAACTCTAAATTAAAAATTAAAAATAGGTAAAAGCTATAGGATAAACCTCTGACACCGTTATTTATTTCAGTTGCTAAGCCTATGAAACTTTAGCTTATAGTCACTTCCAACAAATGGTACTCTCAGCTAAAGATGTCATGATCACATTTCTTTGTCCCCTCACACCTGCAAGTTTTGCTTCCAAACTAAACACCCACACTATTGCTTGATTACATTTTTCTTAATTAAATGGTGTGTACAGCTTGCATTTTCAGTTAACACAGCAAAAGAAGCCTGCATTCTCATAAGTCATTTTTATGAGTTGGGCCCCTATCATTTTAATGTAGCAATTAATTAATTGCTTAATAAAACTGTGCTTTATTATAGCAAAGTCTGGTTGCAGGAGTGTAGTTATGGATGTGTCAGCATTTTTGTTACTAACTCCTTTTTATCTTCTCAATAATTGTACTATAAAAATTTGCTTTGGGTACAAATTTTGAAATGGTTTGAATTGCAATAATAAACAGTTCTTCAGATATAAAAATAATTTTAGTGTGAACCCGTGTATAGAGAGATGGTTAACTGAATTATTTTCCTGCCCTCCCCAGGAGTATTGTTTACTTAACATTGAAATATAGTCTACCTGCCTATTCATTAATGATTTTGCTCATGTAACAGATTCTCTTCACTATTGGCTGATTGGGTAATCCTCAATGAGAATATGTTCCTAAAGAATATTTTAAATACAGCATAAATATTGGATTATAATTTAATTATATCTTGATTAGGAAAATGCTTATAATAACTCTGATTACATGATCTCTTAAAAATATAATACATAGGAAAATATCCTTATGGAATATTTCTAAATAAAAATCCAAAATACAATAAGTAAGCTTGTTACAGTTTAAGAATTACATCCTGAACAAAAGTTCAGAAAATGAATTCTTCAGAAATGTTCAGTGAAATATTTACCCTAAAAGTTACTAAGTGCCCCAAGTTGTTAAATACACCAAAGAATGTCTCTGGTGTCCTGGTTTTCCTATATAATGATATAAAATAATTCAAAATATACAAAGTTCAACACTGTAATATAAGTATTTATTAATATGTATTTCTATCTAGTTTGTTTCTGAGCATTTTAGAAAAATAATGGGATTTTTAGAAGAATTTTTAACTAGGTGGGTTAGAAAGCAAAGAATACATTTAAACACAAGCTAGTTTAATATAAAATTCTTGCCACTCTTCTGAAACAACAACCAAAGTGGTACGTTTTTCCTCAAAAGCTGGTTTGTTTTGAGAAATTTGAAACACAAGAAGAGCATAGAATTATCTGGTACATTTTGGAATGTGTAGTGTGTTTTCTCTCTCCTTCTGTGTAAGACCCCCAACTGTGATCAGATATACATGAAAACATAACGTATGTTGATTGTGCATATTAAGAAGACCAGTGAAACATAGAAAAATATAAGAACTATTGATAATTTCCAACAGAATAATATATATGAATGCAGTTGAGTTTACAGAGTGCTTCTACCATCTGAATTCAGGAAAATATGCAGTCTTACCCACAAAAGAAAGACTACATGGGTGGAGAAAATATATATGACTAATAAGAAGTTTTGTTAAATTACCTAAAATTTCAATCCCTGGCTCTTGTTTCTAAACCAAGTTTTTAAATATATAATATAATGCAATAAATTCAGGTGTAAAAATTGTTCATGAATATAATTTATTTATTTTAGAGAGTGCGGGGGCGAGGAACAGGGGGAGAGGGAGAGAGAGAATCTCAAGCACACCCCCCACTGAGCTGGAGCCTGATGTGGGGCTCAATGTGGGGTTGGATCTCAGGACCCTGAGATCATGACCTGAGCCGAAATCAAGAGTTGGAAGCTTAACCAACTGAGCCACCCAGGCATCCCCATAAGCCAGTATTCTTATGTCTATTTTATAGGTATTTGAGCCAAGTGCTTTTGATTTGTAATAGCTAGTAGATGTTTACAGCTCTTCAGGCCTATGGCATACAATGTGTAATTTAAGAGACTCACTCATTATCACTATATTCACTAGTAATTTTGACTTTTTTTTTTTTAAAGATTTTATTTATTTGAGAGAGCGAGAATGAGAGAGAGCACATGAGAGGGGTTAGGGTCAGAGGGAGAAGCAGACTCCCTGCTGAGCAGGGAGCCCAATGCGGGACTCGATCCAGGGACTCCAGGATCATGACCTGAGCCAAAGGCAGTCGCTTAACCAACTGAGCCACCCAGGCGCCCTAATTTTGACTTTTTAATCATGTGTTTCAATATAATTTGTAATGAAATTTTATCCAGTAGACAAAGGAATAAAAACTTAGAAAACTATGCAATGTCTGTATTCAGATATTAGAAGTTTATGTAAAAAGCCTAAGGAAAATATATTTATTTTTCAATACCTTTTTAAAGCCCTCAGTTGTATTATGGTTCTCCAACAACCATCAGATATTTAAATAATAGTGGTAATATAAACCTAATAGATATAGACAACAAGACTAAAGTATATAAATATTCCTGTAAATATCAGAAATTATCAAACATAATACCAAATTATTTGATAAGAAGCAGTTTGAACAATTTTAAGATGTCAGTGTAAAGAATGTGTGTTCTCTCCATCTGAAAGTCATTGAAAATAAACAGAAAAGTACAAAAAAATCTAAGTTTGATAAAACTAGGAGAGAACGGTAATGTTAAAGCATGATAGTTGGAAATGTGCAGAGTGGTAAATGCCTTTGAAAGTGAGTACATTGAAATGTTTTCTCCCTGAAGAGAGAAATCCCAATTAGAAATAAGATAGTTTCACTGAAGAACTCCTGAAATATCTAGGAAGTAGTTGCATGAGGGGTGCCTGGGTGGCTCAGTTGGTTAACTGTCTAACTTTATTTTGACTCACGCCATGATTTTAAAGATTTTATTTATTTATTTGACAGAGACAGAGATAGCGAGAGCAGGAACACAAGCAGCAGGAGTGGGAGAGGGAGAGCAGGCTTCCCGCCGAGGAGGGAGCCCGATGTGGGACTCGATCCCAGGACCCTGGGATCATGACCTGAGCCGAAGGCAGACGCTTAACAACTGAGCCACCCAGGCGCCCTCACGCCATGATTTTAAGGTAGTGAGATAGAGCCCAGTATCAGTATCAGGCTCTGTGCTGAGTGTGGAGCCTGCTTGGGATTCTCTCTCCCTCTCCCTTGGCCCCTCCCTCCCACCTCTCTCACTCTGTCTAAAAAAAAAAGGTGGTTGTATGAAGTACTGTGAATGATAGGGGTGAGAATGAGCAATAAAAGGCAAGACGTTGGTCTAAAGTGTGTAGATAAAGACAAATTTGATTCCCCCAAAGCTACAAAACTCTGAAATCCAAATGTCTTCTCCATCCAGTTTATCTTAAGAAACAGGAAGCACATGGACCGGAGAAATTGAAGCAAAAATCTCTAGACTGGAAGGCATAGGCACAGTAAAGAGAATTAAATTATGAGCAAAAAAGGAGCATCTTAAATAAAAATTAGCTCAATAAATGGTGAGAATGTTACAGTACTAATTTACTCAATCACTTGGAGGATTTCTTTTTTTTTTTTTTTTTTTCCGAGAAAAAATTAGCCTTAGAAAGCCTGTGGATACTGACTCTTAGGATAACTCCACAGAATATTTTTCATTCCCTGACCATCCTATATTCAGTTTCACCAGATTAGCACACCTGTCGTTAACAGAACTTTCAGGTTATCTGTTTAGTACTTAAATTTTGAATATGAAATGCCAAAGAATCAGTAGAATTTGTTGAGAGTCTCCATCAGGAAAGACAGAAGCTAAACAAAACAAAAACAAAACTAGTAGTGGAGAGAGGAAAAGAATACAGCAAATGTAGAAAAATAAAGTGTCAAAAGCTGCAAACTCCAATTAATGTCCTTAGAATAGTTACTGCATCTGTAACACAAAAAGATCACAAACACACTGAATACAAGATAATATAAACTACAACAGTTGAAATAATTTAATAGGGAAGTTGGAAAATTGATGAAATCCTTAAAAGTAGGAAGAGATTTGAAGCAAAGAAAATAAATAGATGAATTCAGGAGGTGTGAAATCCAACTAACAGTATTTTCTAAAAGAAAAAATACATAAAGGGAGAAATATTCAAGTAATGACACAAGAAAACTTCCTTGGATTGTAGTTAATCATCTCAAGAGTAAAAGGGTCTAGATAGGACCCTGAGAACAAAATAAAAGAAATACCCAGCCTAAGGCATATATCAGTGTGAATTTTCAGAACACCAGGATTAAAATGATTCTGAATGCTTCCAGGATAAAAGAAAAAGTGAAATAAATCATCTTAATGTCAATAGCAAAAGAGAATAAGACAAAGGAGGCATAGTTTGAAAATTCTTAATGAAAAAAATTTATAGTAGGGATTTCTATTCTAATCAAAATTTTTTTCTGATGGGCAACAACTTTATTTTTTTATATGTTTTTATTTGTCGGAGGGAGAGAGAGAGAGAGAGAGAGAGAGGCAGGCAGGCAGGCAGAGGGAGAAGCAGGCTCCCCACTGAGCAAGGAGCCCAATGCGGGACTTGATCCCAGGACCCTGGGGTCATGACCTGAGCCCAAGGCAGATACTTAACCAACTGAGCCACCCAGGTGTCCCTCTGATGGGCAACAACTTTAAAAAGATATTTCCCATGAGTCCACTTTTTACAAATCAACTGGAAAATATTTTTCACCAAAACAAGTACAAACCAAGAGAAAGGAGAACATGCTGCTCCATGAATGAGAAAGCTATGGGAGAAAGAAGGATATCAAAAGAGAGAGTAGAAATACGAAGAGTAACTAATATATCTTCAACATTTAAGTGTAAAGTATAGAATTAATACTTTAATTGTCTATAATATGAATAAATCCCACAGTTATACTATTGAATGGGAGAAACTGGTGCAAAAGAGTACAAGCTATATTATTTGAATTTCTATAAAATCGAAAATCAAGCCAACATGGAAATCTTTATTCTAGTGGAAATTCTAAACTAAACTATAATGATGCAAAATAGATTAAAAAAATAAAGAGCCAATATTTTTAAATCCTAACTAGAAGACTTGACTTTTCAAACAAAGGAAGTTTTTTGTTTTCTTGTTGTTTTTGTTTTTGTTTTTGGGTTTTTGTTGTTGTTGTTGTTTTTGCTTTTCCCAGAGAGAAGGTTTTAGGTCATAATTAAGATTTTATTTATTTTTTATTTTTTATTATTTTTTAAAGATTTTATTTATTTATTCATGAGAGACAGAGAGAGAGAGAGAGAGAGGCAGAGGGAAAAGCAGGCTCCCAAGGAGCAGGGAGCCCGATGCGGGACTCGATCCCAGGACCCTGAGATCATGACCTGAGCCTAAGGCAGACACTTAACCATCTGAGCCACCCAGGCGCCGTATAATTAAGATTTTAGGTGCACAATATTGCATATGCAAAAAAAAAAAAAGGATAATTTTCAGAAGTGTGGAAATTGCTTGCTGTGACTGGATATCATTCCAAGTCTTTGTGTACCACTCTATGAATATAAATGATTACCTTTAATTGCATGAACCACCTTTCTAAAGATTAGGAAAGAAAAATACTTTTGATGCTCACAATTTTTCTTAGACTAATTCTGTGTTCTCATTAGCATACCTGTTCCCTCCAGTTTCTGCCCTCATTTGTACCTTGTAAATAGTTTTTAATAATTCCCCTTCCCTATTCATTCAAATGCTGACCTTTATATTTCAAAAGAAAATTAGTAGTGAGGAAAGCTTCTCAACACACACACACACACACAAAGCAGAGGGCAAATTTAACTTACACTTTAATGTTTTTCTCTCTTAGTTCACATTAACTCTACTCACATTTAACTTCTACTTTTTCACCCCAACCCGTAAAAGAGATGTTCCTTTTAATTTAGGATAACCTTTAACTAACTTTGGAGAAGATCATTTTTGTTATTTTGTAATCTGGTAAATATAAATTGTCCTTTAAAATTTCATGTACATATCTTAAAAGATTTTTGTAATAGCATGGTCAAAATCTCTAAGAATAAGTGAATAATTACCATATTAATTTAGATATAACAGACATCTTGGTGTTCTTTTTTTAAATGTTATGTCTAACCTTTATTGAGAATTACTCTTCTACCCTTTACATACAAATTTTAGTTAAAACAGAATTAATGTACTTTAAATTTGTTTTAAGTCACTAGGAATAGGTATATGTCTTTAAGAGTAATGCATATGGAGTTTTATTTCTACAGTGTTCAATTGCCTTTTTAGTGCACTTTTTAATGGGTGTAGTTACCTATATTAATCTGGAAACACTTTAATGTTAATGACATTTTAATAATAATAGTAAAAATACTCCCAAGTCAATAATATGTCTCAAAATATGACTATAGGGATGAAGAGTAATATATTAAGCTATGTGCTCTTCAATAACTCATAATTTCTTAAATGTTCACATTCATCACCTCAGTTAAAAGAACGATCTGCCCGTAACTCTGTTGGAAATGTGCTTATTTGTTTAGACAGATGGGCATGCCCTGAGGTTCATTCTCTAGCTTAAATGCACAATTGGCTTTATGATTTTAAGAAGCAGCTGATGAGAAAAAGAGTTTGGTACGCAAGAGCTTGTTTGGGATGTTCAACAAAGGAGATGCAGTATGACAAATCATTCAGTAGTCGTGACTCCTAGACATGTTTTTTTTTTTTTTTTTTTTGCTTTAAAAATACATTTTTAAATAACTGAATTACAATTATCAGATTAAATTACAAAAGTTAATGCAAACTAAATTTTTGACACTCAAAAATATGTCCCTCAGAAGAAAAAAAATAAACACGCGTATCATCATCCAAACTAAGAAGTTAAGAGTCACTACTTATGATGACTCAGATATATGCAGTTATTTTTTTACATCAAAACGCAAGTGGTCTTATTCTAGAAAAAATTAACTTTCCCATTATTTTACATGTCTTTTTAATTAAAATGATGGCTTTTACGTTAATTTTTGTGAAACTAAAATTTTTCTTATGCATACAGAATTTCAGTAAAATGATAAAAATTATACCTCTCCCAATAAATAATGTTTAAGACTTAAAAGAGGTCTGTGTTCTAGAATTTCACTTCTTAGCTTACTTGCTCTAAGAGTGAGCCCCTTAACTTTTCCATGTCCCTGGCTCTTTCTTAGTAGTTTACAGACAAAAATTCTAAAGTGTATTATAAGGATGTTTTGGGAAGTGTTAAACCGAATTCTGGAAATTATGAAACCCAAACCAGGGAGGGAGGGAGGAAGGGAGGAAGAGAGGAAAAATAAGCAATCCAGAATAGTTTTCTTAGCTCTGAAAATTACCTTCAACATACCCTTGAGACTGTCGAGTCAACACTATTAATGATATATCCAAAGAGCATATTTAATTTAAAAAATCTTTAAATAGATTCTTGGACATTGTTTCTCACACACCTTTTTTTCAGGATTTTTTTGCAAATCTAAGGGTTGGTTAATTAAAGCTTATCCTATTCCAGGATAATGTGTGTTTTTATATCTCAAGTTGTTGGCTAAATATTTGACATCTACCTTCACTGATGCGATAACGTTTTTTAAGGCAAATACCTTGAGCTCTTTACCATTATAAATTCCACTTTGATATTAATAGATTCCTGATTTATCATTTCATGTAGTTCCATGGAAAGAATAAATGCATTTAATTCAAGGTTGACATGTGCTTGACCTTAGTCTGAAAATGTGTTTGGAAGTAGCAGGGGATATGGAATTCAAGTTATTTGCAATTCAATCAAATTGTTACATGTTATAGAGAATTCAGACCATTCTAATCATAATCATCATTATATCATTATCTTCATTATACTATATTATTAACATAAGGTAAAAGGATACAGCAAAGTTTGGACTGGCTTCATAAACCAATAAAGGCACATAAATACTTTTCTTATCGAAGCTTCCAATGACTCTATGTAAAATTTGTATTTATTTTCATCATAATTTGGGAGAAACCTTGCTTGTAGCCTTTCTGTTTTTATAAATATTTTAATTCTCTTGGTTTCATCTCATATATTTTTTTTTCCAAATTCCATTGCCTATGTAATAGTTATTTATAGCACAGAATGCCGAGCATGATCATTTCTGACATTGAGTCAGCCTTAGTTCAATTAAGTTTAGAAAACTTGTAGAGACAGCACCAGTATCTAAGCTTATCACCATTATCCATGATTGTTCTCTATCAATTGGTCACATTTTAAGGATGGCAAAACAAACTAAAAAAACTAAGATGCTCTGAAGTGACTCTTAAGGGGAAAAGGTAAAAAAAATTGGTAAGTTTTCTTTGCTCAAGATGTCACTCCATGTGTAAAATCAGGGATGCTATCTCATGGTGAGTATTTTTTTTTTTTTTTTAAAGATTTTATTTATTTATTTGACAGAGAGAGACACAGCGAGAGAGGGAACACAAGCAGGGGCTGTGGGGGAGGGAGAAGCAGGCTTCCCGCTGAGCAGGGAGCCCGATGCGGGGCTCGATCCCAGGACCCTGGGACCATGACCTGAGCTGAAGGCAGACGCTTAATGACTGAGCCACCCAGGCGCCCCTCATGGTGAGTATTTTGGAGATGACTGACTACACCCACACAGACTCACTTGATAGTTTATAGGTCAAATAAGAAGTGAGAGTGCTATTCCATTTCCAAATGCTTTGTTCCACAGTATTAACAGGAGTCATGTTTGTTAGCATAGAGAGCTCCTTCCTCCTTTGCTGGCCATATCCGGCCATTACTCACTGCACTTACACTCATGAACTATACAGTATAGAGAATGCTGTGGAATAGGAGCCCAGGAGCACAATCCAGACTATTTTATACAGCCCATGAACTAAAATATTTTTTACATTTTAGAAGAGTTGCAAAAAAACAAAACACAAAGAGCAAGGTGCACAAGAGAACTTAGGTAGCCTGGAAAACCTAAAGTATTTATTTTTTGTCCCTTTAAAGAAAAAATTTGCTGGCTTCTCATAATAGTGACCTGTGTGTGTGTGTGTGTGTGTGTGTGTGTGTGTGTGTGTGTGTTTGATTTGAATTACTCTCAAGTTTTTCTGTGGCTGTTAACTGATTTGGAAATAAAGAATGCAGCCAAAAATCCTTTCTATCTCTTTTCCTGAAAATAGAGTCTGAGTAAAATTTGTAGGACTTAGTTATTTTTATTTTTATTTTTGCCAATATTTCTTTCCTGATCCTATCCTATCTCTCTCTAAGTTCCCATAAGCAAAGCAGACCCAGATCCACTATATGTATATATTTATGTGTGTCTTTGTATGTATATGCCATATACATGTGTGTACATATATACATACAAAAACTACATATATTTACTTACATACATACACATAAATATATGTATTTCTGCTTTGGGAAGCAAAAAAATGCATATCTTCTTTCAAAGTGCCTACTCTCTATAAATACTTTCATTAGTGGGAATTAGGAACAGAAAATCTTCTTTCAAATGAGGGGGTTTTCTTTTTCTATTTTGTTCTTGATTCCTTAGAGAAACTATTGTTGTAGACTATGATTAACAATCTATAGTATTTTGCTGAATTGATTGGGGCTATGTTATCAAAGATCCTATCAACCAAGGACCTTGACATCTTTAAGTTGGAGTATAGAAGGAGAGGATATAAAATAACAATTTTCTCTATTATGAGTTTTGCTGTGAAAAATGGTTTATATACTCCATTATTTATTTTCTTTCCCACAACACTCCTGCAAATACCATCATGCTTATTCAATACACGAAGAAACCCAGGTAAAGTTTAGTAAATACCTTAAGTATCAATTCTTTCAAACAAACAAACAAAAAAACCCCTGTATTAAATGATAAAGGAATGCAAAATATATGAATGAATAAATGAAAAAGCCAAGGGAACCACAGAAGGTATGTGCTTGAACTCCTCTAAAATGAAATTTTTGGTTGACCCAATTCAAGGTCATTTAGGTTAAAAAGTAAAATAAAAAATCTATTCAAAACACTGAAATCCTATATAATCAAGAAAAATTATACTTTACTACAAGTACAGCATCTGAGGCTAGCTTCCTTAAGAAATGGCCCATAAGGAAGAGATTTTCAAATAGGTCAATTATGCAGTGTTCTTAGAATAATACATATATGGCAACAAGTGGGACAGATTTGAAGAAAGGGAGACATTGAATTATGGCACAGCACCAGAGACATCAGCCAATCCCACTGGGAGCTCTGGAGCTGGGAAAGTGCATTAGATTCGGTGAGAATTGAAATAAGAGAGCTAGGCCATTGTATTCTGCATCTATCAGTCAATGGGGTTAGGGCTTCCCCTGGTTAGGGGATGTAACCTTCCCCAATGAAAGGCAAATTCCACAAAAGTGCTTGTGGCTGGGAATGAATGTCAAATTCCTAAAGTAGAGAATAGGTTGTCAGATTACATATATACTGTTGTCCACTCTTTGCTCTTCTCAAATCCTCTTGCTTTACACAATAATTTTATTCCATCTGGGAACAGCTCTTTAAGATTCTGGTTGTTTTTCTCCCCCCTAGGGATTCATAGAGTAGGAAAGTTTGTGGAAAAAAAAAAAATACAGCACTGATCTTGAAGCTGTAACTGTTGTTCATTATCTATCTCTTGTTCACTTCTACCAACCATTCTAAATTCCCTTTACTTTTGTCAGTTCCATTATAGACCCATGCTGCCTATCTTGTGGGGAGATCTAGACCTGAGTAGTCTGAGTTGCTGGTTAATTTGGATGAGCAAGAGGCTGGGGGAAGTGGTGCTACTAAAAGATCATTATCCCTTGCCCCATTGCCAAATTTGAGCAAGTTCCTAGGCTCAGAAACCTTTGAGGACAGGCTTGGTCCACCAAAACAACAACAACAACAACAACAACAACAAAGCCTCTGAAACAACATGGCAAATTTTTTGGTTTGTGAATCTCCTAGTTCTTTTCCAGAGATCTACAGTCCTTGTTCTCTCACTAGAGAGAGAATATCAGAGGTGTTAAGAAAAGTAACACAAAGCTATAGGTCTTAGGAGCTCAGAAAATTAGTAGTATGCATTTTGTTAATAACATAAGTAAAAAAAAAAGTGTGTGACAGCATTAAACAAAAATATGGGGAGAGAAATTGGGAACATACTATTGTAGCATCCTTTTTCTATACGTGAAGAAGTGTATCCTTATCTGAGGGTAGACTTCGGTTAATGAAAACTATATATTATAAATCTTAGGGCAGCCACAAAAAAATAAAACAACATTTTTAAAAGAGTTAATAAATTCAAAATCAACATGGAGATAAATGGGATTGTAATATATGATTAGTTAATCCTAAAGAAGGCAGAAAAGGGGGTAAAAAGAAATAAGAAAGACATGTATCATATGACCTCACTGATATGAGGAATTCTTAATCTCAGGAAACAAACTGAGGGTTGCTGGAGTGGGGGGTGGGGTGGGAGGGATGGGGTGACTGGGTGATGGACACTGGGGAGGGTATGTGTTCTGGTAAGCGCTGTGAATTGTGCAGGACTGTTGAATCTCAGATCTGTACCTCTGAAACAAATAATGCAATATATGTTAAGAAAGAAAAAAAGAAGAAGAATGTAGCAGGAGGGGAAGAATGAAGGGGGGGAAATCGGAGGGGGAGAAGAACCATGAGAGACGATGGACTCTGAAAAACAAACTGAGGGTTCTAGAGGGGAGGGGGTTGGGAGGATGGGTTAGCCTGGTGATGGGTATTGAGGAGGGCACGTTCTGCATGGAGCACTGGGTGTTATGCACAAACAATGAATCATGGAACACTATATCTAAAACTAATGATGTAATGTATGGGGATTAACATAACAATAAAAAAATTAAAAAAAAAAAAAGAAATAAGAATAGGTGGAATAGAAAACAGCAAGTATGATGTTATATTTTAATCCAAATATAGCAATAATTATAGAAAGCATACATGTTCTGAACATACCAATGAAAAGAGATTGTCAGATTGGGTGAAAAAATAAGAGTAATCTCTGGGCTGTCTACAAGCAACCCACTTTAAATATAATAACATATGTTAAAAGTAGGGTAGACCAGTCACTAATTAGAAGGCAGATTAGAGGGTACCTGGGTGACTCAGGTCATGATCCCAGAGCCCGGGATTGAGTCCTGCATCGGGCTCCCTGCTCAGCAGGGAGTTGCTTCTCCATCTGCCCTTCACCCCGTTTGTGTTCTCTCTCTCAAATAAATAAATAAATAAAATCTTTTTTAAAAAGATGCAGATTAGATGTCAAAGGAAACATCAGAACAAGAAATATTACCATGGATAAAAAGTGGCATTACAAAAAAAAAAAAAGTTGTATTACTTAATGTTAGAAGTGTCAATTTTCCAAGAAGATCTAATAATTCTAAATATGTGGGCACTTAAGAGAGTGTTAATATAAAATGAATTCAAGTTTTATAAAATTTAAAGAAATAGATAAGTTCACAATTATAACTTTAGACTTTAACTCTCCTTTTAATAAAATATATAACACATCTACAAAAATTCAGTAAGAATAGAGATGACCTAAAAAAAAAAAAATGAATCAATCTGAACACAGTATCATAACATGCTGCCTCCAACAAGAGAGTACTTGAAATGTTTTTATCAGCTGTATGTGGAACATTCACCAACATAGACCATATTCTGAGTATAAAGCATCAATAAGTTTAACCAAATATACATCAATACTTTTTGTTATTCAGCTTTGAGAATCTTATAATTCATTTCATGGTTTGTCATTTAATTTACTTTGTTACTTTTCTTTTGAATTATGGCAGTCTTAAGTAGAGAGATGTAAAACAAAACAATGAAACAAAACAAAAATAGAGATAGGAAATATGGGAAATTATTAGTTATTCTGGTATATTGTTTTGTCATGATCATAAAAAGTGAAAATATCTGCCGATTTCTGAACATTTATTCTGAGTCACAATTTGTACCAAAAAGTCCTATCCTGGATGATGAATTGTCATGGTTCAGATATGATAATCCTGCACAGGAATCAAGGTTTGATAACATCTCCTACGTTTGTTAAACCATAGTGTGCCATTTTTCTTTTGACTGCTTCAGTGAAGCCCCACCAATGCAGTATTCTCTTAAAATTTCTTGATACAAAATGATTCTGGAAAATTGTCTGCCGAAGACACACACAGAATTTCAGGAGCTGCTAACCCTATGCAGTCAAACATGAAAATACACGTTCTTCTAGATTTACCGATATGCATCCTAAGTCATAATTAAACAATAGCTCTAAATCTCTTTTTGAAAGAGGTGGGATACAAAGTCATTAAAATAAGTACCTATGATCTATAATCCTCTGTTAAAATGATTTCTGGAATACTATCCAAATTCCACACCAAAATATCTATTACACTAAGGGTGCTTTACAGGATGTGCACATTGAGGAACTAAGTAAATGTTGTGCCTTGTTAGATAAAGAAAACAACATATGCTGCAGCTTATAAATATGTATTTAATATCCCCAACAGGGCAAATGAGTCATGTATAATAAATGAAATATGTTTAAGAACAAAATTTATTCATAAAGTATTTTAATTGTAAGTATTAAGAAGGATACCATTTGTTTTGGTTTTAGCCGTGTTTTATAATGTATTATATAACTTTTGTATGATATAAATTCATATGCCTGAATTCATGAACACAGATTCATGTAAAATATAAACCCTTATCAGTACCATACCAATGGATTCTCAGATAATGGACCATAAGAAAATGTTAATATCATATCATAATATCAACATAATATAATATGATAACATAATATCATATCATAAATATCAACATAAACATCAACTGCCTGATGGAAGGTCCAGATAGATAACTTTGTTATTAATGATCTGAGAAAAAGAATGAACGGGTTTTATTTTATTTTTTTTAAGATTTTATTTGTCAGAGAGAGAGAGAGAGAAGGAGCACAAGCAGGGAGAGCGGCAGGCAGAGGGAGAGGCAGGCTCCCTGCTGAGCAGGGAGCCAGATGTAGGACTTGATCCCAGGACCTTGGGATCATGACCTGAGCCGAAGGCAGATTTTTAACCGACTGAGCCATCCAGGCATCCCTGAACAGGTTTTAAATTAGATTTTAATAAACCTTATAATATAGGGATACTTAATGGAAGTTTGCAGAATACATTAGAAAGTGAAGAAATCAAGAACTGCATTTTACAGTGATAAAGGAGTAATCACTTGAAGTGGAACATATGGAAATACAAACTAAGGAAAAATAATCAGATGCTATCAATGGGATGGGTTATTTGGAAAAAAAAAAATATATTAATGTCTGTAACAGGTGGTGCTGAACTGCAAATGAAATGGGTGAGCATTGTGCTGTGGCGCCAAGAACTATCAGTACACGTGTGACTCAGTATTCAGTTTGTCATTGTAGAAGGCATTTCCATTTCTTTTCAGGACCTTCTGGTGAGAACTAAATTACATATTTTAAAAATTTGAGGCTGTTATGATAATGAAATAGAAACAGCATTAAACAGCTTTAAGAGTAATGCATAGCACAGAAACTTGGAGGAAAATGATGTATAAATAAAATCTTAAAAGATTAATAGTTTTGCCTGAGCAAATCTTCACAGTAACATTATTGGGTAGTTTTAAATAATATGCATCTCAATATTTAAGTATTTTTACCAGAATATCAAAATAAGTGGAGATTGTCTTTTCATTTATAACTTAACTTGAACAATAAACATAATTTTGAAGTGTTCAAAACATACATTTTTAGGGGTTGATTTGAAAACAATTAAACAAGGTGGGCTGAATGAATCCTACAACACAGGTTGAGCAAATATAAATGAGCTGCCAGAGAGGAATCCTGAAAGATGTGGCTTTCTTAAACTCTTCTGTTTTTTATTGTATTTTCTTCTCACTGGAAATAATAAATATATGTATTTTTTTCCAGTGCAATCCATTCCTCAAGACTTACTGATTCAGAGACAGTAACAGATCTCTCAGTCTGGCCTTTAGGATATCTTTCCTGCAATTAGTTATTTGTAGTTTGTAGTTGCAAGCACAATAAAGCACAGTCAATGACTCAAAGAAACAGTTAATCCTGATGCGGTTGTAATTCTTGTTAGAATGTTAGGGTATAACTGTTTGTTCTCCCAGTCAGTCACAAGAAGAAGTTTGTGTGAATGCAACATTATTTTATTTTAGTGTTTACTTTTTAAAAAATTTAGCAATATTATCTAATAAATAGCAAATGTTTGACCACACATGTAATTACTTCCAGACCCACAACCTTATTCTCTATATTACCTTTGTTAGGAATACCCTTAATTGTTTTACATAGACCATTTCAGTTCATATCCCAAGAATAACTCAGAATTAATAGTGTAATTGAAGATTATAAAATTAAAAGCATGTTGACATAATGCATATCAAAGTAACTTTATTTCAGTGGGAATTCTTACAAACCATTTATTTCGAGTTGTGAAAACAAAAGTTGGAATTCAGATTAATAGTAAAAAGTAATCAAATTACCACATCTACACCTTAATTTTTGCTGTGTGTATTATTATAAAAGATTATAAAACACTAGTTTTTTACCATCTGACTATGAAACTGTTCTCCAAGGTCTATTTATGAGGGGATTTTATCAAGATAAAAGGAAGGTGACTTCAGTTTGGGTACAAAGGCAGGAACATCTCATTTTCAGAGCTAAATAGGAGTGAACTCTCCTAAGTGTGAAAAGCTATTTCTCAACTAAAATAGGAAAAGATCAGATCAGACCACCTGTGACCATTATCCATATCTAGCACAAATAGCCCTGGTGAGAGAACAAAATCAGTTCATTTTCTTCCTGAGAACAAAGTATATTTGCCAGAGGTTTGTTGTTTCTCTGCCCCTCACTGACATAGAGAAATAATAAGCCAAATTCTCCCCGGTTCCTAAGTCACTCCCTTCCAGTAAATTTAGATACTAAAGAAGAAAATGTTGCCTCCTTCTGATCCATAAACTTGCATTCAATGCACTGTTACTAAAAGATAATTTATTAAATTTATTAAATTTATTAAAAAAGAATAACTATGAAATAAGTTTTTCAATTGCAAGTTTGTGTGTTTGTATATGTGTGTATATGTATTTGTGTCTAAATTTACTCTCAAGTATGTTATATGAAGTAAAGTTAATGGGTATAGCTTACAAAGACATTATTTTACTATTTATTTACAATTATACTTGACTGAATAGATATTCTGAGTATATAAAATAATGAAATTGAGCTCCTTTTAAGTGTATCAAATATTTGGCACTTCTAACACTGATAGCAAATAAAACCATGGTTTAAAAAAATCCTTTCTGAATTTCTTAAGAACACTCAAATTTAAAAGGGAATTTCTTGGTCTTTGTGTGATCTTGAGGAAGTAATTTCAGCTATCATTTTCTTCATGTTGAAAATCAGCATGTTAAAACATTTCCCTACTGAGATTCCTTCTCAAATATAATTCTGTGATTCAGAGAATTATCTAAGCACAACACATGTATCAACTTTGACACTTTGATGTTATTTGTCTTTTAAATTCAAGCTTTCCTTTATTCATTTATGATTTATTGAACATCTATCATGTGTCAGGGTCTATGGTAGACAGAGGAGACAAAATTACACCAAACCCAATTCATCAACATGGAATATATAGTTGAATTATCAGAATAATATATTTTGAAGAGGTCCTAAATATCACTTAGGGCAGTAGTTATTACAAAAAAAGTGAATAATGTGATTGCAAAACTTGCTGTGAAACTGATCAAATTGTACCTAGTTCTTAGTGAATATTGGACTTTCATATTTCTTGGTTTTTGTTTCAAAGTGTTTATTGTATTTTGCTTTATAACATATATGTTATATACTTGATAATACATATACTGCATTTGTATCTATACACTTTACATATTGGAGGTTTCTTTGTATTTTTAAAAATATTAATTCTAGTATCGTTAACATAGTTAACAGTTTTATTAGTTTCAGGTGTACAATATAGTGATTCAACAATTCTACGCATTACTAATGCTTATCATGATTAAGTGTACTCTTGATCCCTTTCACCTGTTTCACCCAGACCCCCCGCCCCATTTCCCATCTGGTAACAATAAGTTTGTTCTCTATAGTTAAAAGTCTGGTTTTTGTTGTTGTTGTTTGGTTTCTTTAATTTTTCTTCATTTGCTTAAATTCCACATTTGAATGAAATCATGTGATATTTGTCTTTCTCTGACTTATTTCACTTAATATTGTACACTCTAGATCCATCCGTGTTGTTGCAAATGGCAAGATTTCATTCTTTTTTATGGCTGAGTACCATTCCATTGTATGTATATACCACATCCTTTCTATCCATTCACTAATCAGTGGACAGGTAGGTTGCTTCCATATATTAGCTGTTGTAAATAAGGCTACAATAAACATAAGGGTACATATATCTTTTTGAATTAGTGTTTTCATATTCTTTAGGTAAATACCCAGTAGTAGAATTACTGAATCGTATGGTAATTCTGTTTTTAATTTTTGAGGAGCCTCCATACTGTTTTTCACCCTGGCTACACCAGTTTGCATCCCCATCAACTGTGTACAAAGGTTCCTTTTTTCCCAAATCCTTGCGAACATTAGCTGTTTTATGAGTTTTCATTTTAGCCATTCTGACAGGTGTAAGGTGGTTTCTCATTCTGGTTTTCATTCACATTTACATGATGGTAAGTGATGTTGAGCAGCTTTTCATATATCTATTGGCTATTTGTATGTCGTCTTTGGAGAAATGTCTATGTCATCTGCCCATTTTAAATTTTATGTTGTTTTGGTTTTTGGGTGTTGAATTATATAAGTTCTCTATACATTTTGGATACTAATTGGATAGGTCATTTGCAAATACCTTCCTCCATTGAATACGTTGCCTTTTAGTTTTGTGAATTATTTCCTTTATGTGCAAAAGCTTTTTGTTTTGATGTAGTATCAATAGTTTATTTTTGCTTTTGTTTCTAGGAGACATATCTAGAAAAATGATGCTACAGACGACATCAAAGAAATTACTGCCTGTGCTCTCTTCTAAGATTTTTATGGTTTTAGGTCTCACATTCAGTCCTTAATCCATTTTGAGTTTATATATTGTGTATGGTGTAAGAAAGTGATCTAGTTTCATTCTTTTGCATGTCCAGTTTTCCCAACATTTATTGAAGAGACTCTTCATTGCGTATTTTTGCCCCCTTTGCTGAATATTAATTGACAATATAATCCTGGGTTTATTTCGGAGTTTTCTGTTCTATTGATCTATTTGTCTATTTTTGTGTCAGGACCATACTGTTTTGATTACAACAGCTTTGTAGTATATCTTGAAATCTGGAATTGTGATGCCTTCAATTTTTTTTCTTTTTCAAGATTGCTTTGGCTACTTGGGGACTTTTGTGGGTCCATACAAATTTTAGGATTGTTTGTTCTAGTTCTGTGAAAAATGCTGTTGGTATTTTGATAGGGATTGCTTTAAATGTGTCGATTGATTTGGGTAGTAAGGACAGTTTAGCAATATTTTTTCTCCCAAACCATGAGCATGCAATATCTTTCCATTTGTTTGTGTCATCTTCAATTTCTTTCATTAATGTTATAGTTTTCAGAGTACAGGTCTTTCACCTTGTTAGTTAACTTTATTCCTAAGTATTTTATTGTTTTCAGTGCAACAGGATTTTTTTCTTAATTTTTCTACTTTATTATTAGCGAATAAAACTGCAACACATTTCTGTATATTGATTTTGTATCTTGTGACTTTACTGAATTTATATATCAGTTCCAGTGGTTGTTTGGTGGAATCCTTAAGGTCTTCTCTATATAATAACATATCATTCTGCAAATAGTGAAAGTTTTACTTCTTCCTTACCAATTTGAACACCTTTTATTTCTTTTTCTTGTCTGCTTGCTGTGGCTAGGACTTCCACTACTATGTTGAATAAAAGTGGAGAGAGTGGACATCCTTGTCTTGTTCCTGATCTTAGGGGAAAAGCTCTCAGGGTTTAATATTGAGTATGATGTTAGCTGTGGGTTTTTCATATATGGCCGTTATTTTGTTGAGTTATATTCCCTCTAAACCTACTTTGTGGAGGGTTTTTATCATGGATCGTTGTTGTATTTTGTCAGATGCTTTTTCTGCATCTATTGAAATGATCATATGGTTTTTGTCCTTTCCCTTTTTGCTATGATGTATCATATTTGATTGATTTGTGAATATTGAACTGCCCTTGCATCCCAGGAATAAATCCCACTTGATCATGGTGAATGATTTTTTAATGTATGGTTGGATTCTGTTTGCTAGTATTTTGTGGAGGATTTTTGCATCTATGTTCATCAGAGATATTGGCCTGTAGTTATCTTCTTTTGTAGTTTCTTTTTTTTTTTTTAAAGATTTTATTTATTTATTTATTCATCCATTTCATTCAAACTAATTATTGATATGTACTTATTGCTATTTTGTTACTTGTTTTATGGTTGTTTTTGTAGTTCTCTGTTCCTTTTATTTGACAGTGAGAGACACAACAAGAGAGGGAACACAAGCAGGGAGAGTGGGAGAGGGAGAAGCAGGCTCCCCGTGGAGCAGGGAGCCGGATGTGGGACTCAATCCCAGGACCCTGGGATCATGACCTGAGCCGAAAGCAGACGCTTAATGACTGAGCCACCCACGTGCCCTCTTTTGTAGTATCTTTACAAGGTTTTTGTATCAGGGTAATCCTGGCCTCACAGAATGAATTTATAAGCTTTCCTTCTATATTTTTTGGAATAGTTTGAGAAGAATAGATATTAATTTGTCTTTAAATGTTTGGTTAGAATTCTCCTGTAAAGCCATCTGATCCTGCACGTTTTGTTTGTTAGGAGTTTTTTGATTACTGATTCAATTTCATTGCTGGTAACTGGTCTGTTCAAATTTTCTATGTCTTCCTGATTCAGTTTTGGGAGGTTATATGTTTCTAGAAATTTACCCATTTCTTCTAGGTGGTCCAATTTGTTGGCATATAATTTTTCATAGTAGTCTCTTATAATGCTTTGTGTTTCAGTGGTGTCAGTTGTTATTTCTCCTCTTTTGTTTCTGATTTTATTTGAGACTTTCTCTCACACACACTCTCTCTTTTTTTTTTGTTGGGGGGGGAAGTCTGGCTAAAGATTTATCAGTTGTGTTGATCTTTTCAAAGAAGGAGTTCCTGGTTTCATTGATCTGTTCTATTGTTTGTTTTGTTTTTTTAGTTTCTATTTTACTCTTTATTCCCTTCCTTTTACTGTTTTTGGGATTTGTTTCTTTTTTTAGCTCCTTTAGGTGTAAGGTTAAGTTTTTATTTGAGACTTTTCTTCTTGAGGTAGGCCTATATTGCTATAAACTTTCTTCTTATAACCACTATTGCTGAATCCTGAAGATTTGGACTATTATGTTTTCATTTTTATTTGTTTCCATGTAATTTTTTGGTTTCCTCTTTGATTTCTTGGTTGACCCATTTATTGTTTAGTAGCATGTTATTTAACTTCCATGTATTTGTATTCTTTCTAGATTTTTTTCTCATGGCTGATTTCTAGTTTCATAGTGTTGGAGTGAAAAAGATACATGGTATGACTTCCATCTTTTTGAATTTGTTGAGACTTGTCTTTGGCCTAATGTGATCTATTCTGGAGAATGTTCCATGTGCACTTGAAAAGAATGTGTATTCTGCTGTTTTAGGATGGCCTCTTACGAATATATCTGTTAGAGCCATCTGGTCCAATGTGTCATTCAAAGCCACTGTTTCCTTGTTCATTTTCTGTTTGGATGATCTGTTCATTGATGTAAGTGCAGTGTTAAAGTCCCCTACTATTATTGTATTACTATCGATTACTTTATGTTTGTTATTAGCTGCTTTATGTATTTGGGTGATCCCACATTGGATGCATAAATATTTATAACTTTTATATTTTTTGTTGGATTATTCCATTTAAGATATCATAGTGTCCTTCTTTGTCTCTTGTTACAATCCTTGCTGTATCATTTGAATATGGTACAGTGTTTGTTTTACCATTGAGTATGGTCTTTACCATTGAGACTTATGGTCTTTGGTCTTTGAGACTATGAATGTAAATGGTCTTTGGTCTTTGAGACTATGGACTTATGGTCTTTCCTTTCCAATCAATGGGTCCCCTTTAACATTTCTTGTAGGACTGAATTGCAAATACTCATATAAGTATTGCAACCCCAGTTTTCATTTCCATTTGCATGATAAATTATTTCAATTTCTTCATTTCAATCTGTATGTGTCTTTAGGTCTGAAATGAGTCTGTTGTAGGCAGCATATAGAAAAGTCTTACTTTTTAGTTCTTCTGTCACCCTTTGTCTTTAGATTGGAGCTTTTACTCCATTTCATTCAAACTAATTATTGATATGTACTTATTGCTATTTTGTTACTTGTTTTATGGTTGTTTTTGTAGTTCTCTGTTCCTTTCTTCTCTGGCTCTCTTCTCTCATGGTTTGTTGGCTTTCTTTAGTGATATACTTGGACTCCTTTCTCTTTATTTTTTCCATATCTTTTACTGGTTTTTGATTTGTGGTTATCATTATGTTGTATATAATATTTTCTGCATATAGCAGCCAATATTAATTTGATGGTCACTTAAGTTTGAGCCCATTCTTTACTATTGCCCCCTCACATTTTAGGTATATATCATACTTGACATCCTTCTGGGATCCCTGTAATGCAAATATTACTATGCTTAATGATGTCAGTGAATTCCCTGTCTTTTCATTTATTTATTTATTTATTTTTCCTCTTTCCTGTTTCACTTGGTTTATTTCTGTTACTTTGCCCTCCAGGTTGCTGATCCATTCTTCTGCTTCCTCTAGTCTGCTATGTATTCCATCTAGTTTATATTTAATTTCAGTTATTGAGTTCTTCAACTCTGATTGGTTCTTTCTTTTGTTTTCTATTTCTTTGTTAAGGGTCTCACTGAAGTCCTCCACTCTTAAGTCCAGTGAATATCTTAATGACCATTACTTTAAATTCTCTATCAGGCATATTACTTATCTCCATTTCATGTAGTTACTTTGCTATAAATTGTCCTGTTCTTTCATTTGGGATATATTCTTGTGCTCTTCATTTTGTCAAATTCTGTTTCTGTGTGTTAGGGTAGCCCACTACATCTCCTGCTCTTGAAAGTAATGGCCTCATGAAGAAGAGGTCTATAGTTCCTGTAGTGTAATATCCCCTGTTCACCAGGACCTAGTATTTCAAGGGTGTCTCCTGTGTGTGTTGTGTGTACCTTACTATTGTGGTTCAGCCAAGTTTGCCTTTATCCCAGTTATCTGCATTGGCTCCCTTTGCCTGTTGTGGGCAGAATTTGGTCCTTGTGTTGTTTGTGGGCCAGTCTGGAGTTGTCTTGGGTTTGAGTCAGGTCGGGCGTTTTCTAGAGATGCAGTAGCACCGAATTGCAGGGCACTTTCCCTGTGTTGTACATTGAGAAGCTTATTGGCTGGGTGATGCCGGCAGTCAGACCAGATGTCTGCTCCCAGTCCCCTGCTGGGACCTTAATGAGACTGGCCTGTGTGGTTATCTTCCCCTCTCCCTGGGGTAGGAGTCACTTTGGAGTGGTGCTGTCCCCTGTCTGGGCTGCTTGCACACCACCAAGTTTGCGGCACTGCTTTGAACAAACTCTACCAAGTGTGTCTTGGAGGGGCTAGGTCCACATAAAAATGTGGGGTGGGGTGTGCAGTGCCAGCAAGATCTATGCCACCACAGGAGTGGACCTGCAGCCACCAGGGATGAGACAGGCTTGGTGGAAGAAGGGGATCTGCAGAATTGTGTGAGGGCAGGGCAGCCGTGTTAGCAGGAGAGGCCTGGCAGCTGCCCAGAACTCCTGCCAAGGCTGGAGGGTTGAGGGGTTGGGCCCCCAGAAGTGTGTGTGGGTGGAGCCAGTGGTGTTGGCGAGTTAGGTGGAGAGTGTTGCTGCTGTGCTGGTTCCCACAGGTGTCTGTGTGAATAGGCTGGGGGAGGGGAAGGAAATGATACCTGTCAGCTCTTTGTTTCTGGAAAAGCTTTGCAATGATCCCTGCTCCTCAAGCACGTTCTCTGAGATTAGTAAACAAATCTTTCCCATATAACCAAGGTGATTTTCAAACTGCTGTTTCTGTGCTTTATCTTTGAGGAGCTTTTTGTTGTACTGTTTCTTTAGGGTTAGGGACTCAGATTTCTGTCACCCTCTGGCTTTCCCAGAACCAAACCTGCTGATTTTTAAAGTTCTAGGTTTTAACCATATGATTTCCCTGATATGTGGAATTTAAGAAACAAAAAAGATGAACATAAGGGATGGGAAGGAAAAATAAAATGAGATAAAAACAGAGAAGGAGGCAAACCATAAGAGACTCTTAACTATAGAGAACAAACTGAGAGTTGCTGGAGGGGACGTGGGTGGGGGATGGGCTAAATGGGTGATGAGCACTAGGTGTTATATGTAAATGATGAATCACTAAAATCTCCTGAAACCGATACTATGCGATATGTAACTAATTTGAATTTAAATAAAAACTTGGAAGGTAAAAAAACAAAACAAAAACAAAAAACTAGATATTAAGCCTCACTGATTTAAGAACTCATGAAATTCAGCCTCTCTCGTTTTCAAAGCCAAGTGTTTTGGGGTTCATTTTCCCCATGTGGGTTCCCATGTCTTAGGTGTGTTTCTCTCCCCTCTCTGTGCCCAGTGTTCCTCCCTCCCACAGAGAGTCCCTCTAGTTTATTTAGCTCCTGGCAGTATCTCCAACTCCCCCTACTCTCTGCAATGGGCCTCTTCTCTACATTTAGCTGTGGAGAGTCTGTTCTGCTTGTCTTTGGGTCATTTTTTAGGTTATTTATAGATTGAGTGTTATCTAGTTGTATCTGTGGGATGAGGTGAGTTTAGGATCCTCTTACTCCATCTTTCCTGGAAATCTTCCACTTTCTGTATTGCTTGTTTATTTCATTTTGTTTTTCATATTGTTTTTAACTTTTCTTTATTTAGCATTATATCATAAGCATTTTCCGAGTTAATTTTTTCAAAATCACAATTTAAATACTTCCATAATAACCCATTATAAGGCACAATATAATAATTTTGCATATTCAATTTTAGAAGTTAATTTTTATTTCTTTAATGTTAGAAGAGTATAAATACATATTACTATTACTCATGTTATAACACACCTATGAAATTCGAGCATTTTCTTATGTTTAGGAATATAATTTTTATTATACTTTTAACCATCATGAATAATGTAATAATATTTATGAATGATTCATTGTTCTAATTATTCATTACTTCCTATTAATATTCCATGCAGTAGAAGTCTTCCAACCATTCAAGAGTCAGTGAAACTATCTCCCAGTCTATAAACTTATGCCTATACAATTAACAGTCTTCCTCTCAACTCATATAACTTTGTAAATTTCTCTAATCTACACTTATTACTGAAAAATAGCATCAAATTGTTTTTACACAAATACAAAATATTGTTTACATATACTTCTTCAAACATCTTCAGTGGTTCTCCATTTATTAGAGTAAGAAATCTAGCTCTTCTGACTGATATTCAGAATGTTTTCACACCAGTTTAGGTTTATTTTTCCTAATGTATCTTC
This sequence comes from Phoca vitulina, assembly GCF_004348235.1. Lineage (NCBI taxonomy): Eukaryota > Metazoa > Chordata > Mammalia > Carnivora > Phocidae > Phoca > Phoca vitulina. The sequence goes on from NW_022589708.1 coordinate 47,323,232, forward strand.
ATGCGTCTTCCCAAACAAAATTATATCTGAAGAGTTCAAAGAACCATATGACTTTTACAAATTGCATATCTGTATTCTTAATTCCCACATGTCTGCCCAAAATTTGGGAATCCATCACCAACAACCCACCAGGACAGTTGCTTTTTTTGTTGTTTGTTTATCAGAATTCCTATAGTATTCACTGATACAACTACACATTTAATGGCTATTTACATTAAAATTCCTTTTAATATTTTAGTGAAATTTTGGTTATATTTCTTATATACTAACCATACCATGTTCATTGGAAATGAACTATAAAAAGAGCCCTTTTTTCTAGACCAATCACTGCCATTTAAAAGTTAGCAGTTCAACTCACCTTATCATCTGTAGAAAAGAAAAACTATGTACATCCTGCCCGTTTCTCATGATTATTCAGAAAAACAAATGAAATAATGAATTTTTAAAAATATCTATTAAGTAATATCTATTAAATATAATATCTATTAAATATATCTATTGAGGGTGCTGAGTGGCTCAATCGGTTAAGCAACTGCCTTTGGCTCAGGTCATGATCCCGGAGTACCGGGATCGAGTCCCGCATCGGGCTCCCTGCTCAGCGGGGAGTCTGCTTCTCCCTCTGACCCTCACCCCTTCTTGTACTCGCTCTCTCTCACTCTCTCTCTCAAATAAATAAAAAAAATTAAAAAAAAAAATATCTATTGAAATTTTTAAAATATCTATTAAACTAGCATTTTCCTTTGTACTTTCTGTCTTCTAATATAGTCAAGATTATTCTAAAGTTTCCTTATAATACACATAAGAATTGGGTATATTTGTATTCATAATATAGACCAATTCTCAGAGAAGATGACAGGAATAATCCACCATATGTTTTTACCCTCTTTAAAATGGCTCTTCTATTGGTTCCAGTAATTGGATAAAGTAGCATAATCAACTTCATGTCATTTGTTATGAAACAAAACAATTTCAAAAAGATAAGAATAAATCACTTCCAGGAATTCTGTGTTTAAAATGTTAAAGGGAGTCAAAAGTAGTAGTATTTCTGTTTAATGTGATTAACAAATAAGAGCCAAATTAAGAATAAAATAAAATGGAATAGAAGGGAGAGCATGTGTGCTAGTTTTGTGGGGTAACTAGTCAGTCATAGTAATAATAGAAATAGCCACTACCTGTACTTGAATATAATTGTAAATTGGTTTGGGGAAGTATAATATTAGGTGAAAATAAGATAATCTGGAAGATTTAAACAAATAGAGCTTCTTACAAAACTTTCAAAAATTCAAATAGGTGAAGCAAAGAGGTAGTGCCTCTGACATTTTTTTATCTCCCACATTAGGAAAGTTCAGAGAGCAAATTATAAAACAGCCTATGAAATTTGTATTTGCTTTATAAAAGTTCTGGGAAATTTATGTATGACAGAGAAAGTCAAAGTCTTTTTCAAAAATAGTCTTCTAAATGCATCAGTATTTGCTGTCATTACTATGGAAATCATAAATCTGATAACCTGACCTTGAAATATAAAGTAACCCCTCTACTCTTTTTCTCTTAAACAGTCTCAGTTAAGGGTGACAATGAAGGGAAACTGGCACATTTTAAGAATTTATAGGTATTTGTGGAATAAAACAAATAAGTATATTATTTAATTATGATTGGGTTTATACTATAAATATATTTTTTGGCTAATGTCAAATAACCAAATGTCATTTAAGTAGTTAATCCCTGAAACACTGAAATTAAACACTTGATAGACTGCTGAAAATATTTTTTTGGAGAAATGTTGATAATCAGTTAGCAGATCTGCTATCTTTCCACTTAGCCTGTAACAACTCTAAAATGGTGTGTCCTAACAAAATAATTGTGTCTTTTAGATTCACATGAAAGATCATTTAAAGTCATATTTTCTATGAAGTTAAGAGTTTCAGGATGTGGCAAATAGTCTGTATTTTTTTTCCTTTTGTAAAGAATACTAACATTAGAAGGAATGAGATGCTGTTGTAATGGGGAGTGTAGCCTGTGATTTTCAAACAGCTGTGGTTTCCTGAAAGCCAACTTTCAAAAATTAAGTTATTTAATTCATCCAATTTTACTGAAAAGAAAATTGTGTTATCTAGCTCAGATCTGGATTAGCATTTGCACATCTTCTAATCTGTGGTAAGATGACCTCAGGACAGACATCTGTTTGGATGTCTTGGATGAGTTCACATACAACCATCTGTTCATGGAAGGGTAGCCTCTTCAAAATTGGTCAGAACCTTTGATGAGACATTAAGAGCACAGAGTTTTTCAGTATTGCTGTACTCTTACTATGTTACACTGAAAAAAAACAAAAAAAACAAAACTTGAGAATCACCATGTTTTAGGTTATACCAATCAGCGGCGTATTAGTTGAAGATTCTAAATCCTTTTTAACTTTAAATGAACACCAAAAAAAAAAAAAAAAAAAAATTGACATATAAAATCTGATATCTATATTTTGAACAAATATCTGAGAAATCTATAACAAAAGTAATAAATGATGAACTATTAAAAACAGCAATGAATTTCTGATTATAAAATAGCACTGTGATTTATTTATTTTAAAGAGAATGGGGAAAACAACTGCAAGAACAATAAATCTACAACTTCTAAACAAGTTGAATTTGCTATGATTGAGAAACAAAAGCAAAATAAGACCTGTTTTCTCAGCAAATAATAATAAATTTGAAGGATAAAAATGACCCATCAGGTTTTCAGAATCATGAATCTTTTAAATTTTTCATAAACTAATACAACTATGATAATCATATTTATAAAAACAAGAGTGAATATTATATCAGAAATGTAGCATTCGAAGCTACTTGACACTATACCAACCTACTGTTGAGCCGTCTCAAGTATAGTGAGCTGTCTCAAGTGTCTCTCAATCTACTTAGAGATGGGAATATTTATGATGATTATTCTACCAGTCAGCATAGACCATCTGTTTTGTGTAAACATAACCTCTAAAATAGCTAACACAACAAAGTATCTTTTGTTTTTATGGGAGAGCAGGGTTAGGTTTTTGTTTGTGTTTATTGTTTTGTCCTTTTTCCTTATTCATATAAAATCCACTGCAGGTTTGAATTATTTGACAAGGGAGCTGACTTCCAATCTGTGGCTCCATCTAAATACATTCTTCTGTGATTACTATAAGAGAGTAGGGTCTTGTACTAGCAATTGAATGCATTGGCCAGAAAGAGACACGTGCCATTTCTGTCCCCAAGCCATTGGCCAAAATAAGTTGCATGGCACTATCTAGATAAAGAATGGGGTAGAAAATATAATCTGTGTCTGAGAAAGAAAAAAAATCAGATAATGTGTGCAAACATACATGTGTATATGTGTGGATGTAGATTACACATATGTATATATGCACATATGTGAAATATATTTGTATATTATATTCTTTATTAGGAAGAAGATTAGACATTAACTCATGTGCCAGCTGTTGGATGAATTTAAAGAAATGTTTTTAATTTTACCATTTCACATCCTTTGCTAGTACTTAAGTCACATTTTAAAAAGTCGAAGAGCATCAAGTCCTAATTTCACTTTTTTTTTTTTTAAAGATTTTATTTATTTATTTGAGAGAGAGAGAGAATGAGAGACACAGAGCATGAGAAGGAGGAGGGTCAGAGGGAGAAGCAGACTCCCTGCCAAGCAGGGAGCCCGATGCGGGGCTCGATCCCGGGACTCCAGGATCATGACCTGAGCCGAAGGCAGTCGCTTAACCAACTGAGCCACCCAGGCGCCCCCTAATTTCACTTTTATCAAAACCTTTTTACTTATACTATACCATTTCACCTCATACTATACATTATATTCATTATTACACTATACGATATTATTTCCACTATACATATGCCATGTAGGCTATATGCCTTTTAAAACAATTAGAATATTTTATTCCATATATTTTTTTCTCATATCTTATGGTGATTTAATTGTGGTGTTTGAAAGACACAAATGGGGTTACTTTAAGTTTGGTAGTCAGGATATCAGATTTGTTACTTCCTGAATGCATCCCTTATATGCGAAGTACAGTGCTGAGCATGAAGCATTTATTTATTTCATTGTCTATCTTTCTGAAAATTTTCCACAAAGAATAATGGTTTGTTTAATATTTACTTTTCTCTTGGGGAAAGTGAGCTCCTAAAATAATGTTATTGTTGTTTTCAGAGCCAGATGTTTTGGACAGAAATGGATCCACAGGAAAGACTTCAGGCAACCATAGGATTCAGGTAATATATAATGAATATATTCTTAACTGCATGACTTCCATAATAGTCCTATTTCAGATAAAGAAATCAGAAAACAAATGTTAACTGTCTGTCTTCATTCTATTTACAATAATGGGTGCAGCTATGGTCTTTAGTGACTACTAGAACCTAATTTCAAAGTCTTCTTAGTGCAGGAAGTGGAGATAAAGAGAATACACCCTAAAATCTCTAGCTTAATAGCTCTTGAGATCACTATTCAAAAATAAAACATTGTCTATATTCCATTATGGTGTCCTCATATAAGAATGCAAATCTAAGTAATTTTAGTAGAGTTTATGTTTGTTCAAAAATTTGGTGGAAATTTGGGACATAATCAGCTAGAATGATTTACCTTACTAAGTCTGCAGTGGGAGAAATGCAAAGACCAAAAATCCATTTCATGGATGATGGAACTGATGTTCAAAAGAGTTGGGAAGAGATCTCACTTCACAAAGTTCACTAGTGATGGTGCCAGGATTACAATCAATCCTTCCTGATTTATATAGAATCTCTTTCATTTTAAAGCAAGGTTTTCCATCTTTTAATAAAAGAGGGGTGGGCATCTGGGTGGCTCAGTCCATTAAGCATCTGCCTTCAGCTCAAGTCATGATCCCAGGGTCCTGAGATCGAACCCCATGTTGGGCTCCCTGCTCAGCAGGGAGTCTGCTTCTCCTTCTCTATCTGCCCTTCCCCCATTCATGCTTCCTCTCTCTCTTGCAAATAAATAAATAAAATCTAGAAAGAAATAAAGAAAAAGAAAAAGAAAGAAAGAAAGAAAGGATTGATTTTTCCAAGGGCAACTACCTGAAATCATACTTTTGATTAGATTTCCAAACAGCTCTTAGCCTTTAAATTCATCTGTTCCAAATTCTGTTATTTTTAATCAGAGCTCATTTTATGTTCTTCACTAAGAGTATCAAGTAAATATGAAGTAAGTACTGCCCAGAGAATTAAAAAAAATAAAAAGAAGCAAGAGATCCATTCATTTATTCAGGTAAATAGACCTTTTTTTTTTTTTTTTTTTTAATGACTGATTCACTATCCACCTTCTCTAAGCCTCCCACTGGGCAACTAAAAGCAGTCAGAGAAAAATCACACACTGAGGAGATTGTTAGCAATATAAGTGCATAGTCACTAACCTCAGCTGGACCTCAATACTAACTGAAAATTTTATTATTACATTTGTTTTGTCTAGTTTCTGTAGTCAAACTTTTCTATCCTCCACACTCCTCTACCTGAGTGGTTCTCAGCAGATGACCTTACCGCCTACTTGGTAGAACAAATAAAGTCTATCACAAGCAACCACCTCAAATTCCTGCCACCAAGTCTTCAATTCTACATCTATCTGCACTTATTTTTAGTGCAGATATATATATGTATGTATTTTCCCTACCCTTCTCTATTCTATCCCAATGTAAACTTTGTTTCTGTTCTTGCAACAAATTCACACTAATACATATCTGCAGTCTTATTATTTGGCAGGGTAAGTTCTCCTCAGTCTTTTGTTGTTTTGCTCTGTTTTGTTGCCTGTTTCTTTTTTCTTCTTTTTTATATAGGTTGACTCAGCTATCCATGGCCTTTTTATTTTCCATATATTTTTTTCTTGGATAAATTTGTCAAACTTCTCAAAAATTTAGATGAAAATTTGATTAATATTGCATTGAATATATTAACATATTTTTAATATCAAGTTGGGCTATCTTTCATTTATTCAGATCTTATTTTGTGCTCCCTAATAGAATTTTGAAATATTCTATATAGAGATTGTATGTATTTTTATTTAAACTCCTAGATTCCTTAGATTTTCTGTTGCTACTTTAAACAGTATCTTCATTTTTGTAAGACTGCTTCTTTTATTGAGACATAATTGAAACACAGGGAAACCCACTTCCTGTTTACATTTGGTTAAGTTTTGACAACGGCATAAACCTGTGTAAGCCACATTCCTCTCAATATATATATATGTATGTGTACATATATATACATATATATATATAGCAATATATATTTTCTCTGCCCCAGAATTCTTCCTCTTGCCCATTATCAGTCAATGCCAACTTTTGCTCAAGCAAGTGTTGTTTTGATTTCTATCACCATGGATTTCTCTTATGATGGGTTTGCCTACTCTCAAATTTCACACAAAGGAAATTATACAGTTATGTACTCTTATGTGTCTGACTTCTTTCATTCAGTTGAATATTCTTGACATTATCCATGTAGTTGCATGTACCAATAGTCTATTGTTATTGCTGAGGAGTACGCCATCGTATGAATAGATCAGTTCATTTGTTTTTCTGTTGATGAAAACATGGGATGTTTTCAGTTTGGGCTAGAATGAGTAAAGTTATTATGAATATCTTTGTAAAAGTCTTATTGTGGACATATTTCATTTTTTAAATAATGTCTAGAAGTGGAATTGCTGAATTCTAGAGTAAGTGAACATTTATAAGAATTGCTCAACAGTTAAAAAAAAAAACCAAACAGTTGGACCTTTTCATCCCCATCAGTAAGAAAGTTCAGGTAGCTCCATACTCTCAACAATATTTGTTATCAGATTTATTTTAAGTCACATATCTTTTCTTTTCTATTTTAACCATTAAAAATCATACAGTTGCCTCTAAGGATTGCTATAGCTACAAATATCAGAATGTTATGTTTTAATTATTCAGTTAAAATATATGTTGAAATTTTTCCTTTTGATTTTTTCTTTGATTCTTGCATCATAGAGATGTGTTTAGTCTAATTTTCAAGTATTTGAAGATTTTTTAAATATCTTAATGATTTCTAATAGTATACCTTTGTGGTTCAGAAACCATGCTCTGAATGATTTTGATCCTTTGAAATTCATGGAGACTAATTGTTTTGATGATTCTGAATTAATGTTTTATATTAACTTGAGAAGAATGTACTTTTATGGAGTGGGGTTTTCTATGCATATATATAACATCACTCTGGTCATTTGTGCTGTTCAAATTATTTACATCATTTTAGATTTGTCTGTTTTTTTCTTTCAGTTACTGACAACGTAATGTTAAAGTCTGCAGCTATATTTGCGGATGTGTTTATTTCTCTCTTTAATACTGACTTTTTTCCTTTATCTGGGATCTGTACTACTGCATGCATACATATGTTACACTTTAAGTATTTTTGGTAACATGACCCTTTTGTCAATATCAAATGGCCTTAATTTATAATCTTGTACTATTGTTTTTTTAATTCACTTTCTTTCTGATATTAATAGAGCCACTTCAGCTTTCTTATGCTGCATAGAAGAATGCGTAAAATAAGTTTTTCCTTTTTAGATTGTCAATATTGGTGGCTTTATGTTGGAAGTGTTCATTGTATGCTTGTATATTGGTTTGTTTTTATTATGTACATACAATAGGAAGGTATGCTTTAAAAAGCAAATGAATTATATATTTTCCTACAAAGAAATCTCCCAAGGAATTATTGCCAACTAGACAAAAATGTTTGTATTTTTTTCCCCTAAACAAAATTTTAAAATTGAGTTATCTATTGGGACTAGATTTAGATGAACAGTAATTTCCTGGGTATAGTTTCTTAGCTCCTCTGAAGCTAAGGCTATATTTCTCTCTGTGCTATAGGATTGTCTAAGACATTCTTAGGGGCTTATAATTATTTTATTACTTTATTACAAATTGCACCTGAACTCTATCACTTTACATATTTAATTCTAGGTGTACTCTATTTTCTTATTAGATTTTTAAAAGTGCAATTAGTCTAATCTCCATTACTCTCCAAATGTCTAGATTTTCTTCTCCCATTTTTTCCCTTCAAGACAAGTTTAAAATATTAGTTCAGTATCTTGGCTACTAAAAACTCATCATTAATTTTATTTCCCTCTTAATTTATAGCAAGCTATTATCCTTCCTGTCTCATTCCCTTCTGCCACATTTGTTGCCTGTAGCTTTTATTTTATGCTCTCACTTATTTTCACTTGCTATCAAGCTTTAACCAATCAATGCGTGTGAGTGTGTATCTGTATATTTGTGGCATCTTATTACTTTATTTTGTGCCAAGCAATTAACGTGTTTGAGTTTTTATATTGTTTTGACTTATCTGTGTTGTCTTTCTATATTAAAGATCATTGTATTTCATGGTGTGAAATACAATAAATAAAAATTCCATTAATAAAAATTCCTCTCTAATAATCTTATAAAATGTATCCACTCAGGAGGATAATGCTTTCTCCTTTGCCTATGCAATAACATAATTATAAAGCCTTCTTTTTAAACAGATGGAGCTTAGAAGTTAGTTAGATGAACAGTTTATGGCAGTGATAATATAATGAGAAGAAAACTGGCAAATTATTATACCTCAAAACAGATTCTTTTTTCTATTAATTATATGTTATTGGCATACACATAGGCAAAAGGTCTTCTTGAAAATGTTTGCAAACCAGAAAAGATCACATTTATTTTCAGGTGAGCAAAAAGAGTCAAAAGAGTAAGGGAAATTCCATAAAAATATGTTGTGGAGTACAATCATGATTTGGAAATGCCATTCTAAACAGGAGTATTTATGACTGAAAAGTCTACCAAGTAATACCTGAGATTTTTTAAAAAGATATTTTTTGGGGGAAAAATAATGCTGCTGTTTAAATGGGATTTCTGCAGATTTTATTCATCTGTTTTGTGTGGTGTTTTCATTACCTTCGGTAGTAAAAAATCTTTCCCATAGAATTTTCCAATTGAAAACTGGACACTGAATATTCAAACTAAGCAAATATAAACCCTGTGGGATTGGGTGTTGGATATTCAGGAGGAAATGTCCCTTTTAGCCAAGACCAAGTTTTGGAAACAAACTGACAACACTAACTGTGTTTTAATAAAAATCATTTCACTGCCTCAATATGCATGGCAAACAGCTGCAAGTGTCAGGTTCAGATAAGCTGAAAGCAAGATGGCTGAAAGGTACATTTTCTAATCAACTTCCTGAATTATCTTTGACTCCTGGTATGGCCTCACATGTGACCTAATTATGAAGCATAACATGCCAATATTTTTATAACAAAAAAATGAAAATTGGTCTTTTAATTCTTTGGAAGTGGTTCATGATGTTATCCTTGCCCTGTTACTTCAATGAATTTTAGATATACTCTTCCCCTTAAACTTTGTCTTCTGACTAAAAAGTGGCAGACACCGATTTTGGGTGACATCACTTTCATTCTGTGTTCCATTATGCACATTTTGCAAGTTCTCAAATTTATATATTTCAGTAGCTAATATTTTTTTTTCCTGAGGCCATAGTTGGTTAAAGTCTTTTAAAAATGAATTTTATCTAGGCCATGGCCAAAGTGGTTTACTTTTTAAAAAGTAGACAGTAAAGACATGGGAATTCAAAATAACATGCCTAGGTATGTTTATTAAGAGTAAGATGGGAAATATGGCTTATATTATTTTTTTTTCCTGCTCTATATTTCAAAAAGTTTAGTGATTCACTTCCATATTAATCTTTCTTTGTTCTTAATTCCCCTATCCCATCCTGTTCTTCCTCCTTTCTTTCTTCTCTCCCCTCATCTTCCCTCTCCTTTCTCCCTTCTCCCCTCTCCTCTCCTGAAAGGCACTTTTTTTTTGCCATGAACAAGCATGATATAGAATTTAGATTTCTTTTTTTTAAGATTTTATTTATTTAGAGAGAGAAAGAAGAGAGAGAGAAAGTGAGGGAGGGGCAGAGGGAGAGAGAATTTTAAGCAGACTCCACGCTCAGCATGGAGTCCCACGCAGGGCTTGATCTTATCACCCTGAGATCGTGACCTGAACTGAAATTAAGAGTTGGATGCTCAACCAACTGAGCCACCCAGGCACCCCTGAAAGGCACTTTTTTTAGAATTTATATCTCTTAAGCTGTAGTTAGCATTGAAAAATTTGTACATGGAAAGATGACTAAGAGCATTTCAGGAAATAGATGCAAAAGGTTCTGATGTAGAAACAAATTTGGCTAGTTCAAGAAACTAAAACACTAGTAGAGAAATGAGAGTTCTAACTGATAAAATGGTATCCATGTGGATTTTGATATTACTGAAAAATGATACGAAGTAGAGAAGAGAAGAAAGATAAACAAGTATTTAACTTCTTCAGTGACTGCCAGAGGAGTGAACAAGAGACAATTAGGTGAAGACAGATGATAATGTTTGAGCCTTGAGTAACACACAGTGAAAGAGAAAGTTTTGCTATTATGTTTTTGGTGGTAGTGGTATCTTTTAGGACAGTAAGATCTAGAAGTGGCTACTGCAAGCAAAGAGGTATGAATTTACCCTCCTAGTACAGGCATATAAAACAACAAAAATAGTTCCAGATAGGTGAAATTATAGGAGAAGCTGTTGTTCAATTAACAGCTGGTTTTCCATAAAAGCAAAGATAGTAAGAACAAGGCAAAGTGGTACAAATATAGGCAGGTTTGTTGATTATAAATTGGTGGAAATTATGGAGAGAAAAGGAAGGGATGGTGGTTTGGATAAGGTTAGGAAATATACAGAAATGATATCTTAGATTGACTGGAAGGATGAGACTTCTGTCAGTGACTGGGGTCAGCCGAACTCCAAGGCAAGATGGATTCATTCTAACAGTCTGAGTGAGGCAGGGTAACTAGACTTATTGCTATATTTCCAAATACATCCTCTCAGCTATAGCAGCATACAATGTACAGATTCTTGAAAGCTTCATGTTTACACATGGTGCTGATACACAAATGATAACTTCTTAATGTTTCCTGATTCTGAACCAATTATTCCAGTAAAGGTGAAACAGTGGCAAGTAAAAATTGTCTGTAACAGTTAAGAAATAATAGAAACCAAAAGGCTCAGGGCAGTGGATTACTCATGATGTATATTCATAAGTGCAAATAGGCTGTGTGTTAATTTGCTGACGATGCCATAACAAAATACTACAGACTGGCTGGCTTAAACAGTAGAGATTTATCTTCTCACCTTCTTGAGGCTGGATGTCTGAGATCAAGGTATTAGCAAGCCTGGTTTCTTTTCAAGTCTCTCTCCCTGGCTTACAGATGGCCACCTTTTTACTGTGTCTTCACATGGTCAACTCTCTGCATGCACATGATTGGTATTTCTATCTATGTGTCCACATTTCTTGTTCCTACAAGGATATCAATCACATTGGACTAGGGCCCACCCCAAAGACTTGATTTTAACTTAATCACCTTTTCAAAGACCCTATCTCTAAATATGGACACACTCTGAGGACAGGTTTTTAGGAAATATGAATGAGCATATGAACATATGGGTTTTGGGGGAACCCATAATAAGCAAGTAGGGTTAATGTGCTTTTATCTAAAGGTCCATCTGTGTGCCTTTATAACAGAGGATTGTCTATTCTATCACCTACTTGTAAGGTTGGAAATGTGCAGCAAGGAAAGAGCAAAATATACCTAAAGAGCGCACCATGACTGGGGTTTATTCTTTGGCCTCTTGATACCTCATGAAAATGCAGAACTAGATATAAATAATTTGACAAACAGACATAGTAAGTAGTGTTTCATTCAGTGCAGTCTACAAAAATTGAAAACTTCCAGGTGTGTGTATAAGTAAACATAAAGTAGGCTATATACATGTGATAAAATCTACCGTGCTTTTAAAGAAAAAAAGAATACTAACAGTTAAATTTCAAATTTGTTACTAATTAATGATGTGGCATTAGACAACTCACCCAGACATAATAAACCTCTCCATTTATTCTCTTCAAAATGAGAGTTATGGATAAATTCTACCTAGGGATTCTTTTAGTTTCAAGGTTTCTATCTCTATTTTTTCAAATACTAAATAAGACGAGCATAAAAATGGGGTAAGATTTGAAGAACTATAACAGTATGACATAATATTATTCTAATCTTATAATCTTAAATATTTTTTTATTTTCTCAAAATTTGATGTTGCATTTTTTTTTTTTTTTGGAGGGGAAGTGTGATATTAAGCATAGCTTCAACTTTAAAGCTTCAATACTCCTTCATATCTCATGTTAAATCCTATTTTCAATAATATTACTCTGATTGTTTCAGAGGAGCATCACAAACTTCAACATTTTTGTGTTTACAAAGTAAAGGGAGAGTTATAACTATTATCTTGCTATTAGGTTTAGGTTTACTTAACAAGTGATCTTACTCTAATATAAACCACCCCACAGCTCCCCTGCAAAACTTCTAACAGGATATTTTAAAAACAACATCCACACTTGCAGGTAAGGAACAAAAGTAAAACAAACAAACAAATAGTAGAATAACTATACAAAAACCTAACTAGATCACATCATTATCTGTGCAAAATACATCTCAAAAGTTAATTTTTCTAAACTGAAGATGTCACCACATTCTTAGATGCCCATTTATTATTTCTTTAAAGTTTACATATAGATCCACTTATTTTGAATATAAGGGCTGAAATAAATGCAATGAATTGGGAACATAGAACCTTTGTAGCTCAGTATAGGTAATGAAGGCTAAAGTCTTTCAATACTAGAACAAACCAAAAAAGCCATAAGTATTCTATTTTTTCTTATTCACTAATCCGTTTGTTCAAATCATGCTTTTCTTTTTCCTGATATCTTGGAAGACTTTATTCTCTGCATATTCTCTAATGTTTCACTTTTTGTAATTTGGAACTTCTTGTCTATTTCCCCCTAGGAAGTCAAAATGTAAATACCTTTTAAAAAAGTTCTGTTGTACTGACAGGTGATATCAACATCATGGTGTCAGGAGTCATTACTTTTTTCACTCCTCTTTGATTTACAACTAATTGGACATTAAAAAAAAAAAAAGCACATCTGTACAGTGTACTGGAACATGTAAGAAATTCACATTTGTGCACCAGAAAGTAGGTTGATTGGATTGTGGAAGAGGCATCAGAGTGAGGGAAGTGGTGACAGAAGCAGTGATGGCAGAGAAGGCAGTGAGCAGTCTGGCTGTGAGTCAGCACTGACTTTTCTGGCAGAGGAGGTAGGGAAAGAAGACAATGAGTAGGGGCCTGCTCAGCCACATGGACTATAGCTGAAGGGACCCATTGATCTCTCTGAGGCTAAGGGAAAGGCTCAGGGGAGAGGTAAGGAAAGGGAAGAAGACAAAGAGGAACAAAGGAATGCATCTCCTACTGTCTGTCCTGAGAGGCAAGAGGACAGCCCACAGACTTCTGGTACTCCCCCAGACTTAAGGATCCCCCTATTGAGCTGTGGGCACACAAGTACTAAGTGCATACCTCCCCCAGTCTGCTGCCACCCTTTGCCTTTTTTTTCTTCTTCTTCTTCTTCTTTTTTTTTTTTTTATATGCATGCTCCCAACCTTAATGGTGAGTAAGCTCTTTGAAGAGAAAACAAAAACTTGTGCTATAACAAAGGGAGAGGTTCCTTACTATCAACTTGTTGAACTGTTAGAGTCAACAAGGGGAAGGTTCCTTTTGGAAAACAAAGGGAAGGTTCCTTACTATCAACTTGTTGAACTGTTAGAGTCAAAGTAAACAAGGCTTGCCTAATAAAGGTGTTTACTACTTCAAATGCAGTGACAGAGGCACTTTTCATCTCACACCATGAAAAATCATGGTAATATGGTATTACAAAAAGAAAATGACAATTTTCCGGCAAATGAACCTAAAGACATGGAATATTGCAATATAGCTGATAAAGAATTTTAAGTAGCTCTTATGAAGAAAATCAACAAGCTGCAAGAAAATTCAGAAAGGCAGTACAGTGATCTTGGAAATAAAATTAACAAACAGAAGGAGTACTTTACCATAGAGATTGAATTTCTATAAAGGAACCAAACAAATTCTGGAGTTGAAGAACTCAATAATGAGATGAACTAGAACGCATTGGAAATAGAGCAGATCATATGAAAGAGAGAATTAGTGAGCTTGAAGATGAAAATACAAAAAACGATGCAGGTGGAAAAGGAGAGATAACTAAAATTTTTAAAAGGTGAAGAAATCCTACAAGAACTATCTGACTCCATTAGAGAATCCAACATAAAAATATTGGGCATCCCAGAAAGAGAAATGAGGGAGGAGAGGGCAGAGAGTGTATTTAAAGAAATAATAGCTGAGACTTTCCCAAGCCTTGGAAAGGAACTGGATATATAAGACCAAAAAGCCAATAGAACACCTCATTATCTCAATGCACGAGGACCTTCTCCAGTTTTATATTAAAACTGTCAAAAATCAGTGATCAAGAATTTTAAAGGTAGTCAGGGAAAAGAAGACAGTAACCTACAAAGGTACCCTCATTAAGCTATCAGCAGACTTCTCAGCAGAAACTCTACAAACTGGCATAGAGTAGAATGACATATTCAAAATATTGAAAGATTTAAAAAGCCAGCCGAGAAGAGTACTCTATCTGCAAAGTTATTTTTCAGATATGCAGAAGAAATAAAGTCTTTCCCAGACAAACAAAAGCTAAGGGAGTTCACCACTACTAGTCCTGGCTTACAAGAATGTTGAAAGGAGCCCTTTCAGCTAAAGCAAAAAAGACCGAGGTACACAAAATTCAGATTAATATGAGAGTCAGAATTAGAATAAGTCTTTTTAAAAGTATATTAAACTTTTAACTATAGCCTAAAGGTTAAAATAAATAAGCATTAAAAATAACTACCTATCACAACTTGGTAATGAAAGCATAGCATAAAATGAGATAATTTGTGACATCAAAAATATAAAAGAGGAAGAATATAAGGATGGGATTTTTATAGATGAATGCAGATAAATTGTCATCAGCAGAAAAAAAGACTATCTACGAAATGTTTCATGTAAACCTCATGGTAGCCATAAAAGCAAAATCTAGACCAGAGACATAAAACATAAAAACGGGGAGACTTAACAAGTCTCAACTTACAAAGCTAGACAAAAACAGAAGGAAAAAGAAACGATGGAGAGACAAAATAACCAGAAGTCAAAAGTTAAAATAGCAGTATAAATCGTGACATATTAATAATCACCCTAAATATAAACGGATTGAACTCACCAATCCAAAAGGCATGGAATGGCTGGATGGATAAAAAAATGAAACCCAACTATCTGCTGCCTACAAGAGACTCATTTCAGGTCCAAAGACACTCATAAATCAAAGTGAAAGGATGGAAGGTGATATTCCAAGCAAACAGAAATGAAAAATAGGCAGGTATAGCAATGCTTGTATCAAAGACTTATATCAAGCCTAAAAAGGTAACAGACAGAAGAGGTCATTACATGATAAAGGGATCTGTACATCAAGAAGATATAACAATCCTAAATATGTACGCTCCCAACACCCAAGCACTGAAGTATATTAAGCAATTAATAACAGAACTTAAGGGAGAAATAGACAACAATACAATAACTGTAGGGGACTTCAATACTTCACCTTTAGCAATAGATAGATCGTACAGACAGATAGTCAAAAAGGAAACATTGGAATTGAAACACACTTTAGAACAAATGGACTTAATAGACAAATACAGAGCTTTCCATCCAACAGTGGCAGAATACACATCCTTCTCAAGTGCACATGGAACATTCTCCAGGATAGATCATATAATAGGACACAAAGCAAATCTCAGCAAATTTAAGAAGATTGGAATGATACCAACTATCTTCTCTGACCACAATGTTATGAAACTTAGTAATCAGCAATAAGAGGACTTGAAAGTGAGCAGATTTACAAATATGTAGAAACTAAACAACACACTTCTAGACAATCATTGGGTCAAAAAGTCAAAAGGGAAATTAAAAAAAAATCTCAAATGAAAATGGAAATACAACATGTCATATATTGTGGGATGCAACAAAAGCAGTTCTGAGAGGAACGTTTGTAGCAATAAATGCATATATTAAGACATTAGAAAAAATCTAAAAACTTAATTTTATACTTCAAGGAACTCAGAACAAACTAAGTCCAAAGTTACCAGAAGGAAAGACAGAATAATTAAAATGGAAGTAAATGAAATACCAGAAAAAATAAAAAGGATCAGCAAAAGAAAAGATCCTTCGAGAATATAAAATCGACAAATCTTTAACTAGATTAAGAAAAAAGAAAACTCATATGATCCAGCAATTCCAACTCTGGATATATACCCAAAGAAAATGAAAACAGCAAAATATATGCACACCCATATTTACTGGACCATTATTCACAATAGCGAAGTTATTGAAACAGTTCAAATGCCCATCAATAGGTGAAGGGATAAAAAAAACATGTGGTTCATATACACAATGGCATATCATTCAGCCGTGTGAAAGGAAGATATCCTCCCATTTGCAACAACATGGGTGGACATTAAGCACATTATGCTAAGTGAGGTAAGTTGGACAGAGAACAAGTACTATATGATATCACTTAAATGTGGAATCTAAAAAAAGTTAAACCTGTAACAAACAGAGTAGAGTAGTGGATACCAGGGGATGGAGGGAGGAGGAGGGTAAGAGTGATAATATTTAAGGGTAGATACTTGTAATGAGTAGTAAATAAGCCATAGAGAACTAAAGCACAGTATAGTAAATATAGATTATAATAGTGTACTATAATTATGTAACCTGATAAATATTGCTACATTGGCAGTCATATTACAGTATACAATGGTATCAAAGTAACACATAGTACTTACACAATGTTGCCTGTCAAATTTATTCAACAAAAATTTCTTCTAGGGGCGCCTGGGTGGCTCAGTCGTTAAGCATCTGCCTTCGGCTCAGGTCATGATCCCGGGGTCCTGGGATCAAGCCCCACATCAGGCTCCCCGCTCAGCGGGAAGCCTGCTTCTTCCTCTCCCACTCCCCCTGCTTGTGTTCCCTCTCTCGCTGTGTCTCTTTCTGTCAAATAAATTAAAAAAATCTAAAAAAAAAAAAAAATTTTTCTTCTAATTCTGTCTTACTGCTCAATTAAAATATATCTCATTTTAGCTGGGAAGAATTTATACATAGGTTGTATATAAGAATATACAGTTTATTAATTTTTTTTCTTTCTTTACTATAGTCTTACAAAGACCCTATATTTTCCTAATCCTTATCACTCACAATTTAGGTAACAAATCAGCTTTTCTTGACCAAAGATGGAAGTGCTGACTGATACGTAAATTATCTCCACTAGTTTTTCTACGGTATTTATTTCTCTCAAGGTATTAATTGTGTATCATATTACTCTCCATCTTTGATGGCTTTTAAATCAGATTATTCTATTGGTTAAATAATTTTTCTTCTTTTAATTTTTTTCCTAGTTCTTTGAATGTTCTACATGTGATATTTCCCTCCTTTCTTTTACCTCGATTTTTTTTCCCTATCTTTTTTAGCACTTACTTACTTTAGGAGTTAAGTATGCAACAATCCTGATTGATAACTTAAAGATAAGCTTAAGGTAAATTTGTGATGCACTGATTATGGGATTTAGGTCATAGGTATTGTTGTGAAATTATTGCTGGTATAAACCAATGTCCTCAATTTCTAAAGACATTTGTGAATTTTAGAAATCTCGTTGAGATAATCTCAAATTTGTTCATCCCTTGCCCCCATGTTCACAATTAAATTTATGTGTTCTTATATCAATATTTAAGCTGAATACTTATAATTCAGTGCAATTTTAATTAGGATTTTTAGAACAGTATTTCCTGTTTTTATTTTATTTTTTTATAATTTTTTTTTATTATGTTAGTCACCATACAGTACATCATTAGTTTTTCATGTAGTGTTCCATGATTCATTGTTTGCGTATAACACCCAGTGCTCCATGCAATACGTGCCCTCCTTAATACCCACCACCAGGCTCACCCATCCCCCCACCCCCTCCCCTCTAAAATCCTCAGTTTGTTTCCCAGAGTCCATAGTCTCTCTTGGTTCATCTCCCCCTCTGATTCCCCCCCTTCATTTTTCCCTTCTCCTATATTTTCAATTATCAGATGTCATCCATATACATTAGCTATGAATAATTGTGAAGAACTACCTTGCCTTTCCCATTAGAATCTATTAAATTTCCATATCAAGTTCCAGCAAACTCATCTGAAGTTGAGGATGAGGATTGAATTAATTAAGATATCTACATGAGTGTTAGGATAGAACTATATCTTTATCTATATATGTTCTAGATTGTATTATTGGTCAAAAATATTTGTTTCCCTTTTCTCCTGGACCCTCTCCTGCAGTAGGATTTTACTTCCTGCCCCACTGATATAAGGCTTGACTGTGCAACTTGCTTTGTTAATTGGAAAGTGTGTGCCATTTCCAGGTACATTATGTTATGTGACCAGGGTTTTGTTTGCTTGCTTGTTTTTTTTTTTGGTTCTGTTTTCACACGCAAGACACATGCTTGATCAAGAAAGGAGCTACTTATTCCATGTTTTAGGCTGGTTAAGTTTATATCAATTTAATTTGATGAATGTAAAAATTTATAGAAAATGGAAATTAAGATTTAAAATTTATAAATTTAAATTTATAGAAAATTGGGGTGCATGGGTGGTTCTGTCAGTTAAGTGTCTGCCTTTGGCTCCAGTCATGATTCCAGGGTCTTGGGATCAAGCCCCCACAGTCAGGCTCCCAGCTCAGCAGCTCAGCTGGGAGTCTGCTTCTGCCTCTGCCCTTCCCCCACACCCCTCCCTCTGCTCGTGCTCTCTCTGAAATAAATAAATAAAATCTTAAGAAAATGGAAACATTGCTGAAGGCAAATGTGATTATATAGTTTGTATATAGTTTGCTGTTCATTTTCCCCAAAATTGCTTAAAACTGTTAGGTTTGGAAGTGTTGGCATTTATATGATTTAAATCAATTATGCAATGTATGAATTATTTAAGATAATTATATTTGGAAAACTTATAAAAATATTAAAAACAAGTATTTTATTTGTTGATTAAATAAATTCAGTTGCCTTTTTTTTTTTTTTTTTTTCAACAGAGAAAGAGAGACAGCGAGAGAGGGAACACAAGCAGGGGGAGTGGGAGAGGGAGAAGCAGGCTTCCCGCTGAGCGGGGAGCCCGATGTGGGACTCGATCCCAGGACCCTGGGATCATGACCTGAGCTGAAGGCAGACGCTTAACGACTGAGCCACCCACGTGCCCTCTGTTGCCTTTTTATTAGATTTTATTTTAATATAGAATTAAGACCTGAGCTAATCTTTAATAATTACCTTATTTTATTAGAAAAAAAATATACTTGTTACATTGTTTTCCATAGTATTTACTCTTAAATTTAATGCCAGACTATCTCTTATGGGGAAACATAGATGGATAATGTCTTTGTGCTCTTTTGACTCAAGAGAATAAGCCAGGGTTATAGGAGTTGCCTCCCCATCATAGACATCCCACAAGATCCTGCACTGAAAAAAAAAAAAAAAAAATGCCCTTTTGTGTGGACCCAGAATACTTTTCCCTTCCTAAACACAAATCCCTCCACATCTGTTCGACCAACTCTGCTCCAGGTTTAAAAAAAAAAAAAATAGTATTGATGAATTGCAAGTCTTGTTTCACATTCTGTTATTCCTAGCAGCAAATTCCTTTTTTTGTAAGATGCAAACCCAAAAGCCATTTTTAGCTCTGTCTTTTGTTTCATGAAATCTTCCCTATAAACACAAGCTACAAAGCATTGTCAAGATTTTCTTTTAAATTATAGAGTTCTTAATATTTAAATATAAATTAAGATATATTTTTAAGTGCCAATGCTATTTTTAAATTTATGTAAGAACCTGGTGGAAGACGGGGACAAAAGGAAAGAAAATTCTTATAAGAGGGTCACCTTCAGTGATATTGGCAAATCCCAGTGTTTCCTGTCTGAAAGATGATTCATGGAATGTATTGAGGTTGGTTTCCTTTGGAAGAGTGCATTCTTAAAGTGTAAGCAATACATAATACAAAGCAGCTTCAGTGTTTTTAGTACATTCAATAAATAAATATAGATCTCTTGCCCATTTTGAAAAATATTTTTTTTTCTGAATTGTTTACATTGACTCTCCCCTTAGCTTTGTTTTCCATTGAAATAAAAAGTTAGTACTATCTCCTGCCAAATGACTTAGTTTAGAAGATTTACAGCATTTAATATCATTAAAAATTTTTAGCCTAAATATGATCATAAGCTTTCTTTCTCAAAAGATATCAATATAAAATCTGAGTTGAAAAACTTGGTATGTGCTTCACCTTTGATACAATAATATGATCAGTGAATATTAAATATAATTTGATCTAATAATGATCAATTACTTTAAAGTATTTTCCAGTATTGATTATTCAATATATACATGAGTACCTTTAATGATGCACCTCATAAATAGTATATTTATCTTTAGGCTACTTTGATGAATGAGAAGTTATTTCTCCTGTGATTGAAAGCATGTGTCTCAATGATTGATTCACATTGATTCTAATTATTTTTATATATCAATACCATATATAAATGTGATTTTTTTTCCATTTGAAAATCCTTTAAGTGTTTTTGAATACCTGCTATATATTCCATAGGCTTTTCTTTTTCAAGGTTAAACATGCCTTGATCTTTTTAACAATTACATTTGGAATGTTTTCTAGTACTGTCACATTAGGTTATATTCTTTTGAATGTTTGTCTGCTTGGTGTAGCCCCCTACATTGCCCTTCAGGTGTACAACAATAATCAAAATGTGCTACAACCAATGTGGAGTATATTTAAATGTAACAATTTGGTATCCTAGGGGCCCTTTTCCTACTAAAGCAGCTTAGAATTGTATAAAATTTTTGGATGGCCATATCAAACTGTGATGTCAATTAAGCTCATTTTTACCTTTATGATTATTTTTAGTTGTCATGGATTCTCCAATACAATACACCTATGATAGCATTCATTTGATGAGCATACCCTCAGTACCAAAGGTTATTTGCTCAATGTCTGCTCACCCCTTGGCTTTGAGTCTTTATACTGTAACCTGGAGAAATTCTGTCTGCAGCTTTCTCATCTATTCCATTGTCATTTTTACTCAATTCTTGTTAATATGGTAGCAGGGGCAGAGGAATGGGGCATTCTCTACAGTTGTGATTAAGCCTCAGTCTCAGCAGGTACTATGTCCTTGGGTCTTGAGGTATAACCTAAGAAAGTTTTCTTGCCCCTTCTAAAACTATAGCTCTGGACCCGACATGTATTACTGCTTTCATTCAGGGTTAGTTCCTGTTTTTGTTTCTTTTCCCCCTGTTCCCTTTGCCTCTACAGATTAAACGTTTTGTTTGGGGAAGAAAGGAAAGGGCTGGTCTGTGCAGAATTTCAGCAATATCCACTGTTTCCCTGCCCCAGCCAGCATCGAGTTCTCACACTAATTCACACATGGCTTCATCAATTCATTAAAATTTTTCAACTCTGTCTTTTAACTGGCTTATATGGCGCATGGCCATATGTACCCTAGCTAAGCAAATGTGTGTTCTGCTTCTCCCTGAAAGTGCCTGTCTCTCCCAAGTTTTTGAGTTACGTGGTTTGCCTGAGACCTCAGTTCTCTGGTAGGTTAGAAAAAAAAATCATTAATTTGCAATTTGTCCATCTTTCTCTTTATTGTAAGGATGAGAGCAACATTCTAGCTTGCTACATCTGAGGTAATGTTCAGAGATGTCTTATTAGGGTATCTTCTTAGGATTTTTATTTGCCCCATTTAATTAATAACCTGTACAATACACTAATCAGCTTTTGATTTTTTTTTTCAGTCCATGCACTACTAGCAATTTATTATTTTTCTCTAAGCTCCTCTTTCATTGGGCCAATTTTAAACCTAGTCACTTGAGTATATAGTAGGACGGGTGAAAGCCTAGGACCAATCTTATACTGTATCTATAGAAAACTTTGAGTGAGTTGGCCATGTTACTTAGTACCTACAGTAGAAGACTCTCATTTCCAGCTTAGGCTCAACCACACCCTATTTGCCACACTCCCTCCTCTCTACACACTTATAGGAGTGTCTGAGAGCCAAGCAAAACCTTGGGAAGTTATACTGATTGTGAGCACATTTTTTTCCCCCCTCGAAAAGATGAGTTGCCATTGTGTAGTCCTTTGGTTTCCGGAGTATAATTAGCTTAGGGTCTAGCTGGCTAGTTTTCCCCTTTCATTATCTGTTCTGCCGTCTTCCTGGGTTCATACTGTTTGTTTATCCCTCCTGATTTGGGGATTTATATTTTCCTACTCTAAACTGATGAGGTGGGCAAAGCTAGAGATAGGAAAGGGCACTGTTAGAAACTCTCTTGCTTTCTTTCTATGTTTCTTTACACCAACCACATCTCTCCATCCACCACCACCAGCAGACACACACACACACACACACACACACACACACACACACACACAGACACATTCTCAAGTCTAATTTTTCCCCCTGTGGTAAATCTGGTCTATTATATTTCCTAATTGAGTTGTGAGTAGAGAGTCTTCAGCCGATGCTAATATGCCATCCTGTAGGGAAGAATTGTTCTAGGATTACCTTTTCTTTCCAGAGAAGACCACAAATGCTTGAAATTTCTTTAATCTGTTTGAATATCCCTGGGAAACTCTCCTTTCTTTGCAGCTACACTCCATTTGAAAATCCGTAACATAGATTTTAGACAACCTATATGAATTTTAAATTTCATGAAGTAATTCATAATGCTCTTGGATCAGAATCACTGAATGCCCAGGTGTTGAGTTAACCAGAAGTAGACTTTGGCATAGCAAATAGAAATCATGACAGGTCATGGAGAAGGTTCATGCGGCTGAGTGTAAGATACATAACACAAGGCTGATACTTATGGTGCAGGCTACTCAAACATATTTTCCTAAATGCTGATTTTTTTAAGTATGATAGTTTCCTAAAACTAGGACATATATTCATATTAGAAACCTAAATTTTGTATTATTCTTTCTGATAAAGTCAGGAGTATGATTTTCCTTACTTTCCAGAGCCTGTAAATATTATTTGCCATTTTAAATAATTGTTTTGCCACTGTCCAAAGGGACTATGGGAAAAAATATGTATTTGGGTTTGCAGACAGTTTTGTTATTAATTATGTGGAATTTCACATATGCTTCATAGTTAAAATTATAAATAATATTAAAGTTTTACACATTTTAAAGATGCTTGAAATAGAAGGGTTTTTTTGGATAATAAAATAAGCATATAGTTTTAATAGTTTTCTCACGACTCTATGCTCTCTGCTTCGCCTAACATTATCACTATTCTGTCTCTACTTCCCAAATTTCAATAAATATTTGTTGGGTAAATAAAATATTGGTGACAAGTTAAAGCCGCTATCATCTACATTCTTCATTTGCAAAGGTGTTTTCTCATATGAATACATTTATTTCATTTGAGATTATGGTGCTACTTTTTGTTACCAGAAGAACACATGGGTGACTTTGAGTTGTGCCATACAAAAAAAACACATGAATATAATTGCCATCAAAACATTCACATAGTGCCATAATTCAGGGTTCTTTCAGATAATTCGTTGTCTAACTCACCTATTAGTATCTCAAGATTTTCCTTGGCTCTTTCAGTATTTCACTTTATCTTCTAACAGCAGTTGTGAAACAATCTTTAGGCCTTTGTATGCTGTGGATCAACATTGCAGAAATATTATTGAAGAGAGTATATTAACATTTTCAGAAGAGTAATACATTTCATTTTACTCCAAAAAGTGCTAAAGAAATGGTGGAATTGTATAGCTTCTTGCTCACTGGTCATTTCTATTTGGCGTATCAATGTGTATAGTCAAAACTGAATACATTATACTTAGTTATCAACTGAGGATCTCTCTTCACAATAAATGATTCCACTGTTAAACCTATTTTCAAAGTGCTAATAACATGGAAATCATCAGTTATTTCTCTTTCTGCCCTTACTAACACTATTCAGATACCAAATACTGACATTTCTATTTCCTAAGCATCAAAAAATTCCTCTGTAGTCATCCTTCTATTAAAGGCAATGATCAGATCATCTCTTGCCTGAACTAGTACAACAGATTATTTTAAATGGCTTATTCATTTTGCACGCTGTAGTAGGATCATCTCTTAAAAAATATCTACACTGTTTTAATTCTTTCATTGGATTCCCATTGTCCTAAGAATAAAGCAACCTGCCTTGCTGGGCCTTACATCATGGGTCTTTGCCTTTCTCTCCAACCTCATCTCCTGACTTCTCTCAATCATACATTCAATGCCCATAAACTCTAAACCTCAGATATACTGAACTATTTTTGCTCCCCAAAATGACCTGCCTTGTCTTCCTTTTAGGCTTTTGATTTTGTCCAAAATTGAGTCTGTCACTTTATTCTCCCACTATCTGCCCTTCTCCACATTTCTCACTTTCTCTGAGCAACTCTTACTTATCTTCTAAGTCTCTCCCTTAAACAGTGCTTCCTCTGGAACACTTTTCTGGCCCAGAGACTAAGTTCATTCTACCTATTTTTTTTTTTTTTTTGCTTTTGTCTCATTCAGTATTTCCTCTATCACAATGCTTATCAGATCTTAGTATAATTATCTATTTTAATTATCTTTCTATTTGCCCAAATTCTATTAGAGGACCAGATCTGTGTTTTGTTATGACTGAATTCAAAGGACTTTACCAAAAAAATAGGTACCAAATTCATGTGTATTTAAAAAATGGAATAAAATCCAAAGTCACCAAAATGTAATATTGAATGTTCCATTTGAAAGATTCAAGTAAAAATAGAGAAATTTTGTAAAATGGAAAGAAAATATGAATTGGACCTGGGAAAGCTATGGGGAGTATTTATAAGCATATCAGAGTTTTGTTGTACTAGTAGGCACCAGGGATCATGCTTAAACTATTCATATATATATATATATATATGAATATATATATACACACACATATATATATAATAAATATAAATATAAAATATTTATATATATATATAGTCTTTTTATTTTTCTCTACAACAAGGCAAATGGAAGGCCTTTGGGTAGCAATTTTTAAGTGACTCCTGTACCTGGCAGCTTTTTGATTAACATAATCACATTGCTTTGAGATGAGTGGTTGTGGAATACTGTGGCACATAGAGGTCAACGGGCAGTCCCACAGCATATAAATTGGCATGGTATAGGAGGTTATAATGGATATACTTTTATAATTAAAAAAATGAAAGAGTACCATAATGCCATGTATCACTTTTATTAGGATTAGATTCCAAGCTCAGGAACATAAAGTGGTGCTAGGACAAGGCGTCCTTAAAGTCTTTCAACTTTGTGTGTTAACTGCTCAGATGTTCTTAGACATCATTTTTTTTTTTTTAATATAATTGGGTATAATAGCTGGTAGACATTGGTCCAAGATTCTAGCAAGATTATGGCTTTCTTCATACATGTTGGAGCCTGTACTTTTTGCACTTGCTGCTTGGAATGGTTCTCTGACTGCCTTTTTGGTATCAGCTATTCACTACTCAGTAATCATTAAAAAGTCTTCTCTGTGAGGTTTTCCTTGACAGCCCCTTCTCTTAAAACAAATTCATTCTGCCATTCTGCCTCAGAGAGCCTCACTTTCTTATCTCAGTATTTAACTTATATTTGTTGGTTTCATTTCTGTTTTCCCAACTCTTCCATTTGGGCCCATTAGCATAGGAATAGGTATGATTTTTTTCTATCTTTTTCAGTAGTATGTCCTCAGAGTCTAATCTTGTGCTTGATCAGACAGGAGGCATTTAATACATATTTTTGTGAATTCATAATTGAATTTATACACATAGAAACATAACTGGAAGGAATTACATCATTGCTATATTACTAAATATTAATTTTTTTGTTTTTACATATTTTTGATTATTGATATTTTTAAAATTGTGAATTTTTATCATGATTAAAAAATTTAATATGGTTAATACAGTTTAATATAGTTTTACAGTTTTAATATGACAACAAATATAGACTGGCCTTATTGTGTGTCAGGTACTTTTAGAACTCAAGACACAGTAGTGTTACTACTCTAATTTTACTGATTTGTAATTGAGAAATATTTAAGAATGGTAATTATCAAAATAAATCCTGTATCATATCTATAAGATATATGAGAAGCACTTGTCATTATAATTTGATTACTACATAATATTGATACAGCAGGAACCTAAAGTTTCATATGATGGCAGAAATAAATCAAGCTAGTAGGTTATGTACCATTACCATCCTGATCAATAATATTCATTTAAAGATGTGTAATTTTATGAAAAGAGTGGTTAAGTTACTCACCAACTTCTGCCAATTTTGTTAACTAGTGTTCTTTAGGCTTTAAAGCCAGGTCAACATATTGTTCGAATTGAGCAATTATATTTATTAGCTATTATTTAACTTATATCAGCACTTATGACAGTAACAAAATTACCAGTAAAACTTTTTTTTTTACCTGTAGTCAATCATTGTGATTGACATATTACATTGAAATGATGACTTGTATACGCATTAATGTTATAGTAGCTATGACATTACATTATCAATGATAAAATATTAAAAGCTCCACCAAATCATTTTACTTCATTAGTTTATTTGTACCAATCATTTTGCTGAAAGCAGTCAAAGAGAGTCTATAGACACAGCCTGTAGTGTATTTTCTTTAAGAAAGATCTAAAAGCCTTGTGAACATTTTTCAAATATACATTTAAAGGGAACTCCAAATTATATATCTGTTTTAGTATCTATTGCTGCATAACAGATTACTCCATAATTTGATGTTTTAATCAGCACTATTTATTATATCACATTTTTTGTACATAAGAAATCAGAGTATAGTTTAGCTAGCTCCTCTGACTTTGGGTCTTTCACAAGATTCAATTAAGGGACCAGCTAGGGTTACGGTTTTATATGCAGGCAGGAAAGGATCAGTTTCCAAGCTCATTCACATGGCCCGTGGCAGGATTCACTTCATCAGTGCCGTTGGCCATGGGTCACTCTTGGATCTTTGCCACATAGGTCATTCTGTAGGGCAGCTAACAACATGGCAACTTGCTTCATTGAAAGAAACAAGCAAGAGAAGCTGAAGAGAGTATGTACCAGCTAAAAGTGTGTCACAGCCATTTATTTTTTAAATAAGAAAAACCATTTTACTGTGGTAAAAACTCTTAACATGAGATTTAGCCTCTTAACAATTTTTAAGTATATAGTGCAATTAAGCTGATCCTAGGTGCAGTGCTGTACAACAGCTCTCTAAAGCTTCCTCATCTTGCTCAACTGAAATTTTGTGCAGGTTGTTTAGTAACTTTCCATTTCCTCCTCCACCCAGTCCCTAGTAACCACATTCCACTCTGCGATTCTATGAATTTGACTATTTTAGACACACTATATAAGTGGAATCATACAGTATTTGTCTCTCTGTGATTGATTTATTTCACTTAGATTAAGATCTTCAAGGGTCATCCATGTTGTTGTGTATTGCAGAATTTCCTTCTTTTTTTTTTTAAGGCCAAATAATATTTCATTGTATGTATAAACCACATTTTCTTTATCCATTCATCTTTTGAGGGATAGTAGGTGGTTTCTATAACTTGGCTATTGTGAATATTGCTGTAATGGGCATAAGAGTGGTAATATCTCTTTGGAATTCTGATTCCAGTTCTTTTGGATAAATACCCAGAAATGGGTTGACTGTGTTATGTGGTTGTTCTGGTTTTAATTTTTTGAGGAATATCCATTCTGTTTTCCATAGTGACTGTACCATTTTGCATTCCCAATAGTGTGCAAGGGTTCTAATTGCTCCACATATTTGTCAATACTTATCTTTATATACAATAGTCATCCTGACAGGTTTTAGTAAATTTAAGGAGATGAAAGACTCATATACTAAAACATCCTGCAATGCATAGAACAGACCACAGGAGCATCCCTAGCTTCTTCCCATTAGATACCAGGAGTACAACCCCTATAGTGATAAAAAATGTCTCTAGACACTCCCAAATATCTCCTGGAAAGCAAAATCATCTCCAGTTAAGAACTACTGGTTTAAATTATTTATTACACATGAATTTGTACCATATAGCTATACAATTCTATTACTATGTGGCTATATAGTTATATAATATTATTTTTATGATATTATGTACGGTTTTCAATTATTTATCTACTGAGACACTGAAAAAAAAGGATATGAGCTCCAAAAAAATGAAACAAAACAAAACAAAAAAAACCTTAGAGAGAGGTCAGATCAGACAAGTAAGTGGAGTAGAGTTTGACAAGCCCCAGGTAGCATGAGTTATTGAAAAGCTCTTGTGGCGATGTCTACCTATTTAGTTTCTATGTTGTATGAAATTCCAGTGATTCTGGTTATTTGCTTTATATATATTTATATTTTGGTTTAAAGATATCCAGGGAATCTTTTCCAAAGTACAAATAACTTTGTGCGTAAAAATACATGAATGATTTTTAAATATTGTTTTATAACAATCTATTCAAGTTTGACTGTCAAATGTCATGTTCATCTGTTTATAGGCTATGAATAGTACATTGAGGAATGCTGAGTGTGAGGGAATTCAGGTCTAACTTGGAATTTTAAGTCACTAATTATGGAGGAAAGAGAGAAAGTTATGGAAAATAAATTTACGGAAATAGCATATTAGCCATCTTGAGGGAAGGGTGCTAGTTATAATTACAGATCTGCTTAATACTGCTCTTTGGAGAGAAATCTGACTTCAGAAAATATTTTAATAAGGCATGGTTTTTAAGTTACTCCATTCAATCAAATGTCATAATGTTTGTGAAAGCTTCTCTTTTCAAAATTGAAATATGTGCCTATGTAAGAGTTGATGATAATGCAAATAGTGAAAATGTCACAGCTAAAGCAGTTTTTACTAGTAATTTACTGTGTAGGTGTGAGAAGATGTTATTAAGATTTACCAAATATGTGTTGTAGCTTGTATCTATAATAAAATTGCCTTGCCTATTGAAATGGCCTAATTCTGAAGCAATGAGAATAAAAGAGGAAAGGAGATTAATAAATGCCTTTTTGGGGATGTGGATTATATAACTTGTTAAAAATATTAAGCCTCCAAGATCCATCATCTTAGGACATCATGAAGGTTGCTTCCGGGCCTTGGCAATCAATCTATACATGAACACGATAGACACAAATGGGAAATGTAAATTTTACTTTCTGCCTTGCCTGAGACAAAATATGCTTTTGTTCTAGTCAAATGCATCTTTTTTTCACTGTTTCTCATATTTTTTAAGCAAATTCTTTCTTTGCTTTATCCTTTAATGGTCATCATCAGTTTCTTTAGTCTTTAAATTATTTCCAATTTTAGTATATGTGCTGCCAAAGTGAGCACTTTTATTCTTTAAATTCCTATGATTCTATTATACTCTCCCAGAAAAGTGGTTAATCTCCCAGAGCTCTTCTTTTAAAAACACTTTCTCTGTATCACAAAATATTATTTATCTATTTATTTATTTAATTGATTGCAAATTGTATTCAGTGTGCTTTGGTCAGTACAGTTGAGAATGCGAAAATCAGTAAGACATAGTTTTTGTTTTCAGTAAACTGTGGACAAATAGATTTGTATACTGACAATCATATACAAGTCAGGATATACTTGTTTAACTGTTATAAAAAAGTGAAGACAAAGTGGCACATTAACTATACATCTGGTTGGTGGCATACAGGAAGGAAGAGTTTGCCTTTGAGATGGGCTGTGCTTAGTAGCTATTATTTAATCAGGAAGATGTAAGGGAATTATCATTTCCAGCAGAATTATGAGCACAAATAAAGGTGTGTGTGTTCAGATAATGGTAAATTCCAGGAGGGGTAGTAGTGAAAGGATTGGTTGGGAAAGGCAGGTTCCAAGAATGTCCTGAAGGACTGTGAAAGTCAATGGAACGGTCTATTCATATTTCAGTGTTCTTAATTGCTGTGAACCCAATCTTCACCCTTTTCCTTTGAATATACTTTGTAATACCCCTTTACTCTCTACAAGAACTCCTAGAACTGCCATGATGAAGTACCACCGCCTGAGTGGCTGAGAACAAAAGAAATTTATTATTTTACAGTTCTGTAGGCTAGAAGTCTAAAATCAGGGTATCAGTAGGGCCAGGCTCCCTCTGAAGGGTCTAGGGAACATTTTTTTTTTCTTCTCTTCCTGTCTTCCAGAGGTTGCTGACCTTCAGTTTTCCTTAGTTGGTGGCAGCATAATTCCAGTTTCTACTTCTGTCTTCATGTAGCCTTCTTCCCTATGTATCTGTGTATGTGAATTTCCTTCTTCTTTCTGTTATTAAGGCATCAGTCATTGGATTTGGGACCCACCCTAATGCAGTATGACTCCATCTCAACTTGATTACATCGACAAAGATCCTATTTCCAGGTAAACATTCACAGGTACCTGGGATTAGAACTTCAACATATCTTTTCAGTGGACACAATTCAACCCACATTTCTCCTAAAATTAATTTAAGTATGGTATAGCCTATTATACGTATAATTTACCAAATATATATAACACCTTAACAATATAAAGGACTCCATATAAATACTTCATAGTAAATACAAGTTTTAATATGTTTAGGTACTACTAAACTAAAATATATAATGAACTAGTCAAATACTTACACTTGCAGATAGAATCACCATGTGAGAATAAAAAAGAAAAACCATATTTTAATATTGGTGATCCAGTACCATAGCAACATTATTAGTAAGCTGATTTTCATAAATAATGAATCACTGTGGTAAAGACCTGATCAAAATGAAAAACAACCTCTCCCCAATTCACAAGACACTTGGATTTTGGAATTAAGTTTATAGTAAAACATGTGAAAACATTTCGTGTCTGTATATAAAACAAAGTTGATTTCTATGCTCAGATAGTAACAAACTAGTTTTTCATTTATATGAATAGACAAAATAGGACATATGAGAGAGCAATGGAAAATGCAAAATAATTATTTTGTATATGTATCGGTCCCATGCCTAACAGTAGAGCAAGCATCTCTAGCCCCATCCACTAAAAGCCGAAAATGCCTCCACAACCCCATTTTGTGAACATGGGAATAGCCTCCCTCTATAAAACATAGCTTGGGGGTAGTGTAGTTCCTGCAGACCCACAGTCATAATTCTAAAACTATCCCTAATCAAAGGTATTTGACCCACAGAATTTGGCCTCTTTATAATTTGGCCTCTTTGTAATTTAACACACACACACACACTCACTCACTCACTATATATATGTGTGTGTGTGTGTATAAATAAGTTTTATAGTTTACTCAAGATACCGACTGCATTATGTGCTAGATACTAAATTATGCCTTGGGGACAAAATGACAAACCAGAAAGGTAAAAACTGCTTCCTTATGAAAATAATAAATCCATCATTGAATTATGTATGTCCTTACTTAATATATGTTTTAACCAAAAAGTGTCTCAAATCATATATATAATGCATACATGTGTGTGTGTATATATATTCATTTATGTATATATATTTGTTGCAAACATATGCACATACAGAGTTAAGACTAGAATCAAGAATACCAAAAGATTAATTGTAGTTACATATTTTTTCTATCATGAATTTTATTGCTTATTTATCATTTTCTGGAATTTTTGTATAATTATAAGTAAAATCACAATGACTCTATTCTGTAACTACTATGATAGTTGACTTATATGTTACTCTTCTCACCTTCTGAATTATGTAATTTTTGTCCTCTACTGTTAGGGAAACTGAAACGTATAGAAAAAAGAAGTGGATTTTTGCCACACTGGTACATTTCAGGCATCATTTTGGATTGATTGAAGTGTATTTCAGGATACGCTACTGTGCAAGAACCTTCCAGATCACACCATATAGGCAGACACCGAGGCAGGCTCTATGTAAAGCCAGCTGATATCTCTGGTTCTAGTCTCCATTCCTTATTCATCATAACTTCACAAAGAATTGAAGATTCACATGAGGAACAGATTGCAAACATAAAACCCCTCCACGTGTGCTTGATGAATCATACAAAATGGAGGAAGGCCAGGTGTTGAAGCTGTGCCGTTGCAGGACAGGTGGCGCTATGCCCGTGACACACACATGAGAATAGAATCAGTAATGCTTTTAGTGTAGGGACAGAGCTGTACTGTGCTGAAGAAGTATAATGGACATACATTACTCAGTGAAATGCCTCGAAAGTAAAATGAAAGGAGCAGTCTTCAATTATTATAGTCTCTTCCTCCTCTTCATTTTATTATGAGATTATTCCAAGTTCTATATTCCCATGTAGAGAGTGAGGATATTTGTGATTTAGGATTCACTGGAGACATTCCTTATAGTGCCTCAGAAACCTATTGCCTTATAGCCTGGAAATATAGTGCTGGAATTTATTTTTCAGAAAGTTAAACATTAATTCTTGCACATGAATAAGTATGACTTAACATAGGGAATACAAGGTTTCTGCTACAAATATAGAGACAATGCAATAAAAAGGATAAATATGAATAATTTTACATTACTTTCTCATTTTTAAATTCAGTGGGAGACTTTTTTTTTTTTTTTTTCCTGGTTACCATTAGGTGGATATTGCCCTTGAGATAAAGTAAAGTGGGAAAGAAGAAAAATATCCAGATGTACACTTTGGATGTCTTTTGGTGTTGACAGGGAATTTTCCTTTTAGACTTTGATCCTCAATTACCAGCAACACTTTCTATAGTACCAATTTGCCTAGACTCTCTTATTTAAGGAACACCTTACTCTATTTAAAAAATGGTTTTGAATTTGTAGCCTAAAGTAATTTGTTTGCAAAGTAAATGTGGTTAACTCATTACATGAAAAGCTATTAATATTTTTTAAATAAAAACAAAAATTCAGCAAATTTTTAACTTATTCCATACTATCATCAAATATTTAAAAAGACCTTTAAATAGCTTTAAGCATGGTCTTCATTAGCTCAGGGATCTGATTAAACAAAATCTTTTTAAATTGGACATAGAAATGTTTTATCAGCTAAAGAAAGAATCTGTAAAGCAAATCACCCACGCTAACAAAGAGGTAATTAAGAACTACACTGGTGTTAATGGAGTTCTCTGAAAGACATGTCTAGAATAGGAAGTGATAGGAGGCCATTAGCTAGTGAGTATGTGGGAGAGGTCTGCAGAAACCAAGTAGGCTAACGTAGAACTTGCAAAGGGCACCATAAATCAGAAACCCTGTGCCTGTTACCCTTACTCAATAAATTTGTGACTTTGGATTTACTGAGAACTAATGAGCTCTTTTCCTTTCATCTGGAAAAAGAAAAAGAAAGGTACAAGGTAATATAGTTGAAAATGTTTAAGGAATTAAAAATACTGATGCAAGTAGATATTTTAAAACATTGACATAACAGCAATTTATTTTAGGCAGTCAGAAACACAAGAGTAAAATTATCAATGGCAAACATTCTTGTTTTTTTTTTTTTTCCCCCCTTAGGGTAGATGTTTTATAGGGAATATATCAAATTGTGTGAGAATGAACCCTTCCCAACTTCCTGCCAAATGGGAAAATGTGCCTTAAGAAAATGTTGATACAACTTTGGAATTCTTTTATTTGCATTATTTAACAATCAAACAAAAGAAGTTTTTGACCTAATTCTGTTTAAGGTATAGTTATTTACACTCTGATTTCCAGATGCATGTAAACTAGAAGTTAGATATAAATGACTATTCATTTAGAAACTGAATGAAAGCTATAATGCATGAATTTAAATAAATGCTCTTAAAATTTGGAATTAGACATACATCATATTTTACCAAGGTCAAACTTTAATTCTTCCATAAAACATGCTCTCACAACAAACAAGGGACATGGGCAACTAAAAATCAATCATGGATATCATCAATATTCAAGGAATTTAACTTCAAAGTTAAGATGATGATGGTATAGGCAAGGAGTACTGTTAAAGAATACTTTTCTGTATGGTAGATATGACAAGTTCTGATTCCACATGTAAGTTCAACCTAACAAGAAAAAGCTGAACAGACTGAAAAATTAAAAACTCTTCTTGGATCCAAAAGAGTGCGGGGGGCAAACACACGGCAACCGCTGTCACTGGAGAGGCGGGCAGGCAAAGAGAGGGAGTTGTGATTTACCAGAACAGAAACTCATAAACGTAAACCACCTTGGGAACCAGTGACAGGGCAGGAAAACCTGAGCTCTAATTGACAAATTGCTGGACACTCAGCGTGGACAAGTCTGAGAGTTTAAAACTCCAGGGGAATCCAGTGGGACACCATAATGTGAGATTTACCTCCAGGAGTTTGACCAGGTTCCCACTGTAAATATCAGAGAAAAATCCTCTTGTGCTTCTACAAGGAAAGGGGAAAAGGAACCATTTTGAATTATGGCAGAGCATTCTGTTCTTCTTAACAAGGCCTGCCCTCAGGGCAAACTGGTTAAATAGAACCTAACCCACCGGGGCATTATGAGAGACTAACTGAAGTAGGGAATGGGAAATACCCAACCCCAGCCCACTCTAGCCACCCTGTCCCACTAAGGTGGGGGAGGAAAAAAAAACCTTCAAAATACTTGTGAAGTTCACAGTAGAGACATAGGCTCACTAAAAGACCTAATTATAGGACCATCCAGAACTCTGTCGCTCCCCCCACACCGCACCACCACGTTACTAAAGGCTTATTTACAGGAGCTCCTTTCACTCAGTATATCGTGTCTGACTATGAAGGAAAACTTACAAGGCATACCAAAAGGCAAACTCCGCCCCCCGCCCCCCCCAATTTGAAGAGACAAAGCAAGCATCGGAACCAAACATGGCAGGAAATGTTGGGATTTATCAGACCAAAAATTTAAAACAATTATGATTAATATGCAAAGGGCTCTAATGTATAAAGTGGGCAGCATGCAGTAACAGAGGGCAGTGTAAGCAGAGAGAGGGGAATCCTAAGAAAGAACCCAAGACAGATATTAGAAATAAAAATACACTGTGACAGAAAGGAAGAATGCCTTTGATGGGCTTGTTAGTAGACAGGATACAGCTGAGGAAAGGATTTCTGAACTAGATGATATTTCAATAGAATCCTGGAAAACCAAAAAGCAAAGAGAACAAAGACTGAAAGAAAAAAGAAAAACAAAACAAAACGGAAAGGAATATCCAAGGTTGGTGGGACAACTACAAAAGATGTAACAGACCTGTAGTGGGAATACCAGAAGAAAAAGAAAGAGACAGAATAAATATTTGAAACAATAATAACTACAAATTGATTTAAATTGTCAGACACCAAACCACAGATGGAGAAAACTTAGAATAAACAAACAGAATAAATGCCAACAAAGCTATACCTCAGCATATCATTTTCAGAATACAGAAAATCAAAGATTAGGGAAAACTCCTGAAAGAAGCCAGAGATTAAAAACAAAAACAAAAAACAACTTACTTATGGAAGAACAAAGATAAAAATTACATCCAGGGCTCCTGGGTGGCTCAGTTGGTTAAGCGACTGCCTTCGGCTCAGGTCATGATCCTGGAGTCCCTGGATCAAGTCCCGCATCGGGCTCCCTGCTCGGCAGGGAGTCTGCTCCTCCCTCTGACCCTCCCCCCTCTCATGTGCTCTCTCTCATTCTCTCTCTCTCAAATAAATAAATAAAATCTTTAAAAAAAAAAAAAATTACATCCAACTTCTTTCCAGAAATCAAGTAAGCAAGAAGAGAGGAGTAAAATATTTAGTGTTCAGAGAAAAAAGCCACTACACATAGAATTCTGTACCCTGTGAAATTACCCTTCCAAAGTGAAGAAGAAATAGACTTTCTCAGACAAACAAAAATTGACGGAATTGTTGTCAGTAGACCTGTCTTCCAAAAAATGTTAGAAGTTCTACAGAGAGAAGGAAAATGATATAGGTCAGAAACTCAGTTCTACATAAAGGAGGAGCATCAAAGAAGAAAAAAGTGAAGGTAAACCAAAAAGCTTTTATGTTTCTTTACTTAATTGATCTAACAGATAATAGTTTGTTCAAAATAATAATAGCACCAATGTATTCTATTATGTATGCTTATGTATGTATTGTATGTACATATTTATATGTGTTATATATAAATGAACGACGACAACGACACAAGAGAGGGAAGGGAAAAATTAGAACTATGTTGTTATTATAAGGTACCCACACTCCTAGTGAAGTAGTACAGCACTATTTGAATGTGCAGTGACAGATACCAGAATCTGAGTTCCAGAGAAACTTCTTGGAAATGGCAGCATGAATTAACATGAACACACCTCATGCAAGCAGAGATCAACTCCAAGAATCAGCATCCACTCTACCGCTCTAGATTTCAGATCTGACGACTAGTCCAAGTGTTGGAAATGGAGAGAAAAACCAAGACTCAAACAGAAGCCAGGGAGAGGGAGAGATTATATTCTGTGTGAATTAGGGATTATATTTGCAGTTTTATATCCCTGCATGCATTCAGTTCATTCCCGAGAACCACGACAGTAAGATGAGGCCAGTTGACTAGATCTCTCTCTTAAAGCTATAATCTGAAGATCAGGGAGGGATCCTCAAAGCCCATGTTGTTTGCTTGACATTAACTTTTTATTATGTGCTTTGCTACTATCCACAAAGTTAATAATTAACCACATGGATACTTCAAGTAGAATGCATATACTATGGGAAAAAAATGCAAGGTGGACGGTCAAAAGCAATATAATTTGTTATTGATTTTCTAAACAGTCACTTTGGCACATATGGAGAATGAATAAATTCATAAAATTGGAATTTTATATAATTTTGCCTTTAAAGAAGAAATATAAAGGATACCTTATCTGTAGTTATTACCAAAAAAGTCCTGCAAGTTGCTGTTTGGGGTTATTTAGTGAGAAAATGTAATCAACTGAATAGCTGACATTTTAAACAAATTTTCCTAGATTATGTAGTATGGAAATTAACACACACTCATTGTAAATAAATTTCAAAATATAAAAACCCAAATAATTGAATAATTGTAGCTTCAGAATGTGTAGATACTATTGTTATTTCGTTATAAATACAAATTTTTATATATATTATGCAGAAAATATTTAAGGTGGTTTTTGACTTAATTAAACCTTACCTCCACTGAATAAATCACTAATTCTTGTTAACACTACCTGCTAAACTTCCTTTGAATCTTTTAATTTCTTTTGGTTTTCTCTGTCACCTTTTATTGCAGACAACTATCATTGGATACCTAGAAAACCACTATAGTATTTTAACTGCTTTCCCTATATTTAGATGTTTTTTTTTTTTTTCTTTTCAAAATATTTAGTCTCCACATGTAGTCAGTCTTTATGTAAAACACATTTTATTTATGTAAAAACATAAATCAAGTCATGCCACTTCCCTGCTGAAACTCTACAAGTATTAAGTCACAAACTTGATTGAAAAGACCCTTGAAGAGGTAAACTGCCATTTATTTTTCCAGCCTCACCACAAGTACTACTTACGCCTCTCCCCATTTCTTCTAATTTAATCTGTAATTTGTTTGGACAGGCCACTCCCTCTGAGGATTCTTCCATGTTTCAGCCTACAGATTAGATTATATTGGGTTTAGCACCTCAAACGTCCACTATCATTGATCTGTTCTCTTTAATAGTGTTTTTTTTTTATTATTATGTTATGTTAATCACCATACATTACCTCATTAGTTTTTGATGTAATGTTCCATGATTCATTGTTTGCGTATAACACCCAGTGCTCCAAGCAGAACATGCCCTCTTTAATACCCATCACCAGGCTAACCCATGGTTCGTCTCCCCCTCCGATTTCCCCCCCCTTCATTCTTCCCCTCCTGCTATCTTCTTCTTCTTCTTCTTCTTTTTTTTTTTTAACATATAATGTATTATTTGTTTCAGAGGTACAGATCTGTAATTCAACAGTCTTACACAGTTCACAGTGCTCACCATAGCACATACCCTCCCCAATGTCTATCACCCAGCTGCCCCATCCCTCCCACCCCCCACCACTCCAGTAACACTCAGTTTGTTTCCTGAGATTAAGAATTCCTCATAACAGTGAGGTCAGATGATACATGTCTTTCTCTGACTTATTTCACTCAGCATAACACTATCCAGTTCTATCCACCTCGTTGCAAATGGCAAGATTTCATTCCTTTTGATGTCTGCATAATATTCCATTGTATATATATACCACATCTTCTTTATCCATTCATCTGTCAATGGACATCTTGGCTCTTTCCACAGTTTGGCTATTGTGGACATTGCTGCTATAAACATCGGGGTGCGCATACCCCTTCGGATCCCTACATTTGTCTCTTTGGGGTAAATACCCAGTAGTGCAATTGCTGGATCATATGGTAGCTCTATTTTCAACTTTTTGAAGAACCTCCATACAGCTTTCCAGAGTGGCTGCACCAGCTTGCATTCCCACCAACAGTGTAGGGGGGTTCCCCTTTCTCCGCATCCCTGCCAACATCTGTCGTTTCCTGACTTGTTAATTTTAGTCATTTAGACTGGTGTGAGGTGATATCTCACTGAGGATTTGATTTGGATTTCCCTGATGCCGAGTGATGTTGAGCACTTTTTCATGTGTCTGTTGGCCATTTGGATGTCTTCTTTGGAAAAATATCTGTTCATGTCTTCTGCCCATTTCTTGATTGGATCATTTGTTCTTTGGGTGTTTTTAATTGTCTTTCCCTCACTAGCTTATAAGTTTCATAATGGCAGAGACCATGTCTGCTGTGTTTGCTTTTGAACTCTCAAGCCAACTGTAAAGTTTTTGAATAATAGATGAAAACTTTAGAATAGTAAATTTTTAGTAACAGGTATCCTCTCCCTGTGCACGTATTATTCCCTCTTCTTGGAACATTCTTTACCTCTAATATACTTGACTGACTCATAGTGTTAAGGCTTCAACTTAAATGCTGTTTCTTCAGAGAGGTTGTCTGGATCCTCAACCTAAGATGAATCCTTCTGTGATACTGTCTCTATTTTCCAACATGGTGCATAGTGTGTTTTATAATATCTATTCATTTCTTTAAATATTTGGCTATAACTATAAGGTCCATAAGGGCAGGGGACATGATGATTTTGTTCATTTTCTCTCTGTTGTCCTGGTAGAGGGCTGCAGAGCATGAAAATGGGTGCTCAGTAGACATCTATTTAGTGAATGGTGGATGGTGAATTCATGTTTGATTTTACTGCTTTTGTTTTGTTTGGGACTTGTTTTTATTTTATGTCCTGTCTTAGCAAAAGTAAATTTTGCCAGCATTACGACGACCCCCAGTTCCCAGTTGTTGCCATTGTTTCTGGTTCATGAAGCCAAATATCTGGAACACACTGCTGCAGAAAATGAGTTTTGATATTGACAGAATAAACACAAAGAATTTGGAGTCTATTTAATCAGACATTTAAATCAGAGAGGTAACCTTTCCTATTTGTATTTTATTTCACTGTCAAAGTACTGTTTGAAAAAAAAGACATTATTTTCAAAATTGTGATACAACAGACACATGTATCATTCAACAATTTATGATATTTTTACCTTAACTTCATGGACAAACTGATTCAGGGTTACTCCTTTGTTGTCTCTGTATCTGGAAATCAAAATGCCCAAGTGGATGTTGAAGCTTTATCAGCACCACGCTCTAACCAACTGAGCCACCGGCCACTTGGATGTTGAAGCTTTAAATCGCTTGCATTCTATTGGCAAACTGTAAATTTTTCAGCTCACTTATGCAAAATAAAGATTACCTCAGACTTGGAAGTTAAATTAGATTAGCATTTCAGTAAAGATCAGCATGCAAGGTGAGTAATGTCTCTTTCTAACAGATTACTAAACAATATGTGCTTCTTGGATAATGGTAAGTATATCACTTCTGAGGCCACCTTCAAGGAGACCAGTGCAAGAAAAACAGTTATTTCTGGCAGTTAACAAATGAATAATTTATTTATAATGATTTGGAAATTTTAGTCACATAGAAATTTTTTTGAAGAACAGTAACTTATACATATGCATCTTGAGAAATAAGTTTTATAAAACCAGTTTTAATAATGTTCCTGAAGGAGTACAAATAGGATTTAACAATAGAAATGAATTTAAAATGCTCATTTATTATTAATACTGAATGTATAAACCCTATTAAGAAAAGAGCAGGGATAGTTTAATAAGACACTATCCTATGGATATGGATGTGTCAATAACTCTCAAATGATCATTATATTCATCCATTCTTCATTAAAAATGCATGGCTATTTAATTCCTGACAAACTCAAATATGAACACTATGTTCTAGAAAAAGAGGCTTTTAATAATAAGTTTATTTATTTTTAATATAATTTATCAGTGATACCATCGTAGCAAAATATTTGTCACTGCAACTGGAAATTTGACTAGGAATTTATTAAAGATTTATTGCCATTTTCCCTTAGAGGACTGTTTACATGAGATGCATTTAAAAATACTAAAGACTAACAGAGAAGTTAAGGTGGGGATATGTCCCTGAAGGTGCTATTGTGTAAATAGGCTCAGCCTTTACTTTTTTTTTTTTTTTAAAGGTTTTATTTATTTATTTGACAGAAAGAGAGCAAGAGAGGGAACACAAGCAGGCAGAGGGACAGGGAGAAGCAGGCTTCCCGCTGAGCAGGGAGCCTGATGTGGGGCTTGATTCCAGGACCCTGGGATCATGACCTGAGCTGAAGGCAGACGCTTAATGACTGAGCCACCCAGGCGCCCCTCAGTCTTTACTTTTGCACCACAGCAGCTTTCATTTGGAAGGGAACACTTTTCATTATCCAACTTTAAGGTATTCAACCCTTAAAAATTTGAATTAATGTTGCTATACTCACTGAAATATAAAGGAATTTACTTATTGACTATTTAGCCTCTCAAGAGAAGATAGAACTTACGGATGTGTTCCTAGTGATCTAGCTTCACATAACATAAAATTTGACATATAGAAACAGCAATAACAACAAAATGATAGCATATTAAGTAAAATAACAAACACTGGGAAAAGGGCAAGACAACAGGGGAAAGTTACAATGATATGCTTTTTTTCTGTTGAGAAACTATACTATATATTTATCAAAAAATTTTTTAAAGATTTTATTTATTTATTTATTTATTTATTTGAGAGAGCGAGAATGAGAGAGAGAGAGAGCACATGAGAGGGGGGAGGGTCAGAGGGAGAAGCAGACTCCTCGCAGAGCAGGGAGTCTGATGCAGGACTCGATCCCGGGACTCCAGGATCATGACCCGAGCCAAAGGCAATCGCTCAACCAACTGAGCCACCCAGGCACCCTCAAATTTTCTTTTCACTAAAAGATAATTTGGGTAGATTCCATTCGCCATTATATGGAAGATTATGCTAATAATGCAAAATTATTGGGTGGAATATTTGGCCAAATATGTAATGTTTATTTTTATATTACTGTTTTAAAGTGATTATATAACAATAGAGCCTTTTTAGTCCTTTAAGGCCATATAATATATCATAAATTACCAAGCTGTTTCCCTGTTTTTGTAACATGGCAGAAAATTTCAAATTTTTAACAGAGTGAATTTAATGCTTTTGAATTTGTTCATTTAGGCCAAAACATAATACTATACCTTTAAAAATTCATTCACTCAGTCAAAACATATTTATTAAAAAGCAATTTCATTCCATGCTTGTTGTAAGTACTGAGGATACAGAAGTGATGAAATAGGTATGAGTCTTGATCTGGTAAAGCTTACAGTAGAAGGAGGAAAAGGCATTGAACAAATAATCAAATACAAACACAAAAAATGATGGACTGTGATCACTTATGGAAAATATAGCACAATATGAGAAATTATACCAGGGTTACCAAATTTGCATTGTGGTTCATGGAAAGCCTGCCCCCCAAAAAGTATGGCTAAGACCTGAAGCCTAAATAGAAATTATCAACAAAGAGTCAGTGAAGGGCAGAGGTAGTTAGAGCAAATATCATGTGCTTCCATATCCAAAGATGTTAAAAATGCTGAATGGATTCAGTTATTTGAAAGTCGGGCAATATGGCTATAATTAGCAGGGGAGGTAGAACTGATGCAAGGGGAGACTAAGGAGTCTTCTGATCATGAAGGGACATGTTGGCAAAAATTTAGGAATTTGAATTTTGTAATATGCTTATTGGGGGGCCCATGAAGAATTTTAGTAGGAAAATCATATGCTTTTATTTCCATTTTGAGAATAAAATTTAGCTTCAGGAGACTGAAGTGGGGACAGGGTAGGTCGAAAAGTGAAGAGACAGGAGGGACTGCCAGCAGGAAAGAATTACAGCTTGAATTAGAGAAGTCACAGTTGCAATAGATAACATTGGATAGATCTGAAATACATTTTGAAGTTAAGCCAACATAACCTGGTAATTGACAGGTGGTTGATGGAAAGAGAGAAGCCAAAGGAGCATGCACTCTATTTTGAAGAAGCAGCTGAGTGTCATCACTATTTATAGATTGGAGAATTTGAAGGAAGAGAAGATTTATGGTAACTAACAAAAATTACATTTGGGATGTATTTTGTCTAAAGTCCACTGAGACATATGAGGTGGAAATATCTGGTACTTACTGGAAACAGAGTTAGAAGGGAGTTTTGGACTGCATATATATTG
Source organism: Phoca vitulina (assembly GCF_004348235.1). Lineage (NCBI taxonomy): Eukaryota > Metazoa > Chordata > Mammalia > Carnivora > Phocidae > Phoca > Phoca vitulina. The sequence goes on from NW_022589708.1 coordinate 47,365,981, forward strand.
GTGGTCATAGTTTATATGTATTTGAATGTATTTGAAAGACAATGTAACCCAGAGATAGAGTGAGAGAGAAGGAGAATGAGAGACAGAGAGGGAGAGAGGGGAAGGGAGAGAAAGAGAAAGAAAAGATGAGAGAGAGGGACAATGTAGGAGAGGGCGGAGGGAACTAAGGCAAGTGTGATTTTTTTCTGGAAGGAAAGAAGAGTGGGAAAATGTGGTGAATTCTGCTTAGAGACCAAGCAGATGCTATTAAAAAATGCCCAAATATCAAGAAAAGTGTGTAAGAAAACAAGGTAGCACTTCCTTCCCTCCCAAGAATTACATATCAATTTAGATAAAAATATTTTTGAACACATTTTAAAATTAAAGTCATACCAAAACCAAGATAAGCATCTCTCTGGATTAAAAATAGGACAGAATCACATCCTGTAAATAGGTCTGTATCAATAGATAAAAATTTACTACAAAATTAGGACACTGAGTCCAGGAGGTCAAATTCACAGGTGTATTGGGAACCTTAATTTACCACAAAGCAAGAAAACAACTTGCGGAGTAAATCTGTGATATTGGAGATTTTTGTTTAAAAAGTTATGAAAACTTCCCATTTCCCTTAGGTTGTATAAAGCTGCAAATAGTATCTTTATCACACAAAAATGAGTAAAAGGTGATTAAAATATCATAACTTTCTTTGACTCTATCAGAAATCTGAGATCCCAAAGCAAATATGTAACCTAAAATTCAAGAAAGGGAAAACATGTCCTCTGGAGAAAGATGGAACATAAGAATTACCTCAAATGTGATGGAGGATAGAAAAATAATCTCTGTGTGGCCTCAACAAAATTTAATCACCTGAATTACAAAGAATGCAGAAAGTGAAGTGGCCTAGCTTGTCAGTCAGTAATAGCTGAGACGTATACCTCAGTCCTTACTGCTTGACTACACAAAACAACTACCATTCTATTAAAAATTTAAGAATACACACACAAGCAAGAGGAGCCAACCTATTATAAAGAGACAAAGCAATAAACAGAACCAGATTTGTAAATGACCTAGATATTGAAACTATCATATAGGACACTTTAAAATAACTATGATAAAAACATAAAAAATGTGGGAAAGGTGTACAACATGTATGAATATAGTGGGTATTAGTCTGGGTTTTCTAGAGAAACAGAACCAATATGTATATTGGTTATAGTATACCCTATATATTACATATAAATATATCCTAATATATTTACATGAAACATTTTATGTAAAGAGATTTATTATAAGGAATTGGCTCACATGATTATGGAGGCTAAGAAGTCCCAAGATTTGCTGTTGGTTTAAGGGAGACCCAGGAGAACCAATGGAGTAAGTTCCAATGTTGAAAGTAAGACAAGACAGATGTCTCAGCTCTAAAACAATTAGAATTAATTCTCACTTAGAGACTTTTGTTCTAGTCAAGCCTCCAATAGATTAGATTAGGCCCATACCCACTGGGTAGGGCCATCTGATTTACTCAGTTAATTCAAATGTTAATCTCATCCAGAAACTCCCTCACAGACACACCCAGAATAAGGTCTAACTAAATAGCTGGATGCCCAGTCAATTAGACACTTAAAATTAACCATCCAGGAAATTTTCAGCAGAGATGAAATAGTCAAATGGAAATGCCAGAAATAATTATAAATTGTCAGATATGAAAGAATAACTTCAGTAGGAACATCAGTAGACTTGAGAGAACTGAAGATAAAATCATTGAAATTAGTTGGGTTGATAGACATTACCCAAAGTACGAGAGAGAATTAAGGCGGGGGGGGGGGGGCGGGGAGTGCAAGCACAGAATAAAACATTCAAGAGCTCTAATACAATATCAAATGTCTGATATATGTATAATTTCAATCCTAGAGGAAAATACCAAGAGAACAGAGTAGAAGAAACGTGAAGAAATAATAGTCCGTATATTTCCTCAGATTGATTTTCTTAATTGCATATATAATAAAACTTTATTCTCTGCTTAAAACTTTTAAATGTCTCTCTTTGCTTTCAGTAGTATCATTTTTTTTAATTTTTTTAATTTTTTTATTTTTTTATTATGTTATTCACCATACATTACATCATTAGTTTTTGATGTAGTGTTCCATGATTCATTGTTTGCGAGTAGTATCATTCTTTTAGCCTGACGTAAAACCCCTATAATATTATCTTCATTGGTATCCAAGCCATATTTCATATTTCTGTGATAGCTTCTCAAGCACTCAATACATTAGCATACACAACTGTCTCAAGTTCCAGATATATACCATGTTCTCTTGCAACATCTGTACTTGAACATGTGGGTTCCCTATTCTCAGAATCCCTGTCCACACCCAAGTCAACCTGACCTTAACTCATATCTCAAGGATCAAATTGAAGGTTGTTTTTATTGGAGGTCTTCCCTGATTTCCAGGTTATGTTAGTAAGTTCCCGTTTTACCACCAGCTTGATTTTACCACAGCATTTATAATAATCTATTACAATTTTTTCCTTATTTATGTTTTTCTGAGTAGGCAGTAAATCTGATTTTGGTGAATACATTATGGTTTTCTTGTATTTCTCTGTGTAGTTCAAGGACTAGTGCATAGCAGATGCTTGATAAATGTTCACCAAATTAATAAATGACTAATAAGATAAAAATAATGAATAATACTAATAACAAAGAAAATACGACTGGCCAGCTACAGACTTCAGTAGTTTATGAATAGTTAGGTGTTCTTTAATTATTACTTTTAAATGTTCAAAACACTTTTTAATTTATTCTTCTGTGCTCAGCACATTTGTAAAGACTCATAACTTACAAAAATCTAGGCATCAAAAGTTGAGAATAAAAAAAGCAATCTTACACAGTTTAACAATATATAAAAACACAAGCTAGCAGTTATTGTAAATCACTAATAGAATGCACAAACTTTCTCAGAGCACAATGTAACCATGCTGAAAAAGGTTGTAGAAATAACTTGTAGCAAACCTTTCAAAGCAGACTCTATTAATCTTAATTTTTACTGTTACATTTATCAGAATTAACGCATGAAAGATTATATATGTGAGCTATTTATATGATAATGAAATTGTATAAAATCTGTGGTATGCACAAATCAAACATTTATATTTGCTTGCTTTCTTGTTATGCTTATTTTGTTATATTTGTGACTTGTAATTTATTTTCATATTCCATATTTATGAATAGGAAATTGTAATCTATGTAAACTATATTCACACAAGATGCTGTATTATAAAGACTTTGTCAGTCTTTTGCTGAAGTATGTCTCTTTCTCTATTATAAGGCTATCCTCTAAATAATGGTATATATGATTGCACTCTCAACAAACTCTCATTGTAATTCTAAATGAATTTGGAATTTTGTTTGGTCATCCAACAAAACATGCTTAATATAGTCATTCTGTGAATGAACCTTTTGAATTAAGATCATCCCAGAAAAATATGTCAAGTTTAAAAAGGGCATTCCCCACCCCCCCAAACCCTAGGATTTGAAGATGAAAATCTAGCACTAATGAAATTCTTTTATCTATATTCTGGAATTATAAAATTGATCTCTATTCATAGTTTGTTCTTTGACTTTCTGTAGAACTTTAATTTTTGCCTAGCTTCCCCAGGAGCACAGTACTGCCCTACATGTCCTAATGGAAATCCAATCTCAAAGGCATCAGTTTGTCTTTTTGATGTCTTAAGTTGTGGACTGGTTGTATCATCCACATTACTTTATACAAGATCTTATTTAACCATTTCTCCTTTCCTCAAACTTCTTTGTAATTTTCGAATGCTACTAATTTGGAAATTCAATATTTGAAAGTGGTACCTCATTAAGATTTTGTTTGTCTGTTTTCTTCCTTCCTAGAGCCTTGATTTTTCCTGCTAATCTTTGAGTAAACATTTGTAAAGTTTCTAATATTCTATCCTATTCTACATCTTCTGTATTCTCTTCCACCTTTCATTATTCATGTAAACTTAAACTTCAAAAGCCACTTCCCCCCCTTTGAAATGTACATGTCATTATGTAATAAAATTTCATAAGAAATCATTTACCAAACAATTCAGATTTACCAGTGAGTTCTCAAAACCTGTTCAAATTGTCTTTTGTAATAAAGAACTAGTTTTTACTAAATGAAGTTATTTGAATGTTGATTATATATACATACATATATATACCATATTAAAAGTTTAATTATATAACTAAATGTGTGGTAAGTGTATTCTAACTTATTAGAGGTATAATTTACAATTAAAATTATATATTTAAGGAGTACAAATTGATGATTTGATATATATAAGCATTGTGAATTAATCATGACAGTCAAGCCAATTAATATATCCATCACCACCTTTGTTTTCTTTTTTCTCTCTCTTTCTCTATTTTTTTTTGTGGTGAGAACACTTAAGATCTACCCTCTAAGCAAATTTCAAGTGTATAATACTGTACTGTTAACTATAATTAACTATAGTCACATTGTTAGACATTAAATCTCCAGAACTTCTTCATCTTACATAACTGATACTTTGTACCCCTTGACCAACATCTCCCTATTTCCAATATCCCCTAGCCTCTGGCAACCACCATTGTACTCTCTGTATCTAAGAGTTTGACTGCTTTAGATTCCACATATAAGTGAGGTTATACATTATTTTTTTTTTTTTGTGCCTGACTTATTTTATTTAGCATAATGTCTACCAGATTTATCCGAGTGGCAGGATTTCCTTATTTCTCATGCATGGTTGAATAATATTCCATTGTACATATATACCACATTTTCTTTTATTTTTTCCAAGTTTTTATTTAAATTCCAGTTATTTAGTATATAGTATTATATTAGTTTCAGGAGTAGAATTTAGTGATTCATCACTTACATACACCACTCAGTGCTCATCACAAGTACCCTCATACCTATCACCTATTTAACCCAACCCCCTGCTCACCTCCCCTCCTATAACCCTCAGTTTATTTTCTGTAATTAAGAGTCTGTTTCCTGGTTTGTCTCTCTTCCCCCACCCCCATGTTTATCTGTTTTATTTCTTAAATTCCACATATGAGTGAAATCACATGGTATTTGTCTTTCTCTGACTTACTTCGCTTACCATAATACTCTCTAGCTCCATCCATGTCATTGCAAATGGCAAGACTTCATTCTTTTTAATAACCACATTTTCTTTAGCCATTCATCAGTGGACATTTGGGTTCTTTCCAAAATTTGTCTATTGTTGATAATGCTGCTATAAACATTGGGGTTCATGTGTCCCTTTGAATCAATGTTTTTATATCCTTTGGGTAAGTACCTAGTAGTGTAATTGCTGGATCATAGGGTCTTTCTATTTTTCACTTTTTGAGAAGCCTCCACCCTGTTTTCCAGAGTGGCTGCACCAGTTTGCATTCCCACCAACAGTGCAAAACAGTTCCCCTTTCTCCCCTTTCCTTGCCAACACCTGTTGTTTCCTGTGTTGTTAATTGTAGCCATTCTGACAGGTATGAGGTGATTCCTCATTGTAGTTTTGATTTGTATTTCCCTGATGATGAGTGATGTTGAGCATCTTTTCATGTGTCTGTGGCCATCTGGATGTCTTTGGAAAAATGTCAATTCATGTCTTCTGCCCATTTCTTAACTGGATTATTTGGTTTTTGGGTGTTGAGTTTGATAAGTTCTTTATAATTTTGTATACTAACCCTTTATCAGATATGCCATTTGCAAATATCTTCTCCCATTCTAAAGGTTACCTTTTAGTTTTGTTGATTGTTTCCTTCATTGTGCAAAAGCTTTTTTATTTTGATGTAGTCCCAATGGTTTATTTTTGCTTTTGTTTCCCTTGTCTCAGGAGATATATCTAGTAAGAAGTTGCTATGGCCAATATCAAAGAGGTTACTGCCTGTGTTGTCCTCTAGGATTTTGATGGTTTCCTGCCTCACATTTAAGTCTTTCATCCATTTTGAATTTATTTTTGTGTATGGTGTAAGAAAGTGGCCCAATTTCATTGTTCTGTGTGTTGTCCAGTTTTCCCAGCATCATTTGTTGAAGAGATTGTTTTTTTTTTTTTAATTTTTTTTTCCATTGGATAGTCTTTACTGCTTTGTTGAAGATTAGTTGACCATATAGCTGTAGGTCATTTCTGGGTTTTCTATTCTATTCCATATTCTATTCCATAGATCAATTCCATAGATTTTTTGTGTCTGTTTTTGTGCCAGTATACCACATTTTCTTTATCCATTCATCTGTCAACAGAATCTTAGGTTGTTTCATATGTTGATTATTGTGAATAATGCTGAAATAAACATGAGAGTGCAGATATTTCTTTGAAGTTCTGATTTTATTTCCTTTGGATATCTACATAGAAGTGAAATTCCTGAAACATAAGGTAGTTCTATTTTTTAATTTTTTGAGGAACTGCTATACCATTGTCCATAATGGCTATACAAACTTACATTTCCACCAGTGGTGTACAAGAGTTACTTCTCTCTACACCCTCATCAACACTTGTTACCTTTTGGCTTCCTGGTAATAGCATTCTAAAAAGTGCGAGGTGGTATCTCATCATGGTGATGATTTGCATTTAGATGATGCCAAGTGTTTCTAATATAACTACTGCCCATTTTCATGTCTTCTTGGAGATAATGTCTCTTCAGGTCCTTTGCTCACTTTTTAATCAGGTGGTTATTTTTCTATTGATTATAGGAGTTCTTTATATATTTTGTATATTAACCTCTTATCAGATATATGATTTGCGGGCATTTTTTTTTTTTCCATTCCATAGACTGTTTTTTTATTCTGTTGATTGTTTCCTTTGCTATGGAGAGCTTTTTTGATTGATACAATCTGATTTGTTTAGTTTTCCATTTGATAGCTTTTTTTTTTTTTTTTCAGTCTCATATCTGTGAAATCATTGTCAAAATGAATGTCAAGGTTTTTCCTTTTCTTTTGGTCTTTATAGTTTTTGGTCTTATGTTTGAGTCTTTAATCCATTTAAAATTGATTTTTATGTTTTGGTGATAATATGGATGCAATTTCATTCTTCTGAATGTGGATATCTAGTTTTTCCACACCCATTTATTGAAGAGATTATCATTTCCTCATAGTGCATTTTTGGCACCTTTGTTGAAGATCAGTTGTATATGTGTAGATTAATTTCTGGGCTCTTTATTCTGTAGTATTAGTCTATTTGTCTGGATTTTGTTGTTATTGTTGTTGTTTTTAGAGATCCAAACACAAAATGTTCCATCCATTGGTGCAGCTTGATTGTCATAACATGTCCTGCATAATACGTCTAAACACCTCTTCTTATCAAAGCAGCACAGAGGTGCTCGGGTTAAAGCATAATGCACATAATATTGTCTTGGTAACAATAGTAGAAGGACACAAAACAAATTAGATATAGACTATTTCTGAGACTCAAAACTGACTTTTCCCCTTTTCTTTTAATTAGTCTATTTGTCTGCTTTTATGCCAGTAACACACTGTTTTGATTAGTATAGTTGTGGAATATATGTTAAAATCAGGAAGTATGATGTCTCTATATTTGTTCTCCTTGTTCAATATTGCTTTGACTACTTTTTTTTTTGTGGTTTCACACAAATTTCAAAATTGTGTTTTCTATTTCTGCTGAGAATGCCATTGGGATTTTGATAGGAATTGTACTGAATCTGTAGATCACTACATGTAGTTTGGACATTCTTGAAATACTGTCTTCCAACCCATGAACATAAGATGTCTTCTCATTTATTTGTTTTTTTTTTTTTAATTTCTTACATCAACAATTTAAAATTTCAATGTACAAATCTTCTACTTCTTTGGTTATGTTCGTTTCTAAATATTTTATCCTTTTTGGTGCTATTCATTTCTTAATTTCTTTTTTGGATAATTCATTCTTTGTGTAAAAACGTGTAATAGATTTTTGTATGTTAATTGTACATCTTGCAACTTTACTGTATTTTAATTTTTTTGTTAAGTCTTTAGGATTTTCTACATATTTGATCATGTCATCTACACACAGATCATTTTACTTCTTCCTTTCTGATTAGAATGTCTCATTTCTTTTTCTTGTCCAATTACTCTGCCTAGGACTTCTAGTACTATGTTGACAAGAAGTTGTTAGAGTGGAATTCCTTGCTATGTACCACATCTTAAAGGTAAAGCTTTCAGTTTCTTTTTTCCCCATTGATCATGATGTTACCTATGAGTTTTTCATACATGGCCTTTATTGTTTTGAGGCAAGTTACTTCTATCCTATTTTGTTGAGAGTTTTAATTATGAATGGATATTAGACTATATCAGATACTTTCAGTTCATTTATGATCATGTGGTTTTAAAATTTCATTTTGTTAATGTGTTTTATTACATTGATTTATGTATGTTAATGCATCCTTTCATCCCTGGGATAAGTCCCATTTGATCGTGGTATATGATTATTTTAATGTGCTACTGAATTCAGTTTGCTACCTCATTTTAACCAGTTACCTCTGCAAAGACCCTATTTCCAAATAAGGTCACATTTTTATTTTTGGGTGGCCATGAATTTGGGGGGACTCTAGTCAATCAAGTATACAATCCAAGCCATTTTTTGATTCTACTGATACCAGCATTGTTTGTGTGGGATCCTCCTCCTCTTTATTAGCTTCATGTCACAGTACGTGACTTCATACTACATGATATTAAAAAA
>NW_022589708.1:47374759-47594525 GCF_004348235.1 Phoca vitulina
TATATATATATATGTGACCTGCTGGATTTAGATCAACTATGAATTAAGCACAACTACTTTTTTAGTTGATGCTAAATTACTGATCATGGAAAATAGCTATATTCTTATGGTTTCAATCAATACTAATTGTTTGGATTTGTTACTGTTTCTTTTTATTTTTAAATATAGTTAAATGTGTTTCTAAAGCTAAAGCTCCTGTATGTCAGCAGATTTTTTCCTTGTTTCTTTTTTTTTTCTGATTTTGATGATATATATGCCTTTATGTATCTAATCTTTTAAACATTATATCCTTTTACGTAATGGCAGATATTCCAATTACTTACATAGCTCACTAGATAATAAGACACTGTGATGTGCAGCATTATGTACTTTCCATCTGAAAAATAACATAGGAAATGTTAAAGCTTATTACAAAGTGAGGTAAAGAACTAGCTCATCTCTCTCTTTGAGGCATATGACAAGATGTTAATGTGTGGTAGGCTATAATGATCTTAGCATATGTTCGTCTTCCTGGTATATATGAACACTAGCTTCATTTTATATCTTGCTTTGGAGCAATTTTGGGTATTTTAAATGTTAAATCACAGATACAAGTATGAACTGAGCAATATTAGTTTATACATTAAAACATGATTTTATATGTAAGTTTGTGCATATTTATTAGTAAGTAAATCCCAAGTTTCTATGATCATCCAGTTTAATCTGTGACTAAAGACTCTTGTGGTTCGGTGGATATGAGAAGAGGATATAACAAACTAGAGGTAAAGGGGAATAGGGGAAGATACAAAGATTTGCTATACAAACTCCTGAAAATGTCCAAAGCAAGCATAGAAAGCATGAGATCCACACTAGACCCACTGAACAAGGTAAGTGGGGTCATTGTGTTGTTAGTGCCTGAATATGACTTGTCCTTTAATATCTCCCCTACATAAGTAGCAACTAAATGATGGGCATAAGCAGGCATCTCTTCATGATTAAAAACTAGAATAAAATATGTAACCTACATATTTATTTTTCTTAACTAAAGGAAAACATGTCCCTCAGATAAAATAGAATATCTTAACATGTATAGCAAAAGAATGTGGGAGCAGTAGAGAATCTAAAATCCATATGCTTTAAATTATTACCATGTGCTGCCAGTTATAAACAGTGTCATTTATAATATACTCCCTGACTTCTAATCCATCCCTCCTTCTATCCCCTGCACCACTGCCAAGAAGTATTCCTCATGGAATATCCACTGCTACCTTACTTGAGGGGATCTGCTATCTTTTGAATCTCCTTCATAGTAAGTAAGTTCTTTATGTAGAGGAGGCAAGGACATAGGGCAAAGAGGTGGGAGGCAGGGGATTGATTAGATGGGGTCAGGCGAGAAGAAGAGGAAATGGAAGACTTACTGTATTTTGTGTTTGACTGCTAATCTATACATTTTGCTTCTGCATTAGGATCTCTAGTGTAAAAAAAAGAGAAGTTCTTTATGTTAAGCAGGTCAGGAAGAAATCTAGCAGTAGAAACTAATATTGAGGTCTATAAATTGTCTCTGTTTTTAGATATATTTGAGTAAATAATTAGTAGATGTATTGAGTTTATTGGCTAACAACCCAATGTCTACCTTGGCTCTTCCTCACATTCCTTCCATCCTTCTTTTGTTTTTTTCTTCCACTAGTGTTCATTTGATGACTATGTGTACTATCTAGGTTCTAGTTGTATAGTATTAAGCAAAACAGATACTATTCTAATTCATATTGTGTTTACAGTCAGGAAACAATGTTCTACTTAGGGAAGCATTAATTTGCAGCAATTAAAACCTTGTCAGAATAGGGGCACCTGGGTGGCTCAGTCATTAAGCGTCTGACTTCGGCTCAGGTCATGATCCCAGCGTCCTGGGATCGAGCCCCGCATAAGGCTCTCTGCTCCACAGGAAGCCTGCTTCTCTCTCTCCCGCTCCCCCTGCTTGTGTTTCCTCTCTCGCTGTGTCTCTCCCTGTCAAATAAATAAATAAAATCTTTAAAAAAAAAAAAAAAAAAAAACTTGTCAGAATAGAAAATTTATGAAATAAAAGGTATGTAATTGTTTGAAAATATAGGACAGATAAAATAAATGAATAAATATGATTACAGACATTTAAGTGTTATATATTTGCTTGAACCAGGAACCAGATAATAGATATACTCATTTAAATGCATTTAAATGATTGTAACTTGTTTTCAAAATTTAAAAATGCAAATAGCTAGCAATGTCTCCAATATAGAATATGAAAATGTACTACAAGAATATGTCTGACATTAAAATGCTAGCAACACTCAGTACTACTAATTTATAGTGATAATCAGACCTGGAAGGACATAAAGTTATAGTAAAAATAAAAGTGACATAGACAAGCTGAAGGCAATGAGTGCCTTAAAAAGACTTTTCACTGGATATTAAAATGCTGAGTCAGCCAATATCATACTTTAGGAAGCAAAAAAAACCCAAAAACAAACAAACAAAACACAAACAAAGCTCTTTTTTTTTTTTTTTAAATGTTATTTATTTATTTGACAGAGAGAGACACAGCGAGAGAGGGAACACAAGCAGGGGGAGTGGGAGAGGGAGAAGCAGGATTCCCGCGGAGCAGGGAGCCCAATGCGGGGCTCGATCCCAGGACGCTGGGATCATGACCTGAGCCACCCAGGCGCCCCCAAACAAAGCTCTTTAAACTGTCCAAAACATATTGCTCCAGGAACTCAACTTTGAGAGTCAAGAGAAACTCCATAGTGAAGCCACACTCTCAATTAAGTTAGAAAGGAGTGAAATTTTAAATAATAGGAAACTTACTGCATTTCTTATTTTAAAATTTTATTGTAGTAATAATAATTAACATATTTATCTTAACAAAATTTTAAGTGTACAATATAATATTAACTATAGGCACAATGTTGTACAGCAGATCTCTAGAATTTATTGGTGTTGCATAACTGGTACTTTATATCTATTGAATAGTAACTCCTTATCCCCCCCTACTCCAGCTCCTGGTAACCACCATTCTACTCTCTGCTTCGACGAGTAAGACTACTTTAGATACCCCATATAAGTGGAATAATATAGTATTTGCATTCTTATTTCACATATCATAATGTCCTCCATATTCATCCATGTCATTGTATATTGCAGAATTTCTTTTTTAAAGCTACATAACATTCTTTCTTATGTATATACTACATTTTCTTCATCCATCCTTCCATTGATAGACATTTAATGAACAACCTTCCAATGATGGAGGTTGTTTCTACCACCTGGTTATTGAGAATAATGCTGCAGTGTACATGGGATTGAAGATACTGATTTTAATTCTTTTGGATAAATACCCAGAAGTAGGATTGCTATATCATATCATAGTTTTATTTTTAATTTTTTAAAGATTTTATTTATTTATTTATTAGAGAGAGAGGGAGAGAGCACAGGAGATGTTGGGAGGAGCAGAGGGAGAAACAGACTCCCCACTGAGCAGGGAGTCTGATGTGGGGCTCAATCCCAGGACCCCGGGATCATGACCTGAGCTGAAGGCAGACGCTTCACTGTCTGAGCCACCCAGTTACCCTATTTTTAATTTTTTGAGGAACCTCCATACTGTTTTCCATAGTGGCTACACCATTATATATTCTCACTAATAGTGTATAGAAGTTCCAATTTCTCCACATCTTACCAACACTTGCTATATTTATTTTGATAATGTCCATCTTGACAGGTATGATGTGATATAACATTGTGGTTTTGATTTGCATTTTTCTGATGATTAGTGGTGCTCAGTGTCTTCTCATATATCTTAGTCATTTGAAATGTGTTTTCAAGTCCTAGGTCCATTTTTAATCGGGTTGTTATTTTTAATACTGAATTGTAGGAGTTCCTTATACATTTTAGATATTAATCCTTCATCAGATACAAGAATTACAAATATGTTCTCCCATTCTGTAGGTTGCCTTTTTACTCTGTTAATTATTTCCTTTTCTGTATGTAAGATTTTTAGTTCGATGTTGTTTCACTTATTTATTTTTGCTTTTGCGATCTACAAATCAATGCAATTGCTATCAAAATCCCAAATGGCATTCTTTACAGAAATAGAAAAAAATGAAAATTTATATGGAATCACAGAGGACACCCCAAATAAGATAGAAAAAGCTAAAGCACCACATTTCCTAATTTCAAAATGTATTACAAACCTAAAGTAATTTAAATAGTATGTTATTGGGCATGGAAGATAGATAGGCATATAGACCAATGGAATAGAATAGACTCCAGAAATAAAGCCTCACATACATAGTTAACTGATATTTGACACTGGTCTCAAAAATATACCCTGGGGGGAAGGATAGTTTCTCCACTGGTGTTGTGAACACTAGATATTCACATATTAAAGAATGAGGTTGGGCCTTTTTTTACACCATGTGCAAAAATCAGCTCAAAATGGATTAAATACTTAAATGTAAGATGTGAAAATGTAAATATCCTAGAAGAAAACATAGGGAAAAATCTTCATGACATTAGCTTTGGCAATGATTTCTTGACCATGACACCAAAAGCATAGGCAATTGCATTTCTTAAATCACAATTAGGAAATTCCAATTATAGGACTACAATTGTTTTCAGGAAACATGACATAATATTTGGTGTGCTATTCTATTGATATTATTACTGTCCACTGATATTATTCAAATATATATGATTTATAATGAAGAAATCATGATACCCCAATATTGTAAATTGACAAAAAAAGGAAGGTCTATATCAAATCTGTCAGAATCCGGTTTTGAAATAAATAATAACATATATAAATTGATGAGATAAATATGTAACTTAAACTCTCCATCATTCTGTACAGCTGAGATCACATCATGATCAAGTGTAAAAAATTATTGACAACCCTATCAGATACAATTATATAGATTATTTCAATTTTCTCAGTGATATTTGGTGGCTAAGCAATCAGTTATTTTATCTCCAGACATCTATTAATGCCACTTTAAGTTCCTCCAAAATACTGACCAAAAAAAAAAAAAAAAAAAAGGCACAGGCATTCTGTGTCTTTCAGGATATACCAGCGTAAGTAGAATTGAACACTGAGTGTTTATATTATAACAATATTGTATTAATCAGCTTTGTTTCATTAACAAATCAAAATTTCAGTGTATCACAAAAAAAAAATTATTTCCAAATTACATTACTTGTCAGTAGTTGAAGATGAGTTAAACTTGCTCCATATTTTCTTTTCCTTCTGATACAGACACTAGAGCTGTTTTTTGGAAGATGTTATTGACACCATGTGAAAAGAGCAAGAAGTAAGAAACATGGGTTCCTTTTAAAGTCTCAGCTCAAAACTGGTACATTGTCACTTCTGCTCACATTGATTCATGAATGTCACATGATCAGACCTGAAACTGAGGTGGGGAAGTATTCTCTGCCTGCACATGACAATGGGAGGGGATGCTTGATCTAACAGGGAAGGAATGTATTATTGGGAATAATAATATAATCAATCATACATGTTTTTAATTTTCCTTTCCCATTAGAGTATGAGGTCTTTGAAAACAGGAATGACCATCAACCATCTAATACTGTCTCTATTTTCATAGTGTTTTTGAAATATATATGCATAGGAGATATTTGTAGGTTAAACTGAAAGCATAAATCAGCCATAGGATCAATCTCTGCTTAATTCTGTTACTGTTATTACTATTTCTACTTACCTTTCAATATTGAACATAAAGAAAAAAAGAAAAGAGAAAGCAACCAGAGTCTGATGGTCTGGGGCAATTTGGTCATTTTTCAAAACAATATAAGACCATATATTCAAAATTGATGGGCACAATAATGTTCTCTCCATGTGAGCATAAAGGTAGGCATTTTTTAGGGGTACAATTTCTAAAAGCTCGGCATCCTATTGCCAGAGTTTAGAGGGACATTCAGAAATTGAAATTAGGGGTTCTTAGTGGTCCCAGGGGGTAAAAATTGCTGTAATTGAGATTCACACTGAGAATATAAAGAACATTAAAATGCCATTAACTTCAAATACTCTCACTCTGATAATACATTAAATCTAATTATTATGACATTATAGAAATATGTAGTATCCAAATGTTCTTTAAGCTATTTACAAAAGTGAATATAAAAGTGTATTTGGCATCAGAGAACATGTTAACTTAATTGTAGGGAAAAAAAATGTCACTGACTCCATGTAGAGAAAATTCAGCACAAAATATATTTGGATCTATGTCCACTTTTCTCATGAATAGCATAGTGAATTTAATTCATTGAAAGTGAATGACTTTCAAATGGACTGGTTTCACAGGACTAAAAACTGGACTAGAAGCAAGAGAGGACAAAGAATAGTATACCTCACTTACTTACTGGTTTTATTTTCTTTAATATTTAGTCATCGTTTTTTCTTCTCTCTCTCTTTATAAATTGTGTTTTGATTGGCATTGCTTTGATATCCTGAACAGACAATGGCTGCCAAATTTGCCAAAGGCAAAATTTTTCTAACTGCCAATTAAGTTTTTAATGTTTAGTTTTTGTGTTAGTATTGTTAAAGTCACTAAATGATTTTCTAACAAATCACACCAGTGGGTTATAGTTGATTTACCCTGAAAAACAATCTGCCTGAGCAAAGATCTCTCTGGTTTCATATAATAACCTTAAACAAGTAGGCACTTTAAAGGTAAATATGTTATGATCATGCTTAAAACTAGATGCAAATCATAAAACTATTTAACTGTATAAAACCCAGTCAACGAGAAGGTACTCACACTTGTGCACGCTCTCTTTCAATCTTTCTGTGAAGAGCCCAACTATCACTGAGTGAAAGGAATATTCCCTAATACTTGTGCAAGCATTGTTATATTTCTTGTGCACATGTTAAAGGGAGACTACTTTAGAAGCAAACAAAAAAGTGGAGCTGTGCCCACTGTAAATACTGTCCATTGTAGACACGGGATCTCCCCAAATTATAATCAGACTCACAATATAAAATAGCTTATTCATATCTCCTATCCAGAAATTGCTAAAACCTCATTGTCCCTATAAAGTGTATTTGTAAAAGAATTTTTTAAAAAATTGTTTCACCATTCAAAAAGCCTGATTTTTCACCATTTGTACAGATCACTGGAATAAAAACTGAATTATAAGTTAATATAAATATGAATGCATTTTTGCTATTTAAATAGTTCTGAATTTCATTTTTTTTACTTATTTTTACTTTGTCTTCATTTTTATTTTTTATTTTAATTCCAGTGTAGTTAACATATAATGTTATATCTGTGAAGCTTAATAAAATGAGACTTAATAAAATGAGGTATGACTATATATGACTGTTGTTCACATTTATCTTCCCTTAAAACAGGATGTTTCTTTTTTGTTGTTTCAGGTGTACAATATAATAATTCAACAATTCCATCAAGTGCTCATCAAGATAAGTGTACTCTTAATCCCCTTCACCTATTTCATCCATCTGCCCCACCCACCTCCCCTCTGGTAACCATTTTTGTTTTCTATAGTTAGGAGTCTGTATTTTGGTTTATTTTTTTCTTTTTTTCCTTTGTTTCTTAAATTTCACATATGAGTGGAATTATATGGTATTTGTCTTTCTCTGCTTATTTTGCTTAGTATTATACTTTAAATCCTTCCATGTTGTTGCAAATGGAAAGATTTCATTCTTTTTTATAGCTGAATAGTATTCCATTATATATACATACCATTTCTTTATTCATCTATTGATGGACACGGGCTGCTTCCATAATTTGGTTATTGTAAATAATGCTGCAATAAACCCAGGGGTGTATATATCCCTTTGAATTAGTGTTTTTGTATTCTTTGGGTAAATACCCAGTAGTGTGTTCACTGGATCATATGGTAGTTCTATCTTTATTTTTTTGAGGAACCTCCATACCGGCTTCCACAGTGGCTACACCAGTTTGCATTCCCACCAACAGTGCACGAGGGTTCCTTTTTCTCCATATCTTCACTAACACTTGTGAGTTTTTGATTTTAGCTATTCTGAAAAGTGTGAGGTGATACCTCATTGTGGTTTTGATTTGCATTTCCCTGATGATGAGTGATATTGAGCATCTTTTCATGTGCCTGCTGTCCATCTGTATGTCTTTGAAGAAATGTCTGTTTATGTCTTCTGCCCATGTTTTAATTGGATTATTTGGTTTTTTTGGGTGTTGAGTTGTGTACATTCTTTATACATTTTGGATACTAAGCTTTTATCAGATATGCCATTGGTAAATATCTTCTCCCATAGGTTGTCTTTTAGTTTTCTGAATTGTTTCCTTTCCTGTGCAGAATCTTTATTTTGATATAGTCCCAAAAGTTTATTTTTGCTTTTGTTTCCCTTACCTCAAGGGACGTATCTAGAAAGAAACTGCTATAGCTAATGTCAGAGAAATTACTGCCTGTGTTCTAGGATTTTTCTGGTTTCAGGTCTCATATTTAGGTCTTTAATCCATTTTGAGTTTATATGTATGCTGTAAAAAAAGTGGTCCAGTTTTATTCTTTTGCACATAGCTGTCCAGTTTTGCCAACAAAATTTGTTGAAGAAACTGTATTTTCCATTGTATATTCTTTCCTCCTCTGTTGAAGATTAAATGACCATATGATTGTGGGTTTATTTCTGGGCTTTCTATTCTGTCCCACTGTATCTATTTTTGTTCCAGTACCATACTGTTCTTACTACATCTTTGAAATATAACTTGAAGTCTAGAATTTTGATACCTCCAATTTTATTTTCCTTGTTCAAGATTGCTTTGGCTATTCAGGGTCTTTCCTGGTTCCATACAAGTTTTAGGATTATTTGTTCTAGTTCTCTGAAAAATACTGTTGGTATTTTTGATAGGCATTGCATTAAATCTGTAGATTGCATTCAGTAGTATGGACATTTTTACCAGTATTTCTTCTAATCTATGAGCATGGAATGTTTTTCCATTTGTGTTGCCTTCAATTTCTTTTATTGATGTATTATACTTTTCAGAGTAGAGGTTTTTCACCTCCTTCATTAAGTTTATTCCTACATATTTTATGATTTTTGGTGCAATTGTAAATGGGATTGTTTTCTTAATTTCTCTTTCTGCTGCTTCGTTATTAGTGTATAGAAATGCACTGTACATTGATTTTGCATCCTGTGACCTCTAGTGAACTCACTTATCTGTTCTAGTAGTTGTTTGGTGGAGTCTTTAGAGTTTTCTATATATCACATCATACTATCTGTAAAGTGACAGTTTTACTTCCTTACTAATTTGGATACGTTTTATACCTTTTTCTTATCTAATTGCTGTGACTAGGACTTCTGGTACTATGTTGAATAGAAGTGGGGAGGGTGGACATCCTTGTCTTGTTCCTGACGTTAGGGGAAAAGCTCTCAGTTTTAATCCATTGAGTATGATATTAGCGGTGGGTTTTTCATATATGGCTTTTATTATGTTGAGATATATTCCCTCTAAACCTACTTTGTTGAGGGTTTTTATCATGAATGGATGTTGTACTTAATCAAATATTCTTTCTGCATCTATTGAAATGATTATAGGGTTTTTATCCTTTCTCTTATTGATTTGATGTATTATGATAATTGATTTGAGAATATTGAAGCACTCTTGCATCCCAGGAATAAATCCCACTTATTTGTAGTGAATGATATATTTTTTTAATTGTTGGATTCAACTTGTTAATATTTTGTTGAGGATTTGTGCATCTATGTTTATCAGAGATCTTGGCATGTAGTCTTCGTTTTGTGGTATCTTTATCTGGTTTTGGTATCAGGGTAATGCTGGCCTCAGAATGAATAGGGAAGTTTTCCTTCCTCCTCTTCTTTTTTTTTTTTTTTTTTTTTGGAATAGTTAGAGAAGAATGGGTATTAAGTCTTTAAATGTTTGGTAGAATTCACCTGTGAAGCCATCTGGTCATGGATTTTTGTTTGGAGTTTTTTTTATTACTGATTCAATTTAATTAATGGTCTATTCAAATTGTCTATTTCTTCCTACTTCAGTTTTGGTAGGTTATATGTTTCTAGGAATTTATCCATTTCTTCTAGGTTGTCCATTTTTTGGCATGTAATTTTGCACAATATTGTCTTAAAATCCTTAGTATTTCTGTGGTGTTATTTCTTCTCCGATTTTTGAGTCCTCTCTCTCTTTTGTGAGTCTGGCTAGAGGTTTATTAATTTTGTTGATCTTTTCAAAGAAGTAGCTCCTGGTTTTATTGATCTATTTTTTTTTTTTTTAGTTTCATTTTGTGTATTTCTGCTCTAATCTTTATTATATCTTTCCTTCACTGGTTTGGGGTTTTGTTCTTTCTTTAGCTACTTTAGGTATAAGGTTAGGTTGTTTGAGGGTGTTTTTGGTTTTGTTTGTTTGTTGCCTCATGAGGTAGGCCTATATTGCTATAAACTTCCCTCTTAGAACTGCTTTTTCTGCACTCCAAAGATGTTAGGCCATTGTGTTTTCATTTCCTCTTTCGTTTCCTACATGACCCATTCATTGTTTAGTAGCATGTTATTTAACCTCCATGTATTTGTGTTCTTTTTAGATTTACTCTTATGGTTGATTTCTGGTTTCATAGTATTAGGGTCAGAAAAGATGCATGGTATGACTTCCATCTTTTTGAATTTGTTGAGACTTGTTTTGTGGTCTAACATGTGATCTGTTCTGGAGAATGTTCCCTGTGCACTTGAAAAGAATGTGTATTCTGCTGTTTTAGGGTGGAATGTTCTGAATATATCTGTTATAACCATCTGGTCCAATGGTTCATCCAAAGCCCTTGTTTCCTAGTATTTTCAGTTTGAATGACCTATGTATTGATGTAAGTGGGGTGTTGAAGTCCCCTACTAATGTATTACTATTGATTACTTCCTTTATGCTAATAGTTGCTTTGTGTATTTGGGTGCTCCCATGTTTGGTACATAAATATTTATAATTATTATATCTTCTTGCTGGATTGTTGCACTCATGATTTTGTAGTGTCCTCTTGGTTACAGTCTTTGTTTTAAAGTCTGTTTTGTCTGATACATGTATTGTTATCCCAGCTTTCTTTGCACTTCCATTTGTATGGTAAATCCTTCTCTATGCCTTCAGTTTCAATCTGCATGTGTTGTTAGGCCTGAAATGAATCTCTTGTAGGTGACATAGGGATGGGTCTTATTTTTTATCCATTCTATCACCCTTGGTCTTTCAATTGGAGCCTTAGTCCATTTACATTCAAAGTAAATATGGATAGGTATGTACTTATTGATATTCTGTTATTTGTTTTATGGTTCTTTTTGTAGTTCTTCTCTGTTCTTTTATTTTTTTGTTCTCACAGTTTACTAGCTTTCTTTAGTGATATGCAAAAGACAAAGAGAAAGAAATCCAAGTGTATCTATTACTGGTTTTTGATTTGTGGTTACCATTAGCTTTATATTTAACGTATTATACACATAACTATATATTAATTTGATAGTTGCTTAAGTTTGAACACATTCTAAATGCACTGAATTTTTACTCCTTTCTTCCTAACACTTCAGGTATATGGGGTCATACTTTACATTGTTTAATTTTATGAATCCTTTGACTGATTTTTGTAGATATACTTACTGTTTTTGTGCTTCCTACTTTTCTTACTACTGCTTATGGTCTCAGAGTCCCCTTTTGTTTCTTGTAGGGCTGGTTTAATGGTCATGAATTCCATTAACTTTTGTTTGGGAAACTCTTTATCTCTCTTTCTATATTGAATGATAGCCTTGTTGGATGGAGTATTCTTGGCTGCAGATTTTTTTTCTTTCAGCCCTTTGAATATATCTTACCCCTCTGGTCTGCAAAATTTCTGCTGAAAAATCAGCTGATAGTTTTATGGGGTTGCCCTTATATAGAACTATCTTCCTTTTTCTTGCTAGTTTTAAATTTTTCTCTTCATCATATCATAACATTTTAATTACTATATGTCTTGATGTGAACTTGCTTGGGTTGACTTTGTTGGGGGCCCTCTGTGCTGCTTGGGTCTGCATTTCTGTCCCATTTTCTAGATTTGGGAAGTTTTCATCTATTATTTCTTCAAATAAATTTTCTTCCCCCTTTTCTCTCTCTTCTTCTGGGATCCCTGTAATATTAATGTTATTATGCTTGATTGTGTTCATGACTTCCCTTAATTGGTCCTCATATTATTCTTTTTTTCTTTTTCCTGTTCAGCTTGATTTCTTTCTATTACTCTGTCCTCCAGGTCCTAATCCATCCTTCTGCTTCCTCTAGTCTACTATTTATTCACTCCAGTGTATTTTTAATTTCAGTTATTGAGTTCTTTACTTATGCTTGTTTCTTTTTTATGTTTTCTGTCTTTTTGTTGAGGGTCTTGCTGAGATCCTCCACTCTTTTGTTCAAGTCCAGTAAGTATCTTTACAACCATTACTTTAAATTCTCTATCAGGCATATTATTTCCATTTTGTTTATCTCTCTTGCTGTGATTTTGTCTTTTTCTCTCATTTGGGACATAGTCCTATGTCTCCTCATTTTTTGTCTCTTTCCATGTGTTAAGAAAGTCAGCTAGATCTTCTGCTCTTGAAAGTAGTGGTCTTATGAAGAAGAGTTCCTGTTGTGCCCTGCAGTGCAATGTCCCCTATTCACCAGAACCTGGCACTTCAGGGGTATCTTTAAGGTGTGTTGTGTGCCCCCTACTGATGTGGCTGAACTGTGTTTGCTTTAAGTCCAGTCGTGTGTAATAACTCTCTCTCTTTTGTGGGCAGGGTTTCGTCCCTCTATTGTTAATGCGCTAATCTAGAGCCACCTTGGGCTTGAGGTGGGACAGACCAGGTTATTACTATAGCTGTGGTCATACAGAACTGCAAGGTGTTTCCCTGTGTTGTCTCCTGAGAAACTTTCACTGGAGGGCAGGGCCTGCAGTCATATAGATGTCTGCCCCCAGCCTACTGGTGGGCCATTGTCAAATGCTGCATGTGGTTATCTATCTTCCTTTCTCCCTGGGGTTGGAGTCACTTCAGAATGGTGCTGGCTCTTATTGGGGCTGCTTGCACACTGCCATGCTTGTGGAACCACTTTGAATGGACTTCTGCCAAAGGCAGGTTGTATGGACAAGTCAGCAGGAGAGGGCAGGTTTAGGGTACATAGTGTTAGCAAGGTTTGTGTTATTCTGCTTGTGGGAGGGGAGCTGTAGCAACTTTGGAGAATTTCTGCTGAGGACAGCTTGGAGAGGGGGTGTCCACAGAAGAGCATGTGGATAGGGTACACTGTTTGCAAACTAGGTGGAGACTGTTCATACTGGTTCCCCCAAGTGGTCATGTATGTAGGCTGGGGGTGTGTGGGAGGGCAATGGCACCCACTCTTTTGTTCTTGGAGAAGTCTCTTGAAGATCCCTGCCCCTCCAGCATGTTATGAGGAGAGTCCTAAGATTAGTAAGTAAGTAAACCTCCATCCCAAGGAGTGTATATTTCAAAAATGCGAGGCATTTTTCAAACTGCTGCTTCTAGGCTGTATCTCAGAGAGGTCATTTGTTTTGCTATCTCTTTAAGGGCAGGAACTCCATTTCCTATCATCCTTAGGTTCTTCCTAAGCCTAGCCTACTGATTTTTAAAATTTAGATGTAAGGCCCCACTGATTGTAAAAACTCACAAAGTTAAGCCCCTCTGTTTTTCAAAGCCAGTGTTTCCCAGTGTGAGTCCCCATGCCCTGGGGTGCGTAGGGTAGGCTCTGTTCCTCTCCCTTCTCTGTGCCTGCAGTGTCCCTCCCTCTCCCAAGTCAGTTTGGTTCCTGATCATGTTTCCAGCCTTCTTACCTTTTTCAATGTGGCCTCTTCTCTACATTTAACTGTTGGGAAGTCAGTTCTGTCAGTCTTGGGTAGGTCATTTTATGGGTTATTTACACTGATGTGGATATTATCTTGGTGTATCCATGGGATATCGTAAACTTAAGTTCCTCCTACTCAAGCATCTTCCCCGGAATTCTCCTAAAAAGGATATTTTTGAAATAAAGTGTTTTTAAAAATGAAATGATAAAGGAATCAATGTAATTGTTTTTGTCACTTTCACTTGTATGATATTGATAGTAGTAACTGGACATTATAAGACAACTCTGTAGATTCTCAACAATTGATCAATATTTCCTTCCTCCCCTTTCTCAACTACTCTAGGAAGATAAGCTTCTCTAAAACTGGTACTGCATTCCTTATATATTACAGGAATACCTTGAAGATACTGTGGGTTTGGTTCCAGACTGCTATAGTAATATGGGTCAAATGAATTTTTTGGTTTTCCAGTGCATAGAAAAGTTATGTTTACACTATACTACAGTCTATTAAGTGTGCAATAGTATTATGTAAAAAACCCATGATGTACATACCTTAATTTAAAAATATTTTGTAAAACTAATAACTATTATCTGATCTTTCAGCAAGTCATAATCACAGATCACCATAACAAATATAATAATAAAAAAGTTTGAAATATTGTGAAAATTACCAAATTGTGACATGGAAAATGAAGTGAGCAAATGCTATTGGAAAAATGGCACTGGTAGACTTGTTCAATGCAGGGTTGCCACAAACCTTCAATATGTAAAAAATGGAATATCTGTGAAGCTTAATAAAATGAGACTTAATAAAATGAAGTATGACTATATATGACTGTTGTTCACATTTCTCTTCCCTTTTAAACAGGATGTTTCTTTTCTGTATTTGAAGAAAATATGAACACAAACTACATATCGTGCACACAAAAAATGTATGTGTGTGTGTATATACATATACACATACACATATTAAATAATATATTTGTATAATAAAACTAGCAGCAAAAGAGTTTGGACCACGATAGACCCCTGTCCCAAATAATATTCTCTGAGAAAAATAATTCAATCCCTGATGCTACTAAACAGTCACCTACTCTTTGTATATTAAAATACACAAATTACAGAAATAAAAAATTTTCTTGTACTATTTCTCCCCTCTCTGTGCCTTAGGGATGATAGTAAGTAGATAACAATAGGTACAGGTAAAGTATATAAGAAGTGATGAGTAGATAGAAGAGAGACAGATAACTGTAGTTGGTCTTTTAACTGTCTCTACAGTATGGAAAATAAAGCCACTAATCCAGAAAATATGAAGAGAATACTCAAAGTAGAGCAAGTCTGAGAAGCTATAAAATATAAAATGATAGCTCACTTTTAGGTAAGTTATTCTATTATAGATTGTCTGATATGTATTTAGAATAGAAAAACATGGTAAGCTAATATGTATTTAGAATAGAAAAACATGGTAAGCTATTTTATTTTCCTGACTTACAGCTAGTGCAATAATATTCAAAAACAATGTGTTTGTTTGACACTGATCATCACATAAGATGGTTACAAGTTTATGCTATTAATTTTATAAAGAAATAAACAAACATGCAAGAGGCATTTTTTTTTTTTTTTTTGTCATCAGAATATATAACCCAATCTGGGGCGCCTGGGTGGCTCAGTCAGTTAAGGGTCTGCCTTCGGCTCAGGTCATGATCCCAGGGTCCTGGGATCGAGTCCCACATCGGGCGACTTGCTCCGCGGGAAGCCTGCTTCTCCCTCTGCCACTCCCCCTGCTTGTGTTCCCTCTCTCGCTGTGTCTCTCTCTGTCAAATAAATAAAATCTTAAAAAAAAAAAAAAAAGAATATATAACCCAATCTACTTTGTCCATATTCTGATCTTTCTCTTCTGTACCCTTCCTCCCAACTAACTATAAGTTTAGTAGATATAAATGGCATTTAAACTAGAAAGGATCAGGGGCTTACTTTACTTGGATGAAAAGCAGGTTATATATTGCACATGAGATTTATATATTCCTTAGAATCTTGGGTTTGATGGGCTAGAAAAAGCATATCCTTCAATTTTATATTTTAGGTACAGACCACCCCATGTTTTTGCCTCAGTAACGTTTACAAGCATGGCATACCATTCCTTTCAAGAATCCATAAAAACCAGCACCATCATTTAAGAATTTTATCTTTTTTTTTTTTTAAGTAGGCTCTTTTCTCAGATTTTGAAACATCTCTTTGCACAGCATGGGGAACACAAATAACTTTGGCTTTAAAACCACTAAACCCCATGTATGCTCAATGCAATGCACAATGTTAGCCATTTATTTTATGACATTTGTAAGTGAACATTATATGATGCTATCTCCAAATAGGGGTGTTTATAGAGCGGATGAGAAAATAGAATGCAGACAGTTGGTAAACTGCCAATTAACAGAAACCAAAACATATAGAGAATGAAGGACTCCAAGAGAGAATAATGATGACATGGATGAAAATAAATGCAATATCATGTGATGTTTCAGACATATAATTTTAAATGAATGTAGATTCTCCTCTCATCCTTTATATTTTAAAGGTGGGTTCATTCTTTTAAATGAAAGCTTTAAAACATTTTAGATATTCTAATATTCATGTTAGCATTTAAATATTTAAGTTATTAAATCCTTAGAAATAAAGTAAAATGAGCACTAAGATTAAGGATTATTATATTGTCCCTCTTTTCTTCCTCACTTGTATATTTTGTTCAGTGTGCTGGCCATTAGCATATCTGGTTGCTAATTTGAAAATTTTTATGTAATGTTTTTATTTCTTGAAGAAATTATTATAAAATACATTATTTGCTAGTAGGAAATTCTCCTTATTTGTATTTTAAACACATCTTTAACGTTTGCAACTCTTTTTTTCTTACAATCTCAAGCTGGAGCTGGGAATTTATAAAATTGTAGCTCATTAATATTAGGTGAAGGTTCATAAAAAAAGGATCTATTTGGTCAATCTTCAGCTGGTGTATCACGATCCAAAAGTAGCGTCATAATCACACATCATATAATAGTGATGTTTAAATATGAACAATTTATCTGGTGATGTAGCATTTCTAGTCATCTATCACTCCTATTTCTCTCCAACATAAATCATAACTTCCCCAATCCTCAAAACCTCTTGTTCATAAGTAGCATATTTGCCTATTATTCCCTGATTGGCTTTTAAGAATTTTGATCCCTAAGTTTAATGCTTCCCTTATATATTTATTATTTCCATAAACTCAGTCTTCTCCAAAGTGTCCTTTGGAAACTACCCTGTTTTCTTAAGTTCTTTTGGCAACTCAAACTTTTGCTATTAGTTTCCTTCTACAACAACTAAATGCCTGCTTACTTCAGGTGATAACATATTCAAAACCCCTTATTCCAGATAGGATATTCTTATTCCCTTTCTGGGTGACTCACACGAAGGAAGTAAAATATACTTCAGTACCCTTGATTACTTTTTAAAGAAATCAGTGTTACCATATATTCATTGTTTAACTAAAAAGAACTCACAGTTGACCTCTGCTGTAAATCAGTTCTGTGCCCTACTTAGGTTTATTGGAACACCTTGATCTTTTTTTTTCTTTTTTTCTTCTCAGTTATCAATCCTGGATAAAATTCTAACAAAATATATTTGTAAAGCAGTCTTACATAATACATGAGATTTAACTGAATAAAGAAGTCTTGAATTTTTAAAATTCAAAATAATAAAAAGAATTTTTTGGGAAAAAAGAAATTGCCTGAGTTTTATGAGTCTGACTCAAGTTGAAAACTAACCTTATGAATAAACAGAAAATGATAAATAAATAAGTAGTTAGGTAGAGAAATAAGATAAAATAGACTAGGTAAAATAGCTGTTTTTAGCAGACATGCTTGAGATTCTGATTTTCAATTTAAATTAAGCTACCCTTGTTAATCTTAAGAGCAACAAAGTGAGTGAGTATATATACAGATTCACACAATAGACTAGGTATGGGAGAGCGATCCCTGGTGGCCACAGATGATAGGCCCCATAGTTTTAATATTTTCTTTAATAGGCATATTTTTATAATGGAGGCTAAAATGGTATCAGTTATTGAACTGATAATGGTATCAGTTTGATAACAAATAGAACTAAAATCAAATACCTTTGATACATTTTTTTGTATCTTGAAATTATTAAATACATCAAGAGATCTAAAGATGATGTTGCTAATTTCTAGATTTAGGTGTATTGCTGGAAATTTCTGAGGACATCCTTGGCCTTTATGAACAATACAAGATCTATGAGGTGATGCAGTCTTACAGTCATCTATCTGATGAAACATTCGATTTTTCCAGTTCATCCTTCCCTCATCATCTTTGAAATAACCTAATTTTCAGGAAAATAGAGTTTGGTAATCAGAAAAATATCACTGTTTATAATATTATTCCATTTGTAAAAGCTGAAAGACACCTCTCAATTATGTAATTTCAGACATAAATTGAGGGAGATTAAAAAATGAGTGATAGGACATGAGAATAATTAAACTTGCTTGTGGGTTGGCTCCACTTTTTATTTTGGTGTGCTGTGATTATTAAATTTAGACAAACAGATGAACACAGAAGAAGGGAAGGAAAAATAGATAAAAACAGGGAGGCAAACCATGAGAGACTCTTAACTATAGGAAACAAACTGAAGTTGCTGAGGGGAGGTGGGTGGGGGGAAGGGGTAATGGGGTGATGGGCATTAAGGAGGGCACTTGATATAATGAGCACTGGGTGTTATATGCAACTGATGAATCACTAAATTCTATCCCTGAAACTAATAATACATTATATGTTAATTAAATGCATTTAAATAATTTTTTTTAACTTAGAGATAATAGTAAATTAGAGGGAGATGTGACCTAAGTCAACTACATCAGTACAGCAATTCTATACAGAGACTCAAAATGAATTATTATTCCTATGCTGACAGTGGAGATATCTTCATTTTCTCATCACATTTCTATTTGATAATGCCACCAACTACCAATTTATCTACTTCAGCTTAGGCTCTATTCTTGGATTTAGACCTAAGGGCTGTACATACGTAACTAATTACTCTTGGAATTTCTGGTCCTGTTATAAATATTTTGAGACCAATTGGCTGCTATTGTCTTTTCAGTTGTATTGTTCCCCACTTAAATTTAGGGAGCCAGTTGCCTCCTCACTCTTTTCCCCATAGATTACTAAAATCAACTGGTCATAATGTAATAATCCAAAATGTGAACCAGTTTCCATTTTGACTCCACATAGTCAAGACACACCAGGATCTCTTTGTTGAACTGTTTTCCCAACTATCAGTGGGGTTCAATTAATATATGTAATTACATAGGAGAAAGGAATAAAAAAAAATGCTCACAGATTTCTCTCCAAGTCTGGCTCTTTGCCTTCAATGCAGGGTTGAGTGAGAAATACGGCAGTAAGCCAAACTGTCTTTCTTCCAAAATCAGCCACAATAGAATCTGCTGGATTGAAATAGAACATTAGGAGTTTAGTTTGGCACTCAGTACTTTCGGCCAGTTCTATATTTGTGACATGATTTACTGGGCCAATCGCCCAAAGAAGCTCTGTGTCTGGCTGCCCAGTTTTGAAATACAGAGAAGAGTTCATGACCACCATGCTTTGTAAACCTACATTTCTGAAAATTATGTTTCTTTATTTAAAAAGGCTGTGAGATAGCCAGATGTGTGTATTGGGGAAAATCAACCATTTTGTGAAAAGGCTTTTGTGCACAATTTCTAAAAACCATCAGTATCACTTGAATTGGTTACACATTGCTTTCTGGCAGAGTAATTTCTGTATATATATAGTTGGCTAAAAATGATCAGCATTGAAATTTCATTCAAAGATTCTACAAATGTATCATTCGTGATATTGTGTTTTATTAAATACACTGTTAGGAAAACTATGTGGCCCAGTGGAAAGAACATGAACTTTGTGTCAGGTACGAATCCGAATTTGTTCACATACTTGCTGTGAAAGCACGGACAAATTTACTAACTAAATTTCTCAAGATTTACTTTTCTAATCATTTGTAAAATTGCCTCATTGGGTGGTAGTAGGATTATATCAGTTAACCTATGCAAATCCTGACAGCAACACCCCATGTGTTATTGTTACTTTACCCACTTTTAAACTAAGGAAATTAAAGCTTCAGTAATTTTTTCAAGGTCAGAAATGAGACAGGTGGCCATGCTCATGTTTAAATGCAGACAAAGTGACCTCCAAACCCAAAATATATCTAAACAAGCATTATCCCTTTTAATATCAGCTTACTTATCTGTTCATCAACATCTTATTTTTAATGTCATTGATATTGTTGTCTCATAGTCATTGGATTAATTAAATTATCATACAATTATCATTGTTGTCATCATTATAAACGTAAATTCTCAAATGTAGAGCACCATTCATGATATAGTTCTACAACCTCCTAGCCATGTAAACTTGGGCAAGTTACAACTTCTCTAAACCTCAGTTTTCTCATTTTCAAATCAGAAGTGTTATTTTTACCTTCATCATAGTGTCACTGTTAGGTTTAACTAAAAATATTTAAGTAAATATTTGGAGGAATAAATATATATATGGTTATTGTAAAATATGATTAGCAGTAAAAATTTGATTATCAATAGGATGAAGTATAACTCTTAAAGAGTATTTGGCCTTAATGGGTGCTCAATAATGACAGGTTTTACTAAGTTCTTTTAGATTTGGATTTAAGTTAATTCTTGAGTCAAAATGCATCAAGTTTAAGCCAGTATATTATAATTATAAAGCGCTAGATAGGAGTCAAAAAATTCTAAGTTGAGGACTTAGCATTGCCACTAACAAATTATGTGATCATTTGCTAAAGTTGTAACCAGTCTGAACCTCATCTTCATCAAAATCTTCATAAATGTTAAGCAGAAACTTCTCTACTTACCACCAAGAATGGTGGAAAGAATTATATTAATAAAAATACAAACTGAAATCCAATATCGAGGTGACACTATTTGGAATGTAAATTCTAATAGATATTGTCCTAGTCTTTGGGTGGAAGTGGGGAAGATGACTAGACATGTTTCTGGATCAAATCCTGCGAGTGATGAGTCTGATTAGGGCACAAATTTTTACACAGATAGAAATATGAACATAAATTATACCACAAATATTAGTACTCTTGCAATCGTCATGAATCAAAAAGTAATCTAGAAGACTAGCAATAGTTATCTCTGCATATGAATAAGGTATTAATAATTTTTATTAGAATTCACAAAGCAAAGCAGGCTAATGGATGGAATAAAAAACTTCTCTTTTTAGTGTAAAAAGTATTTAGTCTTCATTTATGCAAATGCTCCTAATGAGGACAGTGCTGATTGAGTATTTTGACCCTTTGTACGTCACTTTTTTTCCAAGGCAAAACTTTACTTGCCCTCTATCTCATTATGCTTCTGTTTGAAATTGATTCATATTCAGAACTGAAGGTGAAGAAACCTGGGCATTCATTTAGATGATTAATTAGGAAGAAAAATTTTATTCAGTCTGAAAAAAATGATACACAACCCTAATAGCCACTCAACATTGGCTGAAAATGAGATGTGATTCCCAGAAGTATGATTTGTTTTCCTGGGAATGAAAAAATTACTATCAGGCTTAGACTTCAACTGACTGAGCTGACTTCATTGCACTGGCAAGACATTCCCCAATGTAGTCCTGACATTGGCTTATAAGTACAGCATTTACTTAAAGCACATCTGAACCAACACTGGAACTGATTTACTCACATCCTTCATATTTAAATTAACAGATGGAATAAACTTTTTCTAAGAAAGAATACTAACATACACCTGACTCTTGTCAAGGTTGAATATTTTATCTACTTTAAAAGTTAATAGGCTAGGGGTACCTGTATGGCTCAGGCAGTTAAGCATCAGACTCTTGATTTCAGCTCAGGTCATGATCTCAGGGTCATGGCACCAAGCCCTGAATTGGGCTCTGTGCTCAGAGCAGAGTCTGCTTGTCCTTCTCCCTCCCTGCACTTGCTCTCTCTCTTAAATAAATAAAATCTTTAAAATGTAATAGGCTAGATTTTATAAATAGATATTTTATAGATGTCCTTCATATTTTTTCACCTAGAAATTGTCAAACTAATACACTTTAATCACTGTGATAGTTGTAAGTAATTGAGAAATCTACCGTCCATGTCTTTCATTGAATTTAATAATAAATAATATAGCCCTACTTGGTGCTGCATGGGTAATACACAGAATTAGTATTTTCACTAGTGTTTACTTTTAGATTTTATTTTAGGGTATATAGGGAAGCAAGTCTGTTATGGTAGAAAAAGTAATAAGCTGTGACCGATCATTTAAAGTTTCTCTAACAAAAATACGTTGTTATAACAGTAAGGAAAAACTGTAGGAAGTTTGCCTAACAAAGAACTGGAAACTTTAGAGCACTAAAATATGAAGGGAATAACAGGAAATAAATCACATTTATGGTTTCAGAATATTAAAAACTGAGGTAAGCCAATTTTGGTAATTACATTTATCACTTTTTTGTCAGATATCAATACAATTAAATAGAGACAAGTGAAGGATAAAATTATCCTCCCCCCTTAAATCTTCTATCAACTGGAAGCATATCTAGAATGAGGTTTGACACACAACATGTACTTAGCAAGAAGGCAAAAACAAACAAACAAAAACTACCATATAACCTATAATTTTGATAAAAACCCAACTCTGTCATTTTATCACACTGAAAAGCACCTTGTATGGAAGATATATTTGAGATTATTATGACGCCAACTTTAGCTAACATTTTAATCTGACTTTGTGAAAATCTTCTTACTGGCTAAACATACAGGACTGGATGGGGGTCTAGGCCGAGGGTATCATTCTGAAGGGTCAGCTTCTGATTCTTGGAGTCTTTAAATATTATCCATGGAAGAAAATAGTACTTGAACAATATTTTCCTTCAAACCAAATGCCTTGAGCACTATTTAAATTGAGAAAAAAAATGTATAATATGAATTACGTTAATTAAGAAATTATATACTGCTGGTCAGAGATAAAGATAGTTGAGATGTAACAGACTCCAGTCTTTCAATCCTAACTAAAAATGCCTAGAGTATATATTTTTTCTTAAGTTTACTTCAAATATGAACTACCCAACTCTAATTTGTACATTGAAACTAATTTACTTCCATATATAACTACAGTTAATACTAACATTTCAAAAAGAAAAATTTCAAACAATATAGTTTTAACCCCCTAAATATTTCAATATGATTCTCTAGAAAATTTAAACATCCCCTTATATGGTGAGGATTACACTCTCACAAATTTAATGGTGATTTAATAATAATTCATTAAATATTCCAACCTATAGTTTTCTCCCAAAATTATCTTTACAGTTCATTTTCTGTATCAGGATTTAATTTAGGACCAATCACATTTGATTACTAGATGTTTCCAGACTCTTTACATTTTTAACAGTCTTTTTTGTTAATAATATCAGTTGTTGAAGGGAACAGATGCATCTGACTGTCCTATTTTGGTGAAGATTGAATTACCCCAATTCCCTATAATTTTTGTATATTGGAAAATTGAAACAAAGGACTTTATTAGATTCAAGTTAAGCTTTCTTAAAATTATATTACTTAATTGCATATGTATGATATTTAATCCTTAACTTTGCATTGTGTTAAATTATATTTGGTCACCCCAATATGAGTGATGCTGAGATTGAGCAATTGATTAAATGGTGACAGTTTGATTCCTTCTTCATGTATTTTTTTTTCCTTTCGTTATCAAAACGTACCTAGCATCACATGAATATCCAGCACCCCTTTCTCTCCCCACCCAACAATTGCCAGTACCACTTGATGATGCTTGCCTAAATTAATGATCATTTCAGGAGTTGAGATATAGTGATTTCTTAAAAATATTTTATGTATTTGAGAAAGAGAGAAAGTGCATGAGTGGTGAGTAGAGGGAGAAGCAGGCTCCCCGCTGAGCAGGGAGCCCCATGTGTGGCTCGATTCTAGGACCCTGTAGGGCAGGGCAGCCTACTTAACCAACTGAGCCACCCAGGTGCCCTGAGACATAGTGATTTTTAAAAGAAATCTATAATTTAATCTATAGTGATTAGCTTTTATCTCTAAAGGAGACTTCTGATGACTGTGCAGAACTATTCATTTATATAGGGATGCACTTTGTACCAAACAGGAATGATAATGATCAGTTCTTTAGAGTTTCTCCCAAACTGTTACCTAGTAATCATAATTTTTAAACATATTTTTTCTTTATTTCTGCTTTGTGATAGACAATTTAGACTGTACTTATTTTGTTAAATATAAATATTTTGTTAAAATGTCCATATTACCCAAAATATCTACAGATTCAATATAATCCCTATCAAAATAGCAACAGAATTTTTCACAAAACTAGAACAAATAATCCTAAAATTTGTATGGAACCACTGAAGATCCCAAATAGCCAAAGAAATCTGGAGAAAGAAAAACAAACCTGGAGGTATTACAATTCCAGATTACAAGATATACTACAAAGCTGTAGTAATCAAAATAGTATCATACCGGCACAAAACTAGACACGTAGATCACTAGAACAGAACAGAGAGCTCATAAATAGACCCATGATTATATGGTCAATTAATTTATGACAAAGGAGGCAAGAATATACAATGGGGAAAAGACAGTCTTTTCAATATATGGTACTGGGAAAACTGGACCACTATTTAACACCATACACAAAAATAAACTCAAAATGGATTAAAGACCTAAATGTGAGACCTGAAACTAAAAATCCTAGGAGAAAACACAGGCAGCACATATCTCTTAAGGCAAGGGAAACAAAAGCAAAAATAAACTCTTGGGACTACATCAAAATAAAAAGTTCCTGCACAGCAAAGAAAACAATCAACAAAACAAAAAGACAACCTACTAAATGGGAGATCTACTAACTCAAGTCCTTTTTTACCTAAAGCAGACAGTTTTCTTAACCTAGCATACTAGAAGTGTTGTCTAACCTAATGTGGATAAACATGTTTTTGAAGGTCCTTCAGGAATATTTCATAAAGTAAATTTAGATTGACACTCTGATTTTCCCAATATAAACCTGTTAATGGTATCACTAAGGTTTGACAAAGATCATTGCTCTGTAAAATTATGAAACTGATTAGTAATATCCATGTGAGGTCCTCTACCAAACAGTTGATGTAATTCACAAAGTATTAAAAACTGAGCATGGTAGAAAATATATAAATACTGAACTATTCTCATGATTTGGGGTTGTGTAACAGGCCCAGAACACTGGCCAAGTCCACATTCTACTATGAACAGGGGATTCTATCACATGGCTTGACTGGAATATTACTTGATTCCTAAAGTATAGTATTATCACATTTGTCTACAGTCAACTCTAAGAATATTTGTCAGAGTAGATAATTGTGTTTTATCAAACATCCAAGATAAAGTTCCATGGTTATTTTTTTGTATCAAACTGTCAATGCCTGTTTTTATTTTTGTGGTAGAATTTAATATTAGATTTGCTTTTATTGTAATAGAACACCTCTCAGTTGTAAGGAAAAGGAACCATGCCCAAACCTACCTTTAATTATGTGAGATTATTGATATTATTGATATCTACAAAAGAACCCAACAATAATGATCAAATTGGATCTGATAAATTAGCAAAGAGAGCACCAAAATATTAGTAATGCATAAGGCTGAATAGTATGGAAAGACTTCCTCTGTTTAAATTTTAAAGAATGTACTAAACTTTAAAAGAATTATATTATATCCAAATTCAATAGACTCCTGGATGCTTAAAAAGTTCTACAGCCCTCTCATCTAACCAACATGTATCATATCAGAGCTAAAGCGATAATTTTGAGAAAAGTATTCAGACATTCTCAGTCACCATTTATTTGAAGCAATAATGGTAATTTCAAAGAGAATATACTCTTTTATGCAGTATTTCAGTTTAGGTGAAAACCCAGAAATTACATCACTTATATTTCCAGAACATCTTTGATCCTGGCTCCTAAAATGACACTGTTTCACTGATAAAAATGTAATGTAATATTTGTGATTTTACTTAGGCATACCTTATGAAACATATCTTTATTTATTATCAGAAAGAAAACATTACAGAATCACATTACATTACTGTAAGGACTTTATTACTGGATTTAAGGATGTCAATATAATGTAATAAAATTACCTTTAAAATGATAAAAGGAATAAAACATTTTACTAGAAAGCTCATAAAGAGCATAGGAGGGAAGCATTGGAGATAAATAATGTATAAAATGCTTTAATAAATGTTACATTTAATGTTATTAGTGGTAGGTTCCAGTCATACCCTGTTTTATTTAAAAGTTTATAAGCCAAGATAGCCAAAAGATAGCCATGGATTTCTCAAATTTTATCCTTTATTGTATATATGTGGTAATATATGAAGGGAAAAAGAGTGTTACATATTCTCCTTTACATCTCTTACTATTTTCTGGAACAAGTTTAGAATACTGCAGATATAATATCTATCTATCAGTATAAATCAGTATTAGAAACAGAAGCCATACAACTATCAATTTTCTTCAATGGAGAAACAAAATGGATAATTGCTTCATTTACCACATTTTATTAATTCTAAGACACATTTAATCATAAAATGCTCCTTTCTATAAATTTACTACTGTGTATGAGAATAATGCAAATGAAACTATAACCCAATTCTTTCTTTTTCCTCATAAATGCTGATGACAAGTTTGTCATGTTTTTTTCTGCTATAATCCCAAAGCATATTTCCCAGGCTGATGATCATGCATGGGAGAAACTGATATTCCTCAAACCACGAGTATAGAGATTTCAATATAGAACTGGACCTGTGTTGGACCTCCAGGGAAGATAGCAGAGTAGAAGCATCCTAAGCTCACCTTAACCCATAGATGCACATAATACCCACATCAGTATAATTAACCCAGAAAATGACCCACCCAAAGACTGGCAGAACAGACTCCACAAACATAAAGAAGAGGCCACATTGAAAACAGTAGGAAGGGCAATGATGTGAGGAACCAAACTGACTCAGGAGTCTATCCCCAGGAGAGAGGGCCACTGCAAACCCAGAAAAGAGAGAGGAGCAGACCTCATATTAAGCACCACAGGCATGGGGGACATGCACTGGGAAGAGCAATCCCTATAACATTTGGCTTTGAAATCCAGAGGGTTTAACTTTGTGAGTTCATACAATTAGTGGGCCTTAAGACCTAGAAATATAAAAATCAGCAGACTTGGCTCTGGGATAGCCAGAGGGTAATAGGAAACTGAGTATCTGACCTTAAAAAGACAGCATAACAAACAACCCCACTGTGATACAACATAGAAATAGCAGTTTGAAAAACACCTGAGCTATATGGCAAGGAGATTTATTTACTAATGTCAGAACATGTGCAGGAAAGGCAGGGATCTTTAGATTTCTCTAAGAACAAAAGAGCCATTTCCCTCTTGCAGCCCCCAGCCTAGATACAACTGCTGGAACTAGTGTGAATACTCTCCAACCATCTTGCTAATAGTGCCCCATGCCCCCGTATTTTCCTGCTAACATTCCATCTCAGTAGTTTTCCAAAGCATCTCCAGCAGACCTATGCAAACATTAACACCATGTGACCTGCCCCCATGCTTTCCTAGAGAGCTGTTCAATCCAACCTGCCTTTGGCAGGAGACCATGTAAAGCAGCACCACAAGCTTGGCATTGTAAAAAAGCCACCACAAAGGCCAGAATCACTGAAAAGTGATTCCTGCCCAAGGGAAAGTGAAGATAACCACATACATAGTCCAACTGTAGCCCCATCAGTGGGCTGGGGGCAGACATCAGGTCTGACTGCAGACCCCACCAACCAATGAAAAGCCATTTAGGGAACAGCTAAGGGAAAGCACCCTGCAGTTTGGTGTGACCACGGCTCTAGCAAATGCCTGGTCTGACTCAATTCAAGCCCAACACAGCCCCGGACTGGCTCACTAAAAACATAGGGCTACCTTGGGCTTGAGTTGAATCAAACAAAATCTGCCCACAACAGGCAAAGAGAGCCATTGCAGATGACTGGACTGAGGCAAGCACAGCTCAGCCAACATAACAGGACACACAAAGTACACATAAGAGACACCCCTGAAGCATCAGGTTTGGTTCTGGTGAACAGGGGACACTGTACTATAGGGGACGATGGGACATTTTCTGCATTAAGCCACTACTTTTAAGAGCAGGAGATGTGGCTGACTTTTCTAACACATAGAAACAGACACAAAGAGACAAAATAAGACACAGGAAAATGTCCCAAATGAAAGAACAAAATCACAGCAAGAGAACTAGGTGAAACAGAGATAGGTAACACCCTGATAGAGAATTTAAAGTAATGTTCATAAAGATACTCACTGGACTTGAGAAAAGAGTAGAAGATCTCATTGAGACCCTCAACAAAGGGATATAAAACATAAAAAAGAACCAATAAGAGATGAAGAATGCAATAACTGAAATTAAAAATACACTAGAGGAAATGGATAGCAGCCTAGAGGAAAAAGAAGAACCGATCAGTGACCTGGAGGACAGAATAATGGAAAGCAATCAAGCAATAAAAAGGATAAAGAAAAAAGAATAACAAAATATGTGACTAGATGAGGGGAACTCAAAGACACCACCAATTGTAATAATATTTGCATTATAGGCAACTCAGAAGGAGTAGAAAGAGAAAAGGGAGTAGACAATTTATTTGAAGAAATAGTTGAAAACTTTCTGAATCTGGGGAAGAAATCTGGATCCGGGAGGCAAAGAAATCCCCCAACAAACTCAATCCAAGGAGGTCCACACCAAGATGCATAGTAATTAAAATGGCATGAAGAACTAATAAAGGAAAAATTTTAAGAGAAGCTAAAGAAAACAGTTACATACTAGGGAAACCCTGTAAGTTGATTTTCTGCTGAAATTTTGTAGACTGAAAGAGAGTGCCATGATATATTCAAAGTGCTGAAAGGAAAAAAAAAAAAAAAAGTGCAACCAAGACTATTCTATCCTGCAAGGCTATCATTCAAAGTACAAGGAGAGATAAAGAGTTTCCCAAATAAAAGTTAAAGAAATCCATCAACACCAAGCCAGCCATACAAGATGTTGGGGTTAATGTGGAGTTTGAAATCATCCATAATACCTGGCTTGCTAAAATGTAACATGGAGGCCACTGGGGGCAATGGAAAGTTTCAGAGAAGGGCATAGGTCTTTGGAATGCTGAGGCCTGCGCAACCTCACTCTGCCATAGGAATGTCACGTGGAGTTACCTTCTCCAAAGCTTTCTTAGCCCAAACAGCTGCCCTGTGATATAAGAGATGTATGCATTGTCCCCTAAAGTTATGTTTGGCAGGACTCATAGAACAAGCTGATCAGCACATTGTATCTTTCCTGTAATCAGACTCTTCTATTTTCTGTAAGACCCCTTTCCACACATCACTTGCTTGAGAAACAGAGTGATAAAGATTTATGATTATCCTGAAGCACAAATAAAGGGAGAGCAAAGAAGAGCAAGGGTCTTTGTCTCTGAGTGTTGACCCCTTTGCCTTCTCCTCTCTTTTACAGGAAAGTCTGGAATAATCCTTCATCCATTGGTACAGGGTTGCTGCCCATTCCCAGCAAGAAATCTTAAAAGGGACTCTTTGACTGGAAAGGAAAATCCATAAGTAGGAGTAAGAAAAGTAGGAAGCACAAAAACAGTAACATTAAGTATATCTACAAAAATATACAAGGGATTCACAAAATAAAAATGTGTGAAATATGACAGCATATACCTTACGTGGGGGGAGGAGGACAGAGGAGTAAAAATTCAGTGCTTTTAGAATGGGTTCAAACTTAAGCAACCATCAATTTAATACAGACTGCTATATGCATATGATGTTATATATAAAATTAATGGTAACCACAAATCAAAAACTAGTAAAACATATGCAAAAAATAAAGGAATCTAAGTATATCATTAAAGAAAGCCACCAAACTATGAAAGAAAAGAGAGGGAAAAAAAAGGAACAAAAAAGTACAAAAACAACTGTAAAACAAGTAGCAAAATGACAGTAAGTACATATCTATCCATAATTACTTTGAATGTAAATGGACTAAATTTTCCAATCAAAAGACATAGGGTAAAGGAATGGATAAAAAAAAAAAAAAAAAACAAGACCCGTCTATACGCTACCTACAAGAGACTCATTCCAGACCTAAAGACACATGCTGATTGAAAGTGAAGGGATGACTCTGAGAAACAAACTGAGGGTTCTAGAGGGGAGGGGGTGGGGGATGGGTTAGCCTGGTGATGGGTATTAAAGAGGGCATGTACTGAATGGAGCACTGGGTGTTATACGCAAACAATCATGGAACACTACCTCAAAAACTAATGATGTAATGTATGATGATTAACATAATAAAATAAAAAAAATGAAAGTGAAGGGATGGAGATACATTTATCATGCAAATGTAAGTGAAAACAAAGCTGGGGTAGCAATACTTACATCAGACAAAATAGACATTAAAGACTGTAACAGACAAAAAAGGATAATATAAAATCTTAAAGAGAATAATCCAACAATAAGATATAACAGTTGTAAATATTTATGCACACAACATAGGAGCACCCAAATACATAAAGCAGCTATTAACAAACAGAAAGGAAGTAATCAATAGTAATACAATAATAGTAGGGGACTTCAACACCCCACTTACATCAATGGATAGATCATCCAAACAGAAAATCAATAAGAAAACCGTCGCTTTAAAGGAAACATTGGACCAGATGGTTCTAATAGATATATTCAGGAAATTCTATCCCCAAACAGTGGAATAAAATTCTCTTCAAGTGCATGTGGAACATCTTTCAGAACAGATCACGTGTTAGGCCACAAAACGAGTCAACAAATTCCGAAAGATCCAAGTCCTACCATGCATCTTTTCCCACCAAAACACTATGAAACTAGAAATCAACCACAAGAAAATCTGAAAAGAACACAATACATGGAGTGTTAAATAACATGCTCCTAAACAATGAATGGGTCAACCAAGAAATCAAAGAGGAAATTAAAAAAATACACAGAACAAATGAAAATGAAAACACAATGGCAGCAAAAGCTGTTCTAAGAGGGAAGTTTATAGCAATACAGGGTTAACTCAAGAAGCAAGAAAAATCTCAAACAACCTAACCTTACACGTATGGAAGCTGGAAAAACAAGAACTAAAAAAGACCCAAACCAGTAGAAAAAAGGAAATAATTAAGATTAGAGCAGAAATAAATGAAATAGAAACTTAAAAAATTAGTAGGACAGATCAATGAAACCAGGAACGGGTTCTTTGTAAAGATCAACAAAATTGATAAACCTTTAGTCAGACTCACAAAAAAGAGAGATAAAGAAAAGAAACAAGGAGAGACAGAGAGAGAGGACTCAAAATCAGAAATGAAAGAGTAGAAATAACCATCAACAGCACTGAAAACAAAGGATTTAAGAGAATACTCTGAAAAATTATACACCAACAAACTGGGCAACCTAGAAGAAATGGATAAATTTCTAAAAACATAAAACCTCCCAAAACTGAATCAGGAGAAATAGGTCATTTGAACACACTGATTACCAGCAACTAAATTTATTTATTTTTTATTTTTATTATTATTATTTTTTTAAGATTTTATTTATTTATTTGGCAGAGAGAGAGACAGCGAGAGAGGGAACACAAGCAGGGGGAGTGGGAGAGGGAGAAGCAGGCTTCCCACCAAGCAGGGAGCCTGATGCGGGGCTCGATCCCAGGAGACCATGACCAGAACCCAAGGCAGATGCTTAACCGACTGAGCCACCCAGGTGCCCCAACCAGCAACTAAATTTAATTAGTAATCAATAAACTCCCAACAAACAATAGTCCAGGACCAGATGGCTTCACAGGTGAATTCTACCAAACATTTAAAGAAGACTTAATATCTATTCTTCTCAAACTCTTCCAACAAATAGAAGAGGAAGAAAAACATTCCAATTCATTCTATGAGGCCAGCAGTATCCTGATACCCAAACCAGTTGAAAACACTAAAAAAAAAAAAAAAAAAAAAAAAAAAGAGAGAGAGAGAGAGAGAGAGAGAACCACAGGCCAATATCTCTAAAGAACATAGATGCAAAAATCCTCAACAAAATATTAGTAAACTATATCCAAAAATACATTAAAAAAATCATT
The DNA here is from genome assembly GCF_004348235.1 of Phoca vitulina. Lineage (NCBI taxonomy): Eukaryota > Metazoa > Chordata > Mammalia > Carnivora > Phocidae > Phoca > Phoca vitulina. Next base: position 47,406,833 of record NW_022589708.1, read on the forward strand.
CACCACAATCAAGTGGGATTTATTCCTGGGTTGCAAGAGTGGTTCAATATTCACAAATCAATCAAATGTGATACATCGCAGCAACAAGAGAAAGGATAAAAACCATATGGTCATTTCAATAGATGCAGAAAAAGCATTTGACAAAGTACAACATCCATTAATGATAAAAACCCTCAACAAAGTAAGTTTAGAGTAAACATACCTCAATATAATAAAGGCTATATATAAAAAACCCACAGCTAACATCATACTCAGTGGAGAAAAACAGAGCTTTTCCCCTAAGGTCAGGAGCAAGACAAGGATGTCCACTCTCACCACTTTTAATCATCATAGTACTGGAAGTCCTAGCCACAGAAATCAGACCACAAAAAGGAATAAAATTCATCCACATTGGTAAGGAGGAAGTAAAACCTTCACTATGTGCAGATGACATGACAGTATATAGAGAAAACCCTAAAGACTCTACCAAACAACTACTAGAACTGTTAAATACATTCAGTAATATTTCAGGATACAAATTCAATATACAGGATATCTGTTGTACTTCTATACACCAATAATGAAGTAGCAGAAAGAGAAATTAAGAAAACAGTCCTATTTATAACTGCATCCAAAATCATAAAATAGCTAGGAATAAAGTTAATGAAAGAGGTGAAATACCTGTACTCTGAAAAGTATAAAACATCAGTGAAAGAAATTGAAGACCCCAAATGGAAAGATCATGCATGCTTATGGATTGGAATAACAAATATTGTTAAAATGTCCATACTGCCCAAAGCAATCTACACATTTAATGCAATCCCTATCAAAATACCAAAAGCATTTTTCACAGAACTAGAACAAACAATCCTAAAATTTGTATGGAACCACAAAAGACCCTGAATAGCAAAAGCAATCTTGAAAAAGAAAAACAAAACTGGAGGTATCACAATTTCAGACTTCAAGTTATATTACAAAGCTGTAGTAATCAAAACAGTATGGTACTGATGCAAAAATAGACACAGAGATCAATAGAGCAAAACAGATAACCCAGAAATAAACCCACAACTATATGCTTAATTAATCTTCAACAAAGGAGGCAAGAATATGCAATGGGAAAAAAAGACAGTCTTTTCAACAAATGGTGTTGGGAAAACTGGACAGCCACATGCAAAAGAATGAAACTGGACCACTTTCTTACATCATACACAAATATAAACCCAAAATGGATTAAAGACCTAAATGTGAGGCCTGAAACCAGAAAAATCCTAGAAGACAACACAGGCAGTAATTTGTATTGAACTGACATCAGCAGTAGCCATATTTTTCTAGATATGTCTCCTAAGGCAAGGGAAATAAAAGCAAAAATACACTTTTTGGACTACATAAAAATAAAAATCTGCACAGCAAAGAAAACAATTGGCAAAACAAAAGACAGCCTACTGATTAGAGAAGATATTTGCAATTGACCTATCTGATAAAGGGTTAGTATCTAAAATATACAAAAAACTTACGCAACTCAATACCTAAAAACAAAAATTACAATTTAAACATAACCAGAAGACATAGACAGTTTTTCAAAACATTCAGATGGCCAACAGACACATGAAAAGATGCTCAACATCACTAATCATCAGGCAAATGCAAATCAAAAGCACAATGAAAAATCACCTTATACCTGTCAGAATGGCTAAAATCAGAAAGACAAGAAACAACAAATGCTGGCAAAGATGTGGAGGGAAAATAGCCCTTGAGCACTGTTGGTGGGAATGCAAACTGGTATGGCCACTGTAGAAAACAGTATGAAGTGTCCTCAAAAAAAAATTAAAAATAGAATTGCCACATGATCCATAAATTCTACTATTGGGCATTTACCCAAAGAATAGGGAAACACTAATTTTCAAAGTCATTTATACCCCTATGTTCATTACAGAATTATTTAAAATAGCCAAAATATGGAAGCAACCCAAATGTCCAGTATAGATGAATAAACACACACACACACACACACACACAAACACTAAAATATTACTAAGCCAAAAAAAAAAAAAATTATCATTTGCAACAACATGAATGGATGCAGAGGGTATAATACTAAGTGAAATAACTCAGAGAAAGACAAACACCATATAATTTCACTTATATGTAGAATTTAAGAAACAAAACAAATGAATAAAGAAAGAATGAGAGAAACAAAAACAGACTGAAATATAGAGAACTGATGGTTACCAGAGGGGACACGGTGGGGGGAGGAGGGGCGGGATTGGTGAAATAGGTGAAGAGGTTTAAGAGTATACTAATCACGAAGAGCACTGAGTAACGTAGAATTGTCAAATTACTATACTGTATACCTGAAACTTGTATAACACTGTACATTAATTATACTGGAATAAAATATAATTTAAAAAAACAAAATAAATATTAGCAAGCAAAAACAAAACAAAAGAACAGGACCTGTGTTACTGCATATCATATGTTATTGAATCCATAAACTGCTTCTTTCAGGAGTAGGGCTGTGCTTCTTTAACTATACAGCCAAAAGCACCAAAATCTGAGTCTTTCTTTTACACTCTGACATCCAGTTTGCCTGAATCACTGTGTTCTGCCGTAAAATACAGTGGGTCAAGAGAAGTCTATGTTTCTGGTACTGTTCCTGTTTCTGCAGATCTTCACAGATAAATGCTTCTTTAGGAGGGTTAGTGCATGTATTTTGTAAATTTTTGCCTTTGTTTTGGATAGAAAGCCTGCTTCTCCCTCTCCCACTCCCCCTGCTTGTGTTCCCTCTCTTGCTGTGTCTCTCTCTGTCAAATAAATAAAATCTTTAAAAAAAAAAAAAAAAGAAATATTACAATTACTGAATGAGCTACTTTAAATTTCATAGATGTTTTTCATATACCAATTAGGGTACATATAAATAAAAAATGCATACATGAAAAATGATTAAGAAATTGCTAAATATTCCCTCTCATTCATAGCCTAAATCTTCTATATTAATTTTTCTAATCATAGTCAATAATTTCATTTGTTTTCACATAATGCATTAGTCTTTGCCCTCAAGAGCATTGGTTATCCAGCTTTTTCAGAAAAGTACTTAATTTTTGTCCACAGAATTTTCTTCTAAGCCACTGAAACCCATTTTTCAAATTTAGATGCTGGTATTATGTAAGTATGTTTTATTTTACTATATTCATAGTTCTTTTTCTCAAGAAAATTACTTATTCCTGGAATTTAAGCCACTGGTACAAAATCACTGGGAAGTTCTAACAAACTAATAACCTAAACAATATATAATTTATCATAATAGTCTCTGTCTCTCTCTCTTATTCAGATATTACTAGAAATTTGACAATTTCCTGTTTCAATTTTTTCCCATGGCCAGAGATTGGAAAGTTTTTGCATATTTCAGGGTAATAAGATAGCTTTCCTACTTGGGAGTGTCTTCCTTTTTCAAGTCCCATAAAGTATTTGCTTGTTGCCTTCACAAAAATTGGAAATTGCAGCCACATTCCTCCAACGATGAATATTTGCTTCACTAATGTCTCATTTATGCCCTGCGGTTCTGCTTCTATGCCTCCGCATACACAATAACATTTTGTGTTTCAATGCTGAGACATAGTGGAACATTTTAAAAGACATTTAAAATGGTAATCAAACTTGACATGTGTAGTTCTAATAATGCACATGATTCAATTGAAGTAATTACAATATGAAGAGCTGAGACCAAGGTCATACATGGCAGGTAATGACAGCTCTTTCATAACTGCTAACAGTCTTACGGTGATTGTAAGACTATAACAACTGTGACAACAATTGTCAGATGTATCCCATTATTACTAATACTCAAATGTGCAAAAATACATTTCTTAGTGTCAATGAAATATTCACCTATAATCAATGAAATAAATTTTTGCATATTTCAGGTACAGGTCTTATGCTAGAATACAGATATAATTGCTTCTTCTCTTAAATTAACTTTTTTCTACTAGATCATGGTACTTCTTGTTATTGAGAATATAGTTACTACTAAGTATTATATATTTTGATATATATACATTTATACTTCCAAATTTGTTCCAATAAATCTCATGTATATTTTAAAACCTAAGACTTCTCTTTGGATATATTTAATGAATAATTTAGATATAAGCTAGGGTTTTTGCAATTTTAGAGAAATAACAACTCTTTTTTAAAAAAAAAAAAGATTGTATTTATTAATTTGAGAGAGAGAGAGCGAGCATGAGTAGCAGGAGGGACAGAGGGAGAAGCAGACTCCCCACTGAGCAGGGAGCCCAATGTGGGGCTCTATCCCAGCTTGCTGAAATCATGACCTGAGCCAAAGGCAGATACCTAATGACTGAGTCACCAGGCACCCCAAAATACCAACGCTTCATAAAACATACTCAAAACTAAAGCTATTAATGCACTTATTAAAAGCTTTAAAAATATACATCTTTGAAATATAAGGACAGATATGTCTAAACTCATCTAGATATAAGAAGTTTTTGTATAATTTATTAAAACTTTGTAAGCAAGAAACCACAATGAAAGGAAAAAATTTTTAGGTAGGCTCCACACCCACCATGGGGCTTGAACTCAGGAATCTGAGGTCAAGACTTGAGCAGAGGCCAAGAGTCAGACGCTCAACTGACTGAGCCACCCAGGTGCCCCAAAAGGAGGATTTTATTTTATTTTATTTTATTTTATTTTATTTTATTTTATTTTATTTATTTTTATTTATTTATTTATTTGAGAGAGTGAGTGAGAGAGAGTGTGAGCACAAGCAGGAGGAGGAGAGGGAGAGGGAGAAGCAGGCTCCCCACTGAGCAGGGAGCCCGATGCGGGGCTCCATCCCAGGACCCTGGGATCGTGACCTGAGCCAAAGGCAGACACTTAACTGACTGAGCCATCCAGGCACCACCAAAAGGAGAATTTTAATTTAAAATGTGGGCTGAGAGGGCGCCTGGGTGGCTCAGTTGGTTAAGCGACTGCCTTCGGCTCAGGTCATGATCCCGGAGTCCCGGGATCGAGTCCCACATCGGGCTCCCTGCTCAGCGGGGAGTCTGCTCCTCCCTCTGACCCTCCCCCCTCTCATACTCTCTGTATCTCATTCTCTCTCTCAAGTAAATAAATAAAATCTTTAAAAAATAAAAAAAAAAAAAATAAATAAAATAAAATAAAATGTGGGCTGAGAGATTTACCTTGAAAATGAGACACTGGAAGGATTCCTATCCAAGGACTATGAAATTCAAAAATAAATTTACTTAATAGATTCACTTGCAAGCCATTTTCACATGGCAGCCTGTAAAATGAAAAACAGCAATGATGACAGTTTTTAGCTATGTGTATAGCTATCAAAATTATAAATAGTATTTAATATTAGTGAAAAGACTGAAAAGAAAGCTTTTTTTTTGGTTTCCATTTCTTATTTCCTTTGTCCTTTGGTGCTCTCTCAGTTCCATTAATTGTCCTACTCTCAGTTCACAGCCATTCTCTTTCTCATTCCCTTTCTTTCTTGTATCCCTCCTGTCTGTTCTCTTTTGTCCCCTTTCCATCCACCATTTCTTATATCGAGTTTAAAAGAATAACAGAAGCAAATTGGAAAGAATTTTTTTGGGGAGATTTTGTTCCTTTTCAGTGGAAAAGATTTCCCCTCTCTCTTGTATGCATTTGAACTTCTTTCCTGTAGCATTAAAGCACCATACTTATCACAGAGGTAAGAGTAATGAAAGGGCAGGGCAGCGTGTGTTATCAGTGATCGAAGGACACAGAGAAGGGAAGAAAGGTAGTAATAATTATTTTTAAGTCTATTTTATGGAAATATATTTATAAAGTGAAGACCTTGTACGGTTCAATTATTTTATTTCAAAATCAGCATTTGTATGAACACCACACAGAACCAGAAGTGAGATATTAATCAGCACTCAATATCCTCTCCCTTCTCCTAGTCTCTCCTCTTTTCACTTCCCAAAGTTTTCTCTTAGCTGGACTTACGCCACTATTCATTAGTTTTGCCTGTTTTTAAACTTCACAATAATGGAATCATGAAGTATGTTTCCCTTTGTATTTGACTTATTTTGCTTAATATATGTAAGTTCATCTATTTTGTTGCATGTAGCAGTCATCTGTTTGTTGCATTATAATATTCAGTTTTAAAATATAACATACATTATTATCCACACACAGTTGCAGTAGCTTTGGGTTGCATCTGGTTTGGGGCCATTATAAATGAATATACTTAAATATATCTGTCTGTCTCTCTCTTTCCCTCTCTCTCTTTCTCTTTCACACACACACACACACACACACACACACACACACAATTTTGTATATACCCATGAGTAGAATTACTGGTTCAAAGTATAAGCATGTGTTGAACTTTATTATATATTGCAATTTTCCATTGTAGTACCTATTAAACTCCCAACAACAATCCTGGATCTTCCTGATGACTAAAAATTGTGCTCCTTTCATGTATTTTTTTAATATCATTTTTTGTGATGTTCCTATAAATATATTTTATCACTTTTTATCTTGTATTGTTTGTACATTTGGTGTTGATTTTCTGAGCACTTAATATTAGGTTGGAGATTAGAAAATTACTTTAAAAATGAATGGAAATCATTTTCATAGGTTCGCTCTAATCTATTCTGGATAGAAATCGTTTGCAGATGGATGCAGTTGTAAATAGCCTCCACAAATCTGTGGCTTTTAGAAGTTACGTATTTAGATATTTAATTAGTCTGAATAATATAGTTTTCTTTTTATAGGAATTTTCATCTTCTTTATTCACTTTTTTGGGTATAATTTTCTGTGATTTTTTTTCCTAACTAGTTGAGAAGTGTGCTTATATTATTGAATTTTCAGCCTTTCTTCTTTCCTAATACTTGAATCTAAATGTAAAGATTTCTTTGTAAACACAGTTTTCACTGCCTTCCACACTTTTTGATATGCTATGTTTCATTTTTATGTAGTTGAAAACATTTTATAATTCTCATTTTTGAATTGGCAGATGTTATTATTCCAACTAAATAGATATAATAATTTTTCTAGTTACATGATTTATTCTTTTGGAACTGTGGAGACTTTCTTCAGAGCCTACCTTTCATCAATTTTGATTAAATTTCCTTTAGATACTATAAGGAATATTCTCTCAATGCATGAACAAAAGAAGAAGTTCAACAAAGAAATACCAATCACCAAAGGGGGGGGGGGGGGGGAGAGAGAGAGAAAGAAAAAAAAAAACAACAACATAAATCCTAGAGTTGAAAAATACAACTAAACTGAAGAATTCAGGAGAGTTTCAAAAGTAGACTCAACCATGCAGAAGAAAGAATCAGCACCCTGGAGGATGGGATATTAGAAATCAGTCAGAATGAAATAAGTGAGAAGTAAGTGAGACAGAGAAGAACAAATACTGTATTATCTCACTTACATGTGGAATTAAAAAAAAAAAAAAAATCACCTCAGAGAAAAAGAGACCAGCCTTGCAGTTCCAGAGGTGGAGGGTTGGAGAAGAGGAGGAATTTGAGGAATGTGGTCAAAAGGTACAAACTTCCAGTTATAAGATAAATAAGTACTAGGGTTTGTAATGTGCAACATGATGACTACAGCTAACACTGCTATATGATATATAGGAAAGTTGTTAAGAGTTTTCATCACAAGAAAAAAATTACTTTTATTGTATTTATATGAAAAGATGGGTATTAGCTGAACCTATGTGGTAATCATTTCATAATATATGTAATTCAAATCATCATGCTGTCTGCCTTAATCTTATATAGTGACATATGTCAATTATTCATCAGTAAAACCGGGGAAAAAAAGATTTATAGGAACCTAAAAACAAAGTACATCCTGTGTAATTTCTAGAATTTATCTGAAATTCTATATAATGCAAATCAATCTATAGGAACATTAAATAGATTAGGGATTGATTACCTGGAGAAGATGAAGCGTTGGGGGGAAGTAGGGAGAGGCAGACAAGCTGGACTAAAATAGAGTATAAGGAAACTTTTGAGGGTGATGAATATGTTCTTTACCATTCTTGATGTTCGATTTATGGTTGTATACAAATATCAAACATCAAATCATAAACATTATTTAATTTACTGTATGTCAGTTATAACTCAAGAGAGCTGTAAAAAAATTTTAGAAGATATATATAGTTTCAACATGTGGGTTATTTGGTTATATTCCATTTTCTTCTTTATTTTAAAAACAGAACTAAAATTATGTAGATTTATTCTCTTTGTAATATATGAGCACACAAGTGATTTCTACTTAACATAGGTCACAAAGTGTCTGACAAGTGAAATAAATAACAAACGAGTATTTCTGTCAGATTAACATTTGTGTTAGCAGTTACCTAAAAGTTTAGCATGTTTGTTTAGCTTTTAATTCTTGATTCAAGCATATTTGCATAACATTTACTTAAAAACAACCTAAATGCTTGAAATTGCTTATTAATCATTGTAGTTAAGTAGTCTACCTGTACAATTTAGGTTTGTTATTCTGACACTACTGCATAAATTTCCATGGTTGCATAAAATGTCAGTTTTATAGTTGTTCATACACAATTGTTACTGAATTCCTATTGTGTGCATATCACTAATACACCTTTGGATTTTTTTTTTTTTATTCAGAGATGTTGCTAAGGTCTAGGGCTTTTTGTAGTTCACTGTGAACCAAAACCCATTATAGACTGCTCTGCTCAGATTTCTCTTTTCCAAAGGAATATTCTCCTTGTAATGAATATTGTGAATCAGAGGAGTCTACATGGCTTACATCTGCATTTCTTTTTGCCTATATGAAAGCAATTTAGTAGTTTAAGCCTCAGTTGTTAAGGAGTAATGGCACATTGCCCAATAGCAGCACATATCCAAATGAATGAAAATGGATATTCTGATGAGTAACAATACAGTGATTGATGTGAAATACTTTTCTATTTTAAAAGGTCACTAAACTTCAGAACAACATTAATCAGGTATTGGATTTGCAATTAGAGATACTATCACTTTTAAATCCATCAGACATGTGTATGGACAGGCATAATCAATCACACACTGATTGTTTTGCAAAAAAAAAAAAAAAAAAAGGCATTTTCATTCCCATCCCATTGAGGTCTTCTAGAAGAAATAGTAATATAATTTTTTAAAGCACAATGCAGAAATTTTGATACATAAACTGTCTGAACTATGGTATTATGTGTCTGTTGGTGTTTATTTGAAAAAAGTTGCTGCTTATTATCAGAATTATCAATTCAATTTCATATTATTTTCAGGTTTTTGAGGTGTGTGTCAATGAAATACTGTTTCCACTTTAATTGTACATTTTTAAGAAGAGAGGGGAAGAAAGGGAACTATGTAGATAAATAAAAGGACCTAGGAAAAGCTAGAGATATTGAATAGTAAGATTTTCAAGTTTTTTAGGATTCTTTTAATTATTGAGCTTTTAAGTCTGACAAGTGCACTTTAACTGGTAATCTTAAATATAGCCATTTTGCTATTAATTTCTTTTTTCCCTTTGCTTGTCTGAGAACATTAACATTTATTTGCTTTACTTTTATATGCATGACTATTTACATTATTTACTATTTTAACACATGCTTTGGTTAGTAAAATGCCATGAAGTATATTTGACTTAATATACTGAATGATTTAAATTAACAAAAATGATTCAATATCCTGCCTGATTTCATGAGCTAGACCAATAGGTTTAAATGCTGTCAAAAGAGACATTTAACTCTTAAAATTTAATTATTTCAGCAGCAGCCTTTTCATCAGATGATTCCAACCTTGAAAAATGACAATTTAATGCTATTACCATTGTATTTTCAATCCAGTGTTTTTCTGTCTCTTGAACCATGTATGTATCTGTGTCATAAGCTTTGCTCCACATTCTGTTTGTGGAAAGCTGTTCATTTGCATATAGGCATGGTAAAAACATGGTGTGAGCAAGAACTAAGTTTCTACTCGCATCAAGTAGACTGAGTATATACAGCTGTCACTCCTCTATTTCAGGTTATTATTGAAATTAGAAGAAATGTACTTTTATGTAAGAAACCATAACATTGTAGAATTAAATTGACCATGGATATTATAGGAAAAAACAAAGAAATTAAATTTATGAAGAAAATAATAAAAGTTGTCATTCAGAATACATGAAATATCATCTTTCTCTGAGGAAAATTAAGACATGCTCCTGGCTCTAAGTCTGCACATCCAGAGCAGTGGGTGGGACAGTCACTGAGAGAGAAAAATGAGAAGACCGCAATTGGAACTGCAGGGTCCATCAGGTTCCCCCACACTCATGTGTCCCACCCTCCCCCAACCATCCCACTCCTTCTACCTCGCCACGAACTTTTCATCATTCCTATATAGGTCATATACATGGTGCAGCAAAGGCCTATGGTTCATGGAAAAATCCAAGAATTCTATGTAAATTTACTCCTGAAAGTTTCTGATGTGAATATATAACAATCTGAATGGAGTCTTGAATCAATTTTATGGAAGTTCTCTACCACTTCAATCCATTTGAGGTGGTAAAAAGCAAAAAGAAAAAGAAAAGGCAAAGCAACTCTATTTTACACAAGTGATATACATAAAAGGAAAAAATAGCTACTAAGGATAAAAGATATTTTAAATTTAATCGACATAAAAGCTTTTACAAATTCATGTTTGACTGACATCTTGAGGTCAATTCTTTTTTTTTTGTCCTAACTCTATTATTGAGATATGACTTAGGATGTATACCAGGCTCCTTCTAGTACTTTTTAGGACATCTTTCCCCCCCAACTACCATATACATACATAATCTCAACATGGTTGGCTGGGTGCATACTTAAAAATATAACCTAAACCAGTCTGTCTTCAGCTCAAAAATCCTCCAATATTTTATTATCTAATTTAAAGTAAAATCCAAAATCCTTACAAAGACCAGCAAGGTCATAATGGATCTTCCCCAACCCTCCTTTACCTCTGGCTAAATTTCCACCGTCCTCACATTAGCCTCCTTATTTTTTCATTGAATACAGCAAGTACACATCTCCCCTATAGCCTATGAACTTTGTATACCTCTACAGAGAAGACTCTTCCTCCATATATGCTTATGGCTACTGCCTTCATATCTCTGTTTCATTCTCATCTTAATAGTGAGGGCTTCTCACAAACCCACCCTACCATGTACTCTCCATTTACCACACTGTACTTTATTTTTATTCTTTTTATTTTATTTTATTTTATTTTAATTTTAATTTATTTGAGAGAGAGAGCCAGTGAATGAGGGGAGAGGAGCAGAGGGGGAGGGAGAAAGAGAATCTTAAGCATGTTCCATGCCCAGCACAGAGCCCAGTGTGGGGCTTGATCTCACAACCCTGAGATCATGACCTAAGCTGAAATCAAGAGTCAGGTGCTCAACTGACTGAGCCAACCAGGCACCCCTATTTTTATTCTTTTAATTGTAAATTGTATGAATAAGGGGATTTATTTGTAGTTATATCCTTAGTACCAAAATTAATACCCAGATATATTAGGCACTCAGGAAATATTATTTTTAGTGAATTAAAAGATATAGATAGTGCATGAATTTCCTTAAAGATATATTTTGATTCTGATTCTACAATTTCATAAATTTTGCTGATTAGTTTAATGGTTTGGTATTTGTAACATGCTAATAGAAAATATGTGTGCATATTTTTTAAAGAGTTTGGGTAGAGAAGGCATATTAAAGAATGAGACACATCTGATTATCTTTTTTCAAAATGATAGATTTGACTACTTAAATACTTTAAATATTTGTAAATCAAAACCACAATTAAAACTTGTTGGCCACAATACCAAAGTCATGGTCCATGAAAGAAATAATTGATAAATTTCACCCCATTAATGATACTTAAAAGTCCTTCTCTGCAAAAGATACTATCAAGAGTATGAGAAGACCAGCCATAGATTGGGAGAAAACTATTTGCAAAAGACACATCTGACAAAGGACTGCTACCTGAAATATACAAAGAACTCTTAGAACTGAGTGATAAGAAAAGGAACAGCTCAATTTAAAAAAATGGGCAAAAGACCCGGACACCTCACCAAAGATATACAGCTTACAAGAAGATGCTCAATATCATAGGTCACCAGGGAATTATAAATTAAAACAACAATAAGACACTACAATATACCCATTAGAATGGCCGAGAACAAAAACACTGACAATATCAAGTACTGGTGAGGATATGAAACAAGAACTCTCATCTATTGCTGGTAGAAATGCAAAAATGGTACAGCCACTTTGAAAGACAGTTTAGCCATTTCTTGCAAAACTAAACATACTCTTGCCATATGATCCAGCAATCATGCTCTTTGGTATTTACCCAAAGGAGTTAACAACATGTCCACACAAAAACCTGCACATTAATGTTTATAGCAGCTTTTTTCATAATTGCCAAAACCTGGAAACCAAAATGTCCTTCAGTAGGTGAATTGGTAAATAAACCATGCTCTACTGGGAAAATGTAATGTTACTCAACATTAAAAATAAATGAGCTATCTGGGTGCCTGGGTGGCTCAGTTGGTTGAGCGACTGCCTTCGGCTCAGGTCATGATCCTGGAGTCCCTGGATCGAGTCCCACATCGGGCTCCCTGCTCGGCAGGGAGTCTGCTTCTCCCTCTGACCCTCCCCCCTCTCATGTGCTGTCTCTCTCATTCTCTCTCTCTCAAATAAATAAATAAAATCTTTAAAAAAAAAAAAAAATAAATGAGCTATCAAGTCATGAAAAGACATGGAGGTAACCTTGAATGATTATTACTGAATGAAAGAAGCCATGTTAAAAAGACTACATATTGTATGATTCCAACTACATCACACTCTGACAAAAGCAAAACTATGGAGATAGTAAAAGGATCAGTGGTTGCAGGGGTTAGGAGGAGGGAGGGATAAATAGGCAAAGCATAGAGGATTCTTAGGGCATAGATACTGTACTGTATGACACTACAGTGGTGGACACATGTATTATAGAATTGTCCAAATCTATAGAATGTGCAACCCCAAGAGTGAACCCTAATGTAAACTCTGGATTTTGGGTGATAATGATGTGTCAGTGTAGATTCATTGATTGTAACAAATGAACTACTCTCATATGGAGTTTTATTTTATTTTTTTTTTTTATTTATTTTTTTAAGATTTTTATTTATTTATTTGACAGAGAGAGACACAGCGAGAGAGGGAACACAAGCAGAGGGAGTGGGAGAGGGAGAAGCAGGCTTCCCGCAGAGCAGGGAGCCCGATGCAAGGCTTGATGCGGGGCTTGATGTGGGGCTCGATCCCAGGACCCTGAGATCATGACCTGAGCCGAAGGCAGATGCTTAACGACTGAACCACCCAGGCGCCCCTCTCATATGGAGTTTTAATAGTGGGGAGACTTGTGTATATGAGGGGACAGATGGTATATGAGAACTCCCTGCATTTTCCTCACAATTTTGCTGTGAACCTAAAATTGTTCTAAAAAATAAACTCTAAAAAACATAACGTAGGAAAAGAAAAATAATAATCTTAATAACAATCTACACACACACACACCCAACGTACAAACATCTTCTAAAAACCAGAGAAATAAGCAAAAATGAACAAGCTATTGTAAAAATGTACAAAAATTGTGCCAAAGGAGAAAAATATTTTAAAGTCCAGAAATGCAAAACAGGAAGTACTGTGGTCTTGGTCTTGCAAAAAATTTTAATTCACTACCAACTTTTGCCTCCTTCCCCAGTTCCTTATATTTTTACAATAATACTATGGGTCATTAGCAGCAAGTTTCCAGAAGAATGAAAGTGATTCCCTGTAATGTACATTTTCATTAAATCCAAGCTTGCTTTTTAGCCTAATTTTCTGCTGGCCTTAGAGTGTCTTTTCTTTCTTCAGTCCCCATCAGTAAAGAAAGTAAATGTTGCCATTAGAGGAAGCTGTCAACCATTGGCCAGATGGCTCTACTGAGGATAGAATTGGTTGAGGAAACTGGTATAGTAATTTCTTGAGATTTAGCTCTGTGGTCAGCTCCAGCATGTGCCTGATCTGACTGAAAATGGCACCATCCATCTTGGATGTCTGTCCATTTGATTATCAGTGCCAATGGCTTGGGCTTTTTATCACTTCTGCAGTCTATTATGATTCAGAATGGGTAATAAGGAGTTCTACATTGGAGTTATTCTTTACAAACACTCTTAATCATCTGTGCCTGTCTGATTTGCAAAGTAGTACATGCTTATTTTAAGAAAAGTAAAGAAATGTATAACTGAGAGCTTGAAAAAAATAAAAAGAAACGAAAGAAAAGAAATGTGAAATCAAAATATATACCTTTCAGTCCTCCCAGGGATTAAGAAAAAGAGGTAGTCTCATACAATCTTGGAAGACATGTAAATTAGAACTACTTTTTTGGAGAACATTCTGACAATAGGTATCAAAAGTTGAGTCACTAGCTCCACTTGTGAAATTTACCCCAAGAAGATATGAATCAAGTATGCCAAGATATGTTATATAGGTGTTTAACATGGGATTTCTCATACTGGAAAACTATGGAGCCAACAATTTTGTATTGATTAAATTAATAAAGAAGACCTACAAAATGCAGTTCTATGAAGCTATTAATAAAAGGTCAATTATATCTGTACATAAAGTTGATAGAAATATTTAGTAGCTGGTACAGCATGTGGGCCTATAGTAACATTATAAATAAACATTTGGCTGTCTGATGCATTCTGATGACTTTCAGCACAGGCTTAACCTTTGACATAAAAGTATATGTAAGACAGACACATTGTTAAATGAAAGGAGATTTGGTTTCAGAACAAAATCAATCTATTTGGTCACTTTAGACTCTTAACCTATCTTTTATCTGTGATTCCAATTTTGTAAAACTTGAGACTATCTAAAATTCCAACCAGCCCTAGTCAAAACAGAATATATTGATAAAATTACCTCTGTATTTCCCTATGCTCAACACCAACCTCCTCTCTATTCTGCATTCCTTTTCCTCACTGATGCAGCACATAGTATCTCCTGTTTTCTTACAATAAGATGTAAGAGCTTGGGTAAACTTTAATTACTTGGGCCTCCTGAACCTTTGCTTTCTAAAAGAAGTTAAAACCTGAAGCTAAAAAATGAAGATTTGTCCTTGAAAGCCCGCCTCCATGTCAGGTGTATAGGAGCCTTTTCATAAAGTCATCAGGGCCTTGTTGGCTCTGAAACATCACGAAATTCAACCAAAATTTATGGGATAGGAGGTCAGAGAGGATAAATGGGTAGGAAGAACCACATAGATATTTTTAATGATATTGCACAACCAATTTTACTAGTTTGTTTTGGGAAAAAATATATATACGTGTGTGATATGTAATAATGTACATTTTTACAAAAGTCCAATATACTAATAATACATGATAAAACATTATGTGGATAATTTCTTCTCTGGCCATTCAACTACTTTTCTTTGATGATCAAGTTGATTTCATTTTAGTAGCAAAAAGTAGATCTCAGTTATAGACGTTAAGTTGTACTTTCCCATGAAAATAGGAAAGTGAGAAACACATAAGTAATGGACAGGTCCCTTCCCCTCTTCAGCTCTGTAGCTTTCACCACAGTCAAGCTGGATCCTGCCTCCTATTTGAATAATCACTAGGTGTCTTTTGGGTATAATCCTTTAGAGTCCACATCAAGAATACTAATCATGTGACTTCAACAATAATCAGGTCAAAAGACACAAACTGCAGTGGTTTTCACGGTATTCTTTAATCAGAAATGAGGAAATCTGTTACACAATTTCCCCTGAAGGATCTAGATTAATCTGGGCATCTGTGGAACCCAGGAGGCCTGTAGAGATTAAGTGAGAGAACAGATTTGGTGGCTATATATCACTGAATTGAGAGTCTACTAATTAAATCTCCCATAAAAGAAAAACTATTAGGCTTTTGAAGAGTGCTATCATTTATAAGCAGTTGCCATTTGGGTGTAATAAAAAAGTACATCAATAATTTATTATCTACAAATTTTAGGCACATATATTTTGAATTAAATTTAACTTACAATTTTTAAACACGAAACTAAATTTAACTGCATTTGAAATGTCCTTTCAGTATCAATCAGATATTTTATTGAAAATAAGAATATTTAAACATCACACACAATAATTCATCTATTCACGAAGATTTTACAATTGTATGCATCACAGAAAAATATGCAAAATACTTGAAGTAATTTATCTGAAAAATCAAAGCACAGGCACTTTCAGTCCTTGTTCTAGGAAAATACTAGAATATGCCTATCTATATAAATTGATATCTGCTGATTAGCCATAGGATAGTTAATGAATAACTGCTACAAGAGTCCCCTTCTTTTGCCTACATTTGCGTTATTTTCAACATGGTGTCACAGCGACCATAGAAAATAGCCTAAAGACAAAATATATAGCTCCTCATTTAAGATCAACTTATTTTCTTATGACCTCTATTCTGCCTATAATGAAAAGATGCAGGGAATGCAACCACCTAAAAATCAGACATACCTAATTTCAACTTAGAGACTTTTTTTTTTTTTTTTTTTACATTGGTATAATTTGAAATACTGCTGGGTGCTCTCTGTCTTCCTTTTTAGCCACAGAAGCTGGTAACTTGAAGGGAAAGAACCCTTCTAAAACACTTAAAGGAAATCTTATTTCCTTGCTTTGAATCTGTGGCATTTTGGGCTGCCTCTGAGGAAAAAAAAAGTGCTGTGTCTCTGTTTACAGCATACTAGGGAGTAGAGCCCAGCACAGCAGTGGTTTGTCTAACTTTGACAACATTCTGTATCTTATGCAGAGAATTTTGATTTTCTGTATCATCATTCAGAATATGTTACAGTTTCTGTGTATACTGAGTATATACACATAAAGTATATGAGAGAATACTGTCATACTGTCATTTTTTGAAAGGGAAAGCAAATAGGAACTCCTGAATGGGATGCATTATATTCTACTTTAAATTGGAACATTACCTTCCTTATCAAGTGCTATATACTAAGTATCCACATAATATGTTTTGTCTGTACCTGGCTAAAGGAACTAAACAGAAATTTTACTTACTTCTGTCAGTTGATAATGTAAACTAAATAACAGGGATATCAAAAGGTATATAAAGCTATACATTCAGAACAAATTGTGCAAACCCTAAGAGATAATTGACTTCATAGTTTGATATTTTGTATCCTTTACACAAGATAAACAAGAAAATAAAGGACAACACAAAGTTTCATTGTTACCTTTCTTTACATATTTTGTGCCTGTGTTGAAAGTCTAAATTGTCTCAATGGGCATGAGCTCCATGCTGCTTTAATATTTTAAACTTTCTTTTCTTTCACACACAAAAAATCATTCGCTATTACTTTGTACTACACATTTTAAAGTCTATATTTTACAAGGAGTGCATTGTGTGATACCAGATTTGACAAATTACTCCATCTTGTAGGCATATTAAAATAATGTTATACTTTATGTGTAATTTGTCAAAAAAATTCAATTACCTTGGAGAACAAAGATGTCATTATGACTGCAACAAGTTGTGTATGTTCTTCAAAGAAATCAGAAACAAGGGACCTTTATTTCTTATTCCCTATGCTTTTATACAATGCCTAAATAGTTCTTGAATTTAATTTGCAAACTCCTAAAGCTGAAAGATGAAGTATCTCAGTGTTTTGGAATTTTGAACCTATATTTGGGCAAGAAGAGGGTTTTTCTTATTATGTGCATTTAAATGCTGCTATGTTTTTTGTACATTTCATAGCTTTGAGACAGATTTATGATCAATTTAATGTCTTTCATATAATTATTTGAAATATTTTGACAATGTCATGAACTTAAAATTTAAGTTTTATAACTAGTATCATTCTTCCTAAATTTACATGCCACTGTTTAGGAATCCCCATTCCTGGTTTTTATATTCAGTTTAAATGGTATAGAACTAAGAAAGCATCAAGAGCCAGAGTCCTGCTATAAAAAGTACCTTTTACTTTTCATTAGAGAATTATATTTAGGAAAATACTTAACAGTGTAATAATACTAATTCTTTTTGTCCATCTTTAACTTTTTCTATTGAAAAAAATAATTTATCCTGACTTTTCCTCCTGTGTCAACATGTTCTAAACTAAAGCTTTGCAGGAGAAGAGATAATAACCCAGAAAAGTCAGGGGAAATACAAAGTATTAGAATAGGATAACTGATTCAGTTGTTACATTCATTAGGACAAGTGCATTTTGACTACCTGTCCTTCCTACTCTGAATAATAGTTACCCATCATCAAGCCAGTCAATTCTTGCTTCTTCTCAATCTTCAGTACCCTACATGGAATTTCTTAAAAGAGAAGCTCAGTTAGAAATGAATGCTGAGCCTTCACAGCTTCCACCACCATTTGTTGATTATATTAACAAATTAATTTGTTTCTTCTACCTCTGGAATACCACTGAATGTGACATACTTTTCCACATTTTTAAATTGACAATTGGCATCTTTGGAAGTAACAGAGTTTCAGATGTTTTGGAGAAGCTAACTTATTCAGAGGTTTCCTCTGTCCTTCCCCCAAGCAGATTCTATTCCTTCCTTTGGACCTACACTTTATCTAAATCATATTCCGGATATGATGCACATCTTCCTGGCACTTTCATATGATTTGGCAATAGGAAAAAAATGATTATGTTTATGTAGAAGGGGGGGGGGATAAAAGCAAAGAAATAGTAGTGCTCAGTATCAGCAGAAGAAACATTTTTATATAGCTTCTTTACTATCAGTAAAAAAGTTTTGGTCATGAACGCTGTAGATAATATCTTGGAACTTTTCTATCTCTACTTCTGGTAGTAAACTGTGACTTAATTATTGAGCAATGTTACTATCATTATTGTATTTCTACTTGTTTTTTCTCCCTCATTACTCCTACTTATGATGTAGTGTGGTTATTGTTCCAGGGATCAAATAAATTGAAAATACACAAAGAAATAAGATAATTTTAAATTGATTTTGTTTTTCACTCAAATTTTCTCTCTGTGAGAATAGGCACAAACAATATTTCCATAAATATATGTTTTGTATAAAATACTATATGGCATATATAATTTTTGTCTGAGGGAATGCGTGCTTATGTATCTTTTTCAGGTAAGATATATTTTAGGTCTTCTGAGAAGTCCTTCCAAAATGTATATTTTTCTTTACTAAATCTATGTTAGTTGTATTATTTTTTTTCAGTTTAATATCAATACAGAATTATAACCAAGTGGATAATTTACCCCTCGCTTATCCTCTTCCACTCACATACAGCTAAATATAATCAAAGGACTAAAGAGATAATCTGGTATTTGAAAATGGGCAGAAAATATAGTAGAGAATACTTGGATTTATGAGTCATGACAGTGGTGTTATAAATCATTTGCTACACTTTGTAAGATCTAACTATATCCTGAGAGGGTCTTCCAAGGCTTTTACTCTGACAATATTTTGAAAGAAAAATAAGCCACACACATAAGCAAATTTGCATTAGACATACTTCAAATAATATGGGTAATAAGCTAAGCCAAATATTTTAAAATATTGATTCATATACATGCCTCCTGCTGTGGCACTCACTGCCTTTATTTTCAGGTTATGTTCATAATTTTATTAACAAAATTTAATTTGTATTGGTCTGATTAACTCTCGGCTAGAGATTCAACTGTTATTTTCCTAATGAATTTGTAATGTTCTCTCGTAGAAAACAATAATGGAATATACTTATTGTGATGGTTAACTTTATATGTCAACGTGACTGGGCCATGAGATACCTAGATATTTGGTGAAACATTATTCAGGGTGTTCTACCATTGGATCTCCTGAGTCTTTTGCTTGTTGACTGCAGGGATTGCAGACCTCAGGACTGGTCAACCTCCACAATCATGTGAACCAATTCATATATATATATTAAAATACATTACTAAACAGTAAAATATGGGAAAACAGCAACCATGGAGGATATATTCTAAAAATGAAGTATTCCAAAAAAGATGTAAATTTCCAACAGGGGCAAGAATAACAGGGTTTTATTATGTCTGGCTTTAAATGACACTGGTTTTGAAGGGACACATACCAAATGTAAACAGCAAACCTATTTATTTCAGACCATGGACAATTTGATGTTTAAATCAATCAATTAATATATGTCAGGCCCCTTCTATTTGTAATACTGTGCCAAAGGCAGCAGAGGATACCATCACATTCTGCACCATCATATAATTTAAAAGTACATTGGCAAACATAATGTTGGTAAATGTCAAGGCATCTATTCTATTCCAAAAATATTGCTTTGACATATGAAGATAGAGAGAGGAAATTTTTTCTAATTTATTCAAGACAATTATTTGATGACACATTGTAGCATGATGACAACTTGAGAGAAGAAAGCCACAGGTTTTAAAAATGAGTACATCAGCTGGAAGTTTGGTGGGACTAGACAAGAAAGTAACTTAACATAGGTTTATGCATTGAAACTGATTCAAGAAGGATATAGAATAGATGGTGATTTTTGCTCTTTTTTTTTTTTTTTTTTTTATTCCCAACTCACTGCATCTGGTGCGGGGGCATGTCTTTCAGCAGAGGCAGGATCTCTTGATAGCCTCAAAATCTCACCACTGTATCTCTATAGCTCTAAGTCAGTTTTGGTAGACTTAACCCTCTCATCAAGTGATTGATAATAGGCAGAGACAGACATTACAATTCTGGCCATTGAGATATGAGAGAATGCTCAATGCATTCTAGCATTGGATGCTTCCTAGAAGTTTTCTTTCACTCTTATTTCACATAACCCAGTGATGATCCTTTTTTGCTACTTTTTGCCATCCTATAAGGAACGAATCCTGGGAACATCATGAAATAGAGGGAAAAGGCAAGAGACCAGTTCAAGTGGAACTAGGATGTTTCCAAGCAGCTGAATCAACCAATCTCTGAATTTCCCTACCTTCAGACTTCCTATTATATGTAATAATACATCTCCTTATTATTTTATCCAATTTGTCTGCTTTCTTTTACGGAAGACAAATATGGTAATTGAATTGTTAAGTAATGGCCCCATGATGCTTTTCAGTGTACAAATTGTTTCTTGATCATTGTGTTGGCTTCAAGAAAGCAGTAAGAGAGGGAAAAAGGCTTCACTATATTTACAGTAGAAAAAACAATCTGACAGCTTATGGGCTAAATCCTACACAGAATTTCAGCCAGTATTATCCATAGGAAATTTCACATAAAAAGCTGAATTTCTCTCTTCTCTTAAAAAATGAGATTCAGTTTCACTTAACTTCCTACATGGCAACTTGGAAGAAAATAGTTAACATGGGATCTCTATATTCCTTCCTTCATCCTTCGGGAGGAAGTACCTAATCATCTTAGTACCTAAACAGAAAGACTGCCTTCTTCTGTGCCCGCATTGCCCTCTGAGTCTATGTCTTTGTTTTGTTTTTGTTTTTAATTTTCCTGGGCATAATTTATTTTTTTTGCATAGGTTTAAATTAGAACCTGGAGATAAAAAATTCAGAACCAATAGTTCAGCATTTGTGACAGGTACCAGAGAACCACGGCTGGCCTTGGGCCTCACCTTCCTTCCAGCTCCATTCCCTAGGAGCCCATCTGGGGTTCAGCCCTGGTCCTAAGGCACCTGCCTGCACAGCAGTCCCCTACCTTTTGACCCCCAACCAGAGCTCTTTGTAAACATGCTAAGGAGCTTTTAAGTTCTTCTCTAAGTTCTTATAGAACTTGATTGATTACTACACATGAAGCCATGGTTTGGATTTATGGGATGCAGCTGGATTAACAATGAAAATTATCAAGTGATTGGTACAGGTAAGTCACATAGGCCCTTTAGCTACATGACAATCTGAAAAGAACCCAAAACTAAGTGGCTTCCTTGTGTTCAGCTGTGCTGCATGCAGTTGGCATTTGTCACTTTGAAATAAAACTATATCCTAGAGTGCCAAAAGAGACTTTTGGAAATCTAAAACTTCTAATGGATAATGATGAGCTTGTGGCTATTTCTTGGTTGTTTTCATTCTTTACTAATCATTGGCAAATGTCAGTGTTGGGGAAAACCTGTGACTGACTGGATCTGTTTTGACAACTCAACCATTTCTGGTGATGTATTAACAATTGGTTAGAAATAACAGACTGAATGTAACTTTTCGGTGCAGCCGAACTCATGTTCTTGGCATTTGCACATTTAATTCTAAGCAGAAGCCCCTTTTGCTGCCTGTAAAATATTACTGCCTACTGGGCGCATGGGTGGCTCAGTCAATTAAGTGTCCAACTTTTGATTTCAGCTCAGCTCATGATCTTGGGCTCGTGAGATCGAGCCCGAAGTCCGTTGAGATTCTCTCTCTCCCTCTCCCTCTGCTCCTCCCCGCTGTGCACTCTCTAAAATAAATAAATAAATCTTTAAAAAATAAAATATTACTGCAAAGTTAGAGGGTAGTTGTATGGGAAAGTACTATAATTCATGATAGCCACAAAAACATTGATGTGACTAACAAACTTTTGGTAATATCACCATCATAGTCGAAACACTGAAATATCTTATCCCAGTGTTTTGGGGAAAATCTTAAAATATTCAAAGAACACGGTCAACTTATCTAAGTGTTAATAACAACAGTGCTCTTGCAATGGGCAGTACTAACACTAGACACATTCCAACCATAACAAAAACAAAACAACAACAGTAATGGCAACTAACATGACAACAAGATTATATCAGCAATGTTGTGCAAATACATAAAATTTAAGTTAATATCATGATGTACTATGACCTTAATATTCTTTTATTGTTTGACTCACACATAATCAATGCAAGAATTGATTAACAATAAAAAATGAAAAATAAAATACGTTGTTTATAGCAAATTCATTTTGGTTTCTAAAAAATCAGATATATAAGAATAAACCAAAAAACAATTTTGAAGAATTACAAGTTATGCATAGGGTAAAAGAAATAAAAAAGACATATTGAAATAAATACTGAGATATATTCCTAAATGAAGAATTGTATTTGTCAAGATGATAATTTGTCATCTGAATAAAACATTAATTGCATTTAAACTTTAAATGCCTCTTCAGAAGCTACATTCACAGAATTTAATCAAGAACACTTGCAAAATTTAAATAAAATATTGTTCATCATGGCATTATCATCATCATCATTGTATTTTTTTTTAACCTAGAGGGTATCTTCAATGTATTAATCTACCAAGGCTGACATAACAGCATACCACAGACTGGATGGATTAAACAACAGAAACTTGTTTCTTACAGTTGTGGAGACTGGAAGTCTAAGATCAAGATCCTGGCAGAATTGGTTTCTGGAAAGGCCACTCTCCCTGGCTGGCCTACCAATGCCTTCTCACTGTGCCCTCATAGGCCCTTTTCTCAGTATATGCACTCTCCTGGTATCTCTTCCTCTTCTTATAAGGACACCAGTCCTTTTGGATTCAGGTTCTACCCTTATGATGCCATTTAACCTTATACCTCCTTAAAGGACCTATCTCCAAATACAGTCAGATTGGGGCTTAGGGCTTCAACTTATGAATGTTGGGGGGGTGGGGGTGGGGGACAACACTTTAGTGCATAACAATCATCATCATCATCAGTTAAAAAATTATTATGGCCTTGTGAATCTCTTTTTATTATTATAAAATAGCATATAATCATTACAAAATGTTAAACAAAAGGTATGTAAAAAGAACAACCTTCATGTTATATCATTCCTCAAAGTCAGCAGTACATGTTTGATATTTACTCTGACATACCCTTCTCTTTAAACTAATGGTTCCATAATTTGATTTGTGTTATAATCACACCAAATGTTTCATTTTTTTTACCAGAATTATCTTTTCTAGGTAGTAAATATTGATATGTAGATATAAATGATACATATACATAAATATATATAGATATTATATATAGATGTATAGATAAATATAGCAATAGAGATGGGAGACAGACAATTAATTTAAAATTTTCCATAATATTCCATTGTGTAATAGTACAAAAATTTATCCAACCAATTTTAACTATAAAAATGGGCATTGTTACAGGTTGGGTTACCCTGAACACCCTGAGGTCCAGATGAATATGCAGGATGTTTATAGGTTTAGACTCTTTCAGTCAGTGCCTACAGAATGTAAGAGGAAGGGGCAGGACTAAGAGAGGGAGAAGCTTAGTTGTGATGCAATTTAAATGAATTTCTCACCTAAACCACAGAGACTTGGAGATTGAATGGCACTTCTGAATATTCCTGACCTGCAATTAGAGAGCAGGACTTTAACGGTCACATTTATCAGTTATTGAATGTGGGTTGCCCCTTGAAAGGAGGTGTGACTTTGGTTCGGATAATTTTCTTTGGTCCAATAAATCTCTATAAAGGTTAAAGGCAGTTATTCCTAGAGGGGGATCTAGGTGGTAAACCACAGTTTATACCAGTTTAAACCCCTTGTCACATTTACCTCATATTAGTTTAAGCAGCAGTAGCTCCAAGTTATAAACGGCAACCATGCAAGAGCTAAGACATTCACATGTTTATAGAACCTTAAAAAGAATAAAAAAAGTGATTCTTTTGATAAGAAGTCACTTTTCTTTAGAAGTTAAAAATAGTTGCAGTCGCAGAAATATACTTCAACTATATTTGGTAAAGACATTGTTTTGAAGTCTAATATTTAGAATTTCACACCAATATCTGAATTTTTATAATAATTTTCACTAAGTGGCTTCATAAAAGGAGACAAGCACCAAATATTAAAATAGTGTAGAAAAGGATAGTGAAGAATGCTAATCCATTCATTCAACAACAATTAAGCATGTTATGAATCTAACAGTCTCCTAGTTCCTGAGGACACAATATTGAAAAAAAAAAAAATACCATTACTCTGTAAATTTATAATCCAATGATAGGAAGTAGATAAAGATCAGGAGTACTTAGACTAAAACAAATTCTTGTCTGTAACTTAAGAACAGCAGTTCCCTAATCACAAATAGTTTATAGTCATCAACAATACAGATGGAATATTTTCAGAAAAGAAGGTGAGTTTACTTTTGCCAGTTATGTCATAAACTGACATAGCAACCCCCAAGCTACAAAAATCAAATGGTAAAGGGAAAAATAAAACTGATGAAGAGAACTTAATCAAAACTTCTGACAGTAAGTGTCTTATGTTGGTTGAGGGGCAACTTGTAGAAATCCAGTCTAACAAACAAACAAACAAAAATACATAAATAAATGAAAAAGAAAGCAAGCAAGCAAGCAAGAAAGGAGAAAATAATTTTAGTAGAACATTAGAGGCTGTACAATGCAGAGGAAGATAGATTTCACAGAATTAGATCATCCAAATTACCAAACAAAGAAAGAAAGTGGTAGGTAGAAAAGCCCCAGGTCCTTGAAGGAGAATGATAGAAATGTGAACTGGAGGCAAGGATGGGTGATAAATGGGTTACATATTAGAAGCCTGGGAGCACAACATCCTGACCTCGAGGCTTCCAAGACCTTGGGGCTGACAGATCAAGAACCACCAGTGCAGAACATGCTATTCTCCTCTTCTGCCTCTGCCCCAGGGTAACCTCTAGGTCCATTATAATGCATTTGCATTGCAGGTACAGCCTCCCACCCCCACCCCAATCCCAACCCCCACTGAAAAAAGCTGCCATGACAGTTCTGGTACAAACCTTGTAGGGTCAAAAACTCCCCCTCCCAACCTGTGGGAGGAGTTCCCCAAATGATTGGAAGGAGGCCCCATTAGAGAGCACCCCACTGTATGTCACAGCTCCTCTCAGCCCAGGGAGATGCAATAAATATCCAATCCCAAAACAACCTAGAGCTGATTCCACCTCCAGGAACCTGCCCTGCTCTCCCACCTTGAGAGTGTACTTTTGCTTTTATAAACTGCTTTGTGCTTGCTACTTTTCTTCTGCCTGTCTTTATTCCAATGCTCACCCTCACCTAAACCTTCTCGTGGGGAGTCCAAAGACAGACATCTCCATTCACACAAGGCAGACTATTCCTCAGGTAACAAAAGGACCAGGTAAAACCATTATATACAGTTACTATAATTATTATCAAAATGCCCAGTTTTTAATTAAAGTTATAAGACTATGAGATGTATATAGGCACAGAAAAGTGTGATCCTTATACAAGAAAAAAGCAGGCATTAGAAACTATCTTTGAAGGAGCCCAGATGGTGAACTTAGCAAACAGACTGTAAAGCAGATTCTATAAATATGTTCAAAGAACAGAGGAAACTATCCCTAAAATATTAAAGGAAGGTATTATGACAATGTCTCATTAAATTAAAAAAATCTATAAAGAAACAAATTATTAAAATAATCAAATAGATATTCTGGAGTTGAAAAGTACAATTCCTGAAATGAAAAACTCACAACAGTACAGTTCAACAGTACATTTGGGCTCATAGAAGAGAGATACAGCAAACCTGAAGATATATCAAAACATGCTATGCAATCTGAAGAACAGAGAAATAAATGAATGAGGAAAAATGAACAGAGCTTTCAGAAAAATGTGGGATTCTCCAAGTACTCCAATATACAAGTAATGGAAGTTCAGGAGAAGAGAAAGTAGAAGAAAATTATTTGAAGATACAATGACTAAACGCTTTCCCAGTTTTTTTTTTTTTTTTTTAAGATTTTATTTATTTATTTGACAGAGAGAGACACAGAGAGAGAGGGAACACAAGCAGGGGGAGTGGGAGAGGGAGAAGCAGGCTTCCTGCGGAGTAGGGAGCCTGATGCGGGGCTCGATCCCAGGACCTTGGGATCATGACCTGAGCTGGAGGCAGACGCTTAGCGACTGAGCCCCCCAGGCACCCCAGTATACATACAAGAAGCCACCACTTGTCCAAGTAGGATAGATGCAGAAAGAGCCATACTCAAACATATCATGGTCAATATACTAAAAACCAAACACAAAATCTTGAAAGAAGCAAAAGAAAAATGACTTATGTACAAAAGGAAGCACAATAAAATCAACAGTTGACTTCTCATCTGAAAACAATAGAGTCATGAAGCAGTGTGGGACAGAATACTCAAAGTGTTGAAAGTAAAAAGCAAAACAAATCCCCAAACAAAAAACCTGTCAATCAATAAACTTATATCCAATAAAAGTGCGTTTCGAAAAGAAGATAAAATAAATACATTTTCATATTTAAAAAAAAAGGCTGAAAGAATTTGTTGCAGATAGGATAAACTTATAAAACATAATAAAGAATGTCTTATGAAAGTTCTATGTCTACGTTTAGTTTTTTATGTGAGGATGACCAAGTGTTATAGCACCATTTGTTTAAAAGGCTAGCCTTTCTCCAATGTAAAGATGCAAAGCATCTTTAAAAGATCAGATGACTGTGTGAGTTAGTTCCTGTTTTCTCTGTATCGGATATGTACTTTGCAAACAATCTTTCTGTGAGGGCAGAGTTGAATAGATCAAATGCGATTTGTCATCTGAATATCTTCAGTGGTGAACATTATCCTGAACATAAGCACTGAACCATAGTTGATAAAGTTGTTTCCACAGGGGTATGGTTTTTGGTTAACAATTTTGATACTGCTATAGATGTGTACTAAAATTGAACAATTAATTAAATGGATGGCAGATAGTGGGAGCTAAGTTTCCCACTATTACAGTTGATGTATATAGATAATAAGAGGAGGAGGCTCAATAATAAGAGGAAGAATCTAGAACAATCCACATGTTAAAGGTTCAGAGTGAAGACATCAGTATTAATTCGTATTTCACTTAATGCTGATACAGACTGTTACATATAGAAATATTTATAGATATATATATACACATTGGTTAGTATACTCACATATATTTCCTTGCTAAATCAGCTGACTAGGCCTAAAAGCAATAACATTCTATTAGGAACAAACATCCTACCATAGAACCCAGATATTGGTTTATAATATCATTCTTAAGTAAAAGAAACTGGGGCTCCCTGGAAAAATGGCTTATTCTAGGACAGAAGCAAGAAATAAACAAGATGACCCTGGAGCATCTTGTGGTGTCATAAAATAAGGAGGTGCTCAATACACACACACACACACACAATGGAGATATTTTATTTTATTTATTTATTTTTTAAATATTTTACTTATTTATTTGAGAGAGAGAGAGAGAGCACAAGCAGGGGAAGCAGCAGGCAGAGGGAGAGGGAGAAGCAGGCCACCCGCTGAACAGAGAGCCCGATGCGGGGCTGGATCCCAGGACCCTGGGATCATGACCTGAGCCGAAGGCAGCCACTTAACTGACTGAGCCACCCAGGCGCCTCTGATGGGGATATTTTAAATGGGATACAGGAGCCACTGGAAGACTTCATGATAGCCAAAATTGGAATAATTTGAGACACCAAATAAATAAAATAGTATTGGTTTATTTTCTAAAATATAAAATAAACACCATGAGTCTATACTGATATAAACAAGTGAATTAATACATAAAATAAGGACTGATATAAACAAGTGAATTAATACATAAAATAAGGATTCTAGACACATCTCCTATGCAAGAGAATTTCACATAATTTATGCAGATATTCATTCCTCAGGTAGGGGAAATATAACCCTCCACTGTTTGAGTGTGGAATGCACATAACTTCCTTTCAAAAAGTGCAATACTGAAAGGGGGGAAAGGAGTAACTTTACAGTGGGGAAATCTTATAAACACATCTCATCCAGGTCATCAAGGTCAGCATTAAGAGCGATAAGTTACAATGATAGTATGTACACTTGATGTGATGGGATGATAACGGCACATCACGTCTGTGGTCTGCCTCCCCAGAACACAGACTCCCTGTCCAATCATGAGAAATATATCAGACAAATCTTAATTAAGGAACAAAAAAGATATGACCATTACTCCTCAAAACTATAAAAGTCATCAAAAACAAGGAAGATCTGAGAAATTGTCACAGGTATAGGAGTGTAAGGAAACATGCTGACTAAATATAATGTAGTATTCTGGATGGGATCCCAGAAAGGAAAAAGATAAGTAAAAACTAAGAAAGCCTGAGTAAAGTAAGGAGTTTAGTTAATAATAATATATAATTATTGGTTCAGTATTATAAAAAAATGTACCATACTAATGTACGATGTTAATAATAGTGGAAATTGGGTGTGTAGTGCTTGAGGAACTGTGTACTATCTTCAAAATTGTTCTGTAAATTGATTAATATGCTAAACTAAGTTTATTAAAAATAGATTTACAATACAAACATCAAATAGTGTACTGTTACGGGGATTTGTAGTTTGTGAAGTTAAGAAATAGATTTTCAAAACAGGCTTGACAGCATGGCACACTGACCTGAATTAATAAATAATTCAGTCAGAGGTCCTGTGTTTGAATCCTATTTACCCCTTTAGAACTTTGCAACTCTCATTTGTAAATGGTCTTCCTTTCTCTTTTTTGAGCTATTTCATCTAATAATCCATCATCTATCTTTGAAATTTATTTACTTATTTATTTTTAAAAAGACTTACTTATTTTAGAAAGAGAGAGAGCACGTGTGTGCACCAGCAGGGGCAGGGGCAGAGGGAAAGAATCTCAAGCAGACTCCCCGCTGAGCACAGAGCCAGGCATGGGGCCTGATCTCATGACCCTGAGATCATGACCTGAGGTGAAAGCAAGACTCGGTTGCTTACCTGACTGAGCCAGCCAGGTGCCCCTGAAATTTATTTTTTATTTTTATTCTTTGGCAATAAACTCTGTGTAGTCACATCAAAGTCTAATAATGCATTCTCAAAACCAAATCCAAATCTGCCAGTTCCTAGCTCTTGGCATTGGGCAATCAATTAACTTTTTTGGATTTCACATCTTTAATCTTTTAAGAAAATGTGCTAATGGCTGAGGCCCTTAACATTACTTTAGTTTATGTTTTACTTAGTTATCAGTTTTTTTTAAAGAATATCCCACAGTAGAAAATGTCAAATATCAAAATGCTATGTCAGTAAAGTTATATTATTAAGAAAACCAGATATCTTTCTTCTTTTTTTTTTTTTTTTTTAATTTTTATTTATTTATTTGACAGAGAGAGAGAGCGCGGCAGGCAGAGGGAGAGTGAGAAGCAGGATCCCCGCTGAGTAGGGAGCCCAATGCAGGACTCCATCCCAGGACCCTGGGATCATGACCTGAGCTGAAGGCAGACGCTTAACAACTGAGCCACCCAGGCGCCCCAAGACAACCAGATATCTTTCAAGAGTCAGCTATAAAGTCAACTTCCAGGTTTTTTAAAATACATTTTTCCCATGCAACTAGGGGTTGTCTCTCCTATGTGCAAACCACAGCACATTAAGCACATAACATTTAGTTTACCATATTACAATTGTTGCTTTCCTTTCCTCTCTTCCCCTACTAGAATGTATACCAAATTTAAGAATGTTTAATGAATGTAAAAGTATATTTTAAAAGGCTGTTCTCAATCAGAGGAAAGACTGGACAAATCAAGCCAACCAATTTATGCAATATCATCTTTTCATTAAAATTTCCAGAGGGAAAATTTTATCCCCATATATCTTGGAGCTTATCAAGGATACATTTATGATTGATCAGAATGTGGCATAAAGAGAGACAGCCATAAAGAAATAAAGCCAATGAAAACAGAAGGGAGAAAAAAGTAGTAACATAAAAAGACAAATTAATGCAATAGAACTTAAGGAAAAAATGGGGAAATTAACCAAATCCAACAAAAAGTATGCATTTTTGAAAGAAGAAAATATTAGACTCCTGTTTAGCTAAGACTATGTGGCCCTTGTCTCTAGTATTTCAGAGGTTGATAAAGGATAAATAAATTTATAAGGTATAAACACCATCCAGCTAAGTATATGCTTTGATTATATGCCTGTGTAAGTAAGATATGTGTAAAGGTCAATAGATTAAATATGTAGTTTAATCAGCAAATTATGTAAATTAGCACACATAAAATACACTCTACAACTTATGATCAGTAAAAAGTAGGTACATTTAAGAGAGTTAAATATGCTCTTAAATCAGCAAGATTTAAAAAAAAAAAAAGAAGAAGAAGAAGAAAACTATAAAATTTCAGATTAAGAGCCTGTGCTTCACCTTGAATCCTGAAGGTGTTGGCACACTGGCCCCCAATCATGGAGAAACTTCTTTTACGGGATTAGTCGCCACTTGGATAGCAACTAGAAAGGAAAACATTTAAAAAGAAAACATAGAAACAAAAAGTACTTAAAAGGCAACGGAAGGCAACCCAAATCAGTAGAAACTGGCAGAAGTGAAGGCACTTTTTTTTCTTTTCCTTTTCTTTTGTCTGGCTTTTCCCTGATTGAAGGTTCCAGTTGATACCATGAGCACTAAAATTTAGGAAGAAACTTACACTCTCACTGTCTTGAACCAGAGCACAGAGCTCAAGGCTCCCACAGCCTCTAGACAGTGAGGGAGGAAAAACTGCAAAGAGCTGAGCCAAGAAAGGGAGTTGAACATCCATGTAAAGACGGGGTATAAACTGTGTATAGACCCAAATATCTGGCTGAATCTGGACCCTCCTGTGTGGGTGGTAGACTCCAAGCAGCCCAGCTACAGGTGTAAGAATTATGTAAGAACTATACAGAGATTTCAGCTGCTAGCAATTGAAAGAGAGTTTGGAGTTTGAATTCAGACTATCTCTATTTTCTCATTCTTATTTTGCCCACATTTCTAGTTTATTTAAACCATATAACAATAATTTTACGCAGAGCCTAGTTTACTCCTGTATATGCTCAACACTCATGCCTATATATATATATATTTCTATCCCTATTCAGAAAAGACCTGAAATAACTACTTCTAAATAGATACGAGAAAGAATCTGCATAAAACAAAAATATGTTAATGTGTTGACTTGCCAGGTGGCAGAGGGTAAAAAAAGTGTTTTCAATTTTTACAACTAGGAATATAGTGCTCGCCAGTGTTAAACTTTTATTAAACAGTTGTTTTCCTAAAAACTTTGCCTGTGTGTTAAAAAAATAATACCAAAGTCTTCAGAAACCAAAAATTAAATTAGAGTAGAAAAATTTTAAGTTTGTATCTAATTCAATAAACTATATATAAGTACAATATAATTATTTTTGTTATCTAGGTCTGTATTTACAAATAATATGTGCAAAAGTCAAAGGGATTCTGGATCACGAACAATCTGACAAAATCACATATCTTAACACACAGGAAAAGTTATCCATAATACAAAGATGTCAAAGAACTGGTTACTCACTAGCACTGTCTATGATAATAAAAGGAACAGGGGTGCCTGAGCGGTGCAGTTGGTTGGGCGTCTGACTCTAGGTTTCGGCTTGCGTGGTGGTCTCAGGACCCTGGTCTCAGGTTAGGGATGGAGCCCTGAGAGGAGCTCTGCTCTCAGCAGGGAGTCTACTAGAGACTATTTCTCCCTCTCCCTAGGCCTCTCCTGACCCCACTCTCTCTCTCACTCAAATAAATAAATAAAAGGAGCAACAAACTGATAAATAATTTTGTGTATATAATGAGTCACAGTTTCTTCTCTTTATATTTTCTTCTTAAATACGTACAGAAAAGATATACATGTATTTGTTTGTTAATGTTTTGTTATATTGCATCCTTAAACAATAGTATTGTTTTTATTTTATTTTTTTTTTATTTTTTTTTTTTTTTTAAAGATTTTATTTATTTATCTGACAGAGAGAGACACAGCGAGAGAGAGAACACAAGCAGGGGGAGTGGGAGAGGGGGAAGCAGGCTTTCCACTGAGCAGGGAGCCCGATGCGGGGCTCGATCCCAGGACCCTGGGATCATGACCTGAGCCGAAGGCAGACGCTTAACGACTGAGCCACCCAGGCGCCCCAATAGTATTGTTTTTAAAGAAAAATAGTCTATTTGAAATAGACTATTTCTAGTCTGGATTGAATTATAGTAGATTTTAATATAAATGTAAATAACATAAATATTTATATTTAACATAAATATAATAGATACAATAGATTTCATTAAACCAGTACCAGTGGTTCTCAACCAAGTGCAGTTTTGTCTGTAGATATTGTTGGTTGTCACAAGTAGGGGTAGGGTGCTCCTGGCATCGAGTGGGTAGTTGCCAAATTTGCTGCTAAACATCCCAAGATACAGATTCCCAACCCTGAACAAAAGGTTTGATCTAAAATGTCAATAGTTCTTTGGCTAGGAAACTTTAGAGCCCACTAAGACACAGTGCTAGTATTTTGCTTCTTACAGTGTTTTGTGATATAAGAAAGAACATGCTCTATTGATAGAGTAACTAACCATCAGTGCCTCTGAAAATAGACTGCCTGACTACAACCTGTCACACTTTGGAGAAATGACCTAAATGTTATAAGCTTCATTTTCCTTCCCTATAAAATGGGATCCCAGAGCAGAACCTCTCTCATAGTTTGAGGTAAGAATGTTCTACCTGAAATGGGTTGTAAGTATTGATTGTGGTGAAGCTGCCATGAACCCAGGATTCATATTGAACTGCAAATCTCCACGGACATCCTATGGTCTTGATTCTTATCATAAAATTTTTTAACAACTGTCTTCAGGACATTTTATTTAAATAAGTCTTTCTTATCATGATCTAATTAAATAGGCTTCAAACTCCTACCCATTTAAGATATTCAATTATTACAGTTTCAGTTTGGGATGCATGGATATAGAATCCACTTCCCTACCTGCAGTTACATGGCAGCTATTCAAAAATAGATTGAACGTTTGCCTCAGGCTAGAAACGCCACACAACGGTGGTTTTGGATCAACATCCTGCATATAACTTTGAGAGTACTGTCTCTTTAATAAGATGTTCTTATGAAATGGCAAGGAAGCAGTAACAGGAGATCTAAATGAGAGTACTGACAGTGACATGTCAAGAACATTTGGTCCTTAAAGAAAGTAAGGCACAAGTATTCTGGGCGTCTCTGGAAGCCAGTGAGATGAGCAGTGGGCACACTGGGACCCATTATGTCCAAGAAAATCATAGTGGAGAGCAATTTCTGTAGGCAATTTGTGGGTTAGGTTATCTAGTCCAGGAATAGGATTGAAAAAAGATGAGTATCAATTTGAGAAGAGGTGTCATTAACCACGCAACTAGAGTGAATTGATGTACTAAGAAATACTTTTATAATGTGGGAAGTCAGGAAAATAGGCAAAATATGAGGTTATGAATATTGTCTGCCTATTAAGATATTTCTCATTATTTTTGACAAGTTTCCTCGACACTGCACTTGGCATTGCATGTAAATCAAGGTTAACATTGAATCCTCACAATTCCCATCTTAAACAATTAGTTGTCTTCACAGCATTACTGATATGGAATAAGAATGTTGTCTGATTCAATATTGATTAATAAAATGTGTTTTTATCCTTTTTTAAGATTCAGCTCCATGCTATATATGCTGTATCCAGGTTCTTTTTCCTTTTCTTCTTCCTTTTTAAATCTGTAGTCGGGTCTGTTGGTCAGGTTTTGATTCTGGGCTCTTCAATTTCCTTGATTTGAGACATTGAAGAAATCAAGGTAAGTGACCTGGAGCACATTTGTCAGAGATTCAGTTGTATTATATACAAAGAGTGGATAATCTAATCTGTGTTTAACCTCACATGATGATAAGTACTGAATTAAAATATTTGGAAGAACTTTATAAATATAAAATACATTTGACCATGAGATGGTCATAAAACTTGTGCACATAATAATGCCATTGTCACTATCGGCACCAATAGCGAAGGCTCAACTTCAGACAAGCACCTCATAAAGATAATCATATCAAGTTCATATAGGAAAAAGCAGTTGTTTTATTTACTATCACCTCTCTTTAGAGAAGAAATCATTAAATTTATAGTGTTCAAGTAAAATGTCCAAGATCACTGAATTAATAGGACAGATTCTAAACACAATCTGCCAATCTGCATACCTGTGGTGTCTATTTCCATAATATGATAATGAAGTTGAATATTATATCTATAAATATGTACAATAAATATTTTGTTGAATATCTATGGATTGCAGAGTTCAGCAGTTTTCAACTTCCAATTACAATATCCAAGTACAACCCTGGGGCAGTCGTTATTGCTATTTGCTGAGTATCCCTAGTTTTCCTTCTGGGTACATAATAAAATTGCACTTCCTAGCCTCTTAGTGGTTGAATGGAGTCATGTCCAAGTAGTGGTGAAAACGAGACAGTCATTTCCAGGCTACAGTATTTAAGTGCCATTGTAAGCTGCTCTCATCAGACAAGAATGGTAACTTTCAAGATGGCAGTTTCTTCATCAGCCCATGTTTCATAGGGCTTGCAATGTAACAGAAACCTCTCTAAACCTCATAAAGCATTTAGCATGAGTTAGAAAAAAATCTTATTATAAGACACTAATATTTTTGAGGGTTTTTTTTTTTCTGTAGCCTATTTTGATGTTAGAAACATACTCCATTTACATATCCAATTCCTTACAATATTTAAAAGTACTAGCTATAATTTCACTACTTCCTTTCATGTTCAAAAACAAATATTGAATCCATGTGAGGAGGAGGAACATTCCAAAAGAGGAAATCCAGACCCTAATCTCATTTTTTTACACATAGATTATTCAAAATTATTATTCTTTAACAATACCAACACCTTGTGACAAACTTCAAAACTGATTAGGATAAACCAAGATATTGCAGTTGAGGAAAGTTGATATAAATAATATAGTTCTATATAGAACTGGTACTTTTGCTTTGCTTTTCAGAAACTTTTGTGTACAGATAACACATAGATTGTCATTATAAAAGAATCAAACTATATATAATGATTCAAAGCAAAAAATGAAGTTCTTCCTTCATTCCCTTTCCACTCATCTTCTTCCTTCAAGTCCTCTTACTGTGTATATTTATATATATACATACATAGATACACACACACACACACACACACACACATACACATTACAGATGCTTACAATTATTTTTCTTTATATAAATGCTGTTATTCTACTGATGCTCTTCTTGGACTTTCTTTTATCTCTTAAAAATATACCTGAAAATTGTTCCATGTTATTATTTATAGGTCTCTATCATTTTACTAAACCTTGTCATAGTTTCCCATAGTCTGGATCTACCATTTTTTACTTAACCACTGTCATATTGATGAGATTTAAGGAGCTTTTATTTTTAACATTATAAACAAAGCAATGCTGGGTTGCACATCCTCTAAATAAATCTTTGTCTGGTTTTATCCTGAGTTACTTTAACCTCATGAACCTCATGAGTTTTCAGGTTTCATTCTTTTTATATAACATAGAATTTATATCTGAGTTGCTTGGAGATTTGCCATATGCCCTTAAACACTCTGGACCTCTTGACTTTTTATTTTTTTAAACTAGGTTGATTATTTTTAATTTCTTTTATGGTTATTGAATTATTCACATTTTCTTCTCCCTAGTTGAAACAAACTTAGTAAAATAGTTTTTTTTTTTTCAAGTGGATTGCCCATTTGTCTAGATTCTGAAAGTTGCCATAAAGTTGCATATCCGATCTGTTATAATTTAACTTCCTCTCTACCAGTAGTATATCCTCATTATAATTTTTCATATTCTTTCTTATCTTTTCATTTTTTAATATTTGAATATAGTTTGTGCATAGAACCTTGGGTTTTTATTGATGTTGTAATTCAACTGCTTTTAATTTATTCTGACCTTTGAACTGTGGTTGGATGCATTTAACTCAGAATATTAAATACTTCTGACATCTATGTTTTTGTAAATGAAAACTTTACTCTGAGTAGCTTGGAATCACTTTTTTTTTTTTTTTTAACTTCACAATTCTTTAGCTACTGCAACATTAACTTTTTGGTGTTCAGTTTATCAGAGAAAAAAATGTGCTGATACTATTTTTGTCCCTGTGTTGGGTCTTATTATTTTCCTCCATAAATTGCATGTATTTTTATCTCTTCATTTAAAGTGATGTGGTGCTTATTCAATTACTTTTACCTGAAAGAGTCAATTCTTTTAATTTACAAATTCAGGATGTTTTCCAGCTCAGGTACAATTTAAGAGATTTTGATCTGGATTATTTTCTCTGCTTCAATGTCCTAATTTCAACTATAAATGATATTATTTTTCTGGTTTAGATTTTTCCATTTTTATCATCCATATATTTCTTACATTTACTAATCCATTTTTAATTACTTCTTCTTGTGTTTTGCTTTCTTTCCTTTCTGGGAGAGTAACTCAAGTTAAACCATCATAACAATTATTTGATTTTCTCTTCTACTGGTTCTACTCTTCACTAATGAAAACAATAATTTTCCTCCTATTTATCCACTTAGGTTTCTTTGTACTTTATACTTTTCTGATTCAACTTTCTTTTCATTTCTGTCTCTCTCTTTTTCTAGTATTCATTCTTGGAACTCAATTTTCTTATTCCTATAGAGACTGTCAAATATTCTTGCTAATCTTTAATTCCATTTTCTATCGCAAATAAATTCCATAGATCTCTCTCTTTGAGACTTTAGTATAATGTTCATTGTATACAAGGAAAACCAACCACCTTTTTTACAATTACACAAAACATTAGAATCTGTTATGATATGACATTATAATGTCAAACATTGGGGTTAATACAGAGCATGAAATCAGCGATCATACCTTGCTTGCTAAAATGTAACACAAAGGCCGCTGAGGGCAGGGAAGGTTTCAAAGAAGGGCGTGGGCCTTTGGAATGCTGACGCCTGCCTGAGCACCCTGCCCTTGGAATGCTGCAGGGAGTTGCCTTCCTGAAGCTTTCTCAGCCCAACAGCGCTGGGAACTAAGAGATGTATGCATTGTCCCTTAGGCTCTGTTTAGCAGAACTCCTAGAACACGCAGAACTCCTAGAACACGCAGATTAGCATATCTTTCCGGTAAACAGCTCCTCCTAGTTTCAGTAAGACCCCTAGTCACACATCACGTGCTTGAGAAACGGTGATAAGGATTTGTGATTATCCTGAAGGACTAATAAAAGCCGGAGCAAAGAAGGGCAAAGGGTTTTCGTTTCTGAGCGTTGACCCCCTTGCCTTCTCCTCTCTTTCATGGCAAAGTTTGGAGTCATCTCATCCGTCATCTATTGGTACAGGGATTGCTGGCCATTCCCGGCAGTCAGGACTTTCAAAGTGATTATACAATTTAGTTTTTATTCTGTTAAATATGTTTATGAAATAGCTCCCATTTTATTGAGAACTATAAAAGGCATTTATGGATAATTATATTTAATACTAATATAGTGGAAATGTGTTTTTTTCATAATTTACAGACAGGGGAACTATGGCTCAGAAAATTAGTGACTTGCTTAAGATCTCTTAGCCAGTATAAGGAAAAAGTTCAGATTCATAAAACATAACCTTAAGTCTTTATTTTTACTGTATATCTCATAAAGCTATTCAGTAATAGTGATTTTATAGATTATTTTGAGCAAAAATGGGTGAATACAAAGTTAAACATTTTCTTTGTCATCTCAAGACAATAGTATTAGCATTTGTATAACCATTCAAATTAGAATTTTATTTCTAATTTTTAAAAAGTTGATCATTATTACTTTTATTATTATCTTTAGTATTATATACTTGAATGTAAATATAAGAAGATAATTTTTTCTTTGACCAGAATTAATGGAACTGAAAAAAAAAAAAGTTACCAAGGAATAGGGTTTTAATATTTTTAAAAACAACACTTCAATATTAATGGTGATGTTTAAAGGAAAAAATGTAGAGGAATGTTTTGATTTTGTAATTTATATAAATAAAAACTATCTGAAGGTCATGGTGAGAGGCAAAATAAATATAATCTTTACAACAATTAGTTATTAAGGACTTCAAAATATATTGGTGAAATATGTTGACAATTTGTTATGATATGGAAACACCTCTAAATGGCAGAACAGATGCTTTAGATGACTTTTTCCTTGAATGACATATGACACTGTCAAGGGGAAAAGGTGAAATTTGCCTCCAGAACTGAGGGGCAAAACATTTTGCATGGAGTGAAAAAGATAAAATCATTTGAATGTATAACTGGTCAAGGTTAAATCTGAAAAGCCAATTCTCCAAAGAGCTAAACTTAGGTCAATTTAATTTTTTATGTATAAAGGTGTTGAAAAAATTATACGATATCTTCAAATGACTTTAAGCCATTACAAAATCAAAACATTCCTCTACTCTCCCCAAGTAGGGCATGCCCTGGAGATACATTGCAAAGGCATCGCTGAAGTGGGCCATCTTGGAAAGCAGAACACAATTCTCCAGAAAGGTTTCTATCTGGAAGAATACTAAATGATACCTTAATAGGCCAGGAAGGAATTAAAATCTGTCTGTGTTGATAGAAGTTGTTCTACTGCATATGCATTGCCTGCAACAGTTAGAGAATTTAAAATTTCTTGAATTTCGAGTTACTGTTTGACCACCACTATTTGCTCTAGTGTGTTTGGTAATACACTGCAAATCTGTTAAGTTAATGTTTTTCAAGAGGTCATGAAACTTATTCCTTGGTTTAAAATAAACGTACCACCTAAAGAATTCTAGGCAGAACAAAATCTATCTGTTGGTTTGCAAGTTCCTTGGGAGCCTCCCTGGTATAATTTGAAATCAGCCCCTCTCGGTGGAGGATAGGGAGAGACAAGAAGGAGATTGGTAGGTGGCAGATTTAATAAGCAACAAAGCTTACATATGAAGTTTGCTAGGGTGGCCCCAAAATGAATAGGTCTCCTACTCACCCACTTAATTTTAAAAGTTTATACTGTGGCCTTAACTGGGTTCAGTCATGTACACTGTCTGGATAGTCTCAGGGTCTCAGTTGATGCAATACCACATCACTATCTTAAGACTATGTCCTTGGAGCGGCCTCTGAGAGCAGGGAAAACAAGCAGAATGCATTTTCAATGATGGGGAGAATGTAAGGGGCCTCCAATTGCTGGGGTCCAGCTCATGGATCAAACTATGGTCACGCTGTCTCGATGACCTCCCCAACACTATCTTATTTTACTAACTTTCAGGTTTTATTATGAGAAGGGAAGCCAATCGCATATTTTGAACACAACGTATACTTTAGTGAGTGTATCTATTGTCTATGGCTGCATAACAAATCATGCCCAAATTCAGTGACTTAAATTGACAGTGACTATTTTTTTATGATTCTGTGAGCTGACTGAGCTCAGGTTGGCTGATTTTCTGCTCCACATTGTATAGGGTGAGATTACTTTGATTGAATCAGCTAGATTGCCAGGTGAGGCTAGAATGTCCACCTTGCTCCATGTGGCCTCTAACAGTTTAGTCCTGGCATGGACTTTCTCACTGCATGATTGCCTAGCCTTCAAGATGAAGGGGCAGAAGCTGACAGTTCTCTTAAAGCTTGAACTCAGCTATTCCAAAACATCACTTTAGTTTCATTTTATTGAATATAAGGCTGGCTCAGACTCTGTCACTTGATGTTAAGTGGTGACATGCATGCACAGAATTGGAAGGAATTACAGGTTACCCTGTTACAAGACTTCCTAGTACTGAGCAGGTGCTAAAACAAAGAAGAAAGTTGCTATCTTGGGCTTAGTTATTTTCAAATTATTTTTCTTTGGAGGACTGACATGAAACACGAGGAAAACAAAATATAATTAAGATTACCTTTATTTTTGAAATAACCTTACTAATTATTCTGATTTCAAAATAATACCATCTAATGGAAAAATCTCATTAAAAAATGAAATAAGTATAAAGAAAAAATTTATCAGTAGTTCCATCATCTAATGGTAATCACTGTTAATTAGCATTTTATTAAATGCCACTCTAGAAATGGTAGTTACACCATTTTCAATTATAGAATTATAATATGATTAAAATTAAATATAGATATATAATTAGATATTTTCTACTTTGCTGCCTCTAATTGTAACCATATTTAAGAATTTCACCTTGTTACATAAATGACCATAGAAAAGAAATAAAAGTATAGTATTCATCTATTATGTATGATGAGAAAATTATCACCTTCATAGAAACTTTAGAGTAATTTCATGCTTTTTCCTTTAAAAGTTTTATCAGCTGGACCATGATTGTATTCCTTTTTTAACTTTTAAAAATCTAATTATTATTATCATTATTATTATTTTTGAAAGAGAGAGAGAGAGAGAGAGAGTGCATGTGCTTGGTGGGGGGAGAGGGAGAGGGAGAGAATCCCAAGCAGGCTCCATGCCCAGCGTGGAACCTGATGTGGGGCTCGATCTCATAACTCTGAGATCACGACCTGAGAGGATATCAAGGGTCCGGTGACTCAAACGATTGAACCACCCAGGCACCCCCTAAGTATTATTTTTAAACATGCATGTTCAAATATTGCCATTCTTTAATTTTAATTTTTCAAGTTTGCTTATAGGTTGCTTCTAAAAATTGAAAATCAAGAGTGGGACTTATATTTTTGCAGAAACAAGTCAGTTGCCTGGACCAATAGGAAGCAAATTCAATGTTAGACACTATTTCTATGTAGGTTAAAAAAAATTATCCAAATCACAAAGTTGAATGGATTTTCTTTTCTTATTCAACAAAACTTTACCACATTTTAGTTTGCTTTATTACTTGAAAAAATTTTTCTTTTTTATATTTTTGTTATTTTTCTCACATTTTTCTAATTGCTTTTTCTCTTTTTGTACATAGGAAAGGTATATGTCTTCATCATACCATTAATATCTTTTAGGTTCAAAGTTGTAGCATATTTGAAATGGAATACACTTACTTCTTGAATAAATTTTTCATAGAATGCACTAAGTTCTTTGTTCAATTTGAACCTTTGTTGTTGTTCTTGTTTTTGGCTGATGTCCAGCTGTCATTCTGGAATTTCTATTCAGCATATAGAACAGGTATATAATGTGTTGGATTGCTTATCTTATTTTGTTTTTGTGTGGTCCTTTTCCATTGTGCCAGATTATGTCCTCAAGTAATACTTTTTTTTTCTCCCCCAGAAAGAGTTGGTAAGATGTAAGTGTTCTGATCTCTTATGTTTTTTTAAAAATGGTTTTATTTTAATGTTACAGCTTTTTGTTAGATTGGCAAAGTAAAGAAAGTATATGTTCAAAACTTTTTGTCTCAAATTTGAAAATTTTCCATCATCATAGTGAATAATAAATTCACTATTACTGATTAGATGGCTGATTCTAATTTGATAATTTTTCCATCCAGGCTCTGTGTAAGCCATTGGATCTCAGTAATAGCTAGGATATCCTTTTTTGTGTATATGTGTGAAACAAGTAACTAATCTCTAGGCATCTATAGTCTAAGGAGGACTTCCTGTCAGGTTATGATTCTGGATCTATTTTGAGAGTAGATCAAAGAATATTTGCTGACAAATTGGATGTGGAGTACAAGAGAAAACATCAGTTTTAACCTTATGCTTTTTGGCCTGAGCAGCTAGAAGAATCTATTGCCCTTTATTTAGATAGGGAAGAGAATATATATATATATATTTTTTTTTTTAATTTTATTTATTTATTTATTTATTTGAGAGAGAGAATGAGAGCTAGCACGAGAGGGAAGAGGGTCAGAGGGAGAAGCAGACCCCCCGCTGAGCAGGGAGCCCGATGTGGGACTCGATCCCGGGACTCCAGGATCATGACCTGAGCCGAAGGCAGTCGCTTAACCAACTGAGCCACCCAGGCGCCCCTATATATATATTCTTTAATGATTCTATATAATATATATATATTATATTATATTATATTATATTATATTATATATATGGAGAGAGAGATAGAGAGAGGGAGCTATTCATTCATTCAGCAGTTTTTGTTGAGCATCTGCTGTTGGCTAAGCATTTTTTTCTAGGCTCAATTTTGTTAATATTGGGTTGTCTCTTAGACATCCAAGTAGAGTTCATGTAAAGGCCTTGTTTTAAAATATAAATTTGTAAATCCTCATCATACACATGTATTAAAATCTGGCTGAATGTGATCCACTAAAGACTAAATATAACTAGAGAAGAGGCCCAAGGACAGAGCCCTGAGTTACTCTGATATTTAGTAATTGGGGTTATAAGAGACCAGCAAAAGAGACTGAAAAGCAGTTGCCTGAGTGGTAGAATTCAGGCATGTGACCTGAAAACCACATATTTTAGGAAAGAAGGTGGTCAATTATCTCAAATGCCATTGATAGATCAAGCAATATGAATATTAAAATATGATCATTAGATTTAACAATATGGAGGTGTTGAGACATTGATAAGAGTAGTTTTGATGTAAAAATGGAAGTGAGGGGTGCCTGGGTGGCTCAGTCAGTTAAACATCCAACTCTTGGATTTGACACAGGTCCTGATTTCATGGCTCCCAAGACTGAGCCCTGCATTAGGCTCCCAGTCTGCTTCGACGTTCTCTCCCTCTGCCCCTTCGCCCAGTCTCTCTCTCTCTCAAATAAATAAATAAATCTTTTTAAAGAAAAAATTGGGGGTGCCTGGGTGGCTCAGTCAGTTAAGCATTTGCCTTTGACTCAGGTCATGATCCCAGGCCTAGGATGGATCCCCTCACTGGGCTCCCTGCTCAGCAGGGAGTGTGCTTCTCCATCTCCCTGTGCCCTTTCCCCCACACATGGCCACTCATGCTCTCTCTCTCTCTCTCACATTCTCTCTCTCAAATAAATAAATAAATAAAATCTTTAAAAAATAAATTAAAAATTAAAAAATTAAAAAAATAAAAAAGGAAGTGAAAAAGTTCCTTAGAATGACAAAAAAAAAATGTAAGATGAAAAATGAGATATCATATATATAGATAACCATTTCAATAAGATGAACAATGAGATAGCATATACAGATAACCATTTCAATAAAAATCTTTCAAGGAAGGAAAGTTATACTAGGAGGCATATCCTTCAACTCAACAATTTTTTTTTTTTTTTTTAAA
Organism: Phoca vitulina; assembly: GCF_004348235.1. Classification (NCBI taxonomy): domain Eukaryota; kingdom Metazoa; phylum Chordata; class Mammalia; order Carnivora; family Phocidae; genus Phoca; species Phoca vitulina. The sequence continues at coordinate 47,450,738 of NW_022589708.1, forward strand.
AGATTTTATTTATTTATTTGAGAGAGAGAGAGAGAGAAAGCACATGAGAGGGGGGGAGGGTCAGAGGGAGAAGCAGACTCCCTGCTGAGCAGGGAGCCCGATGCGGGACTCGATCCCGGGACTCCAGGATCATGACCCGAGCCGAAGGCAGTCGCTTAACCAACTGAGCCACCCAGGTGCCCCTCAACTCAACAATTTTGTCTGATAATTTTATTATAATTCTAGATAGGTATATATGTATAAGAGAGAGAAACACATTTCACAGTGACTGAGCTTATAGTATCTGAGGAAAACAAAGCAAAAATTAGTATTTAAAGTCTCTAATGATGCAGCTTGTATCACCCCAAGAAAAGGATCTGAGAAAAGTTAATGGATCAAAGTAAACTCCATCCACTTGAGAACCATTCTTCTCTCAACTTAAGCAAGCTAATTTTAATCATAGGTCAATGATATGTTAGTACTATGAACCCATTTCTTGACAGCGGAGGAAGAGTTCAAGACAAAATATTAGCTTATAATATGAATGTATCATAAACATGTGGTGAAATTATGACATAATATACACTATGACATGATGTTTAAAAAGGCATTTTTCTAATGGTTATACAAGCCGACTTCAGACCATCTGAGGGAATATGGGAATATGGGATAAGATAGTGATTGGAGGGTTGTGATCTTGAAAAGGGCTTCCGCTCTCATGGCAGTTTATTAGATTTCCATTTAAGTCACGATTAAAGAAATATTTTCATAGCTAAACCAAGTTTAAAATAATTTGAAGTAGTGATGAAGAAACAAGTTTTGCATTTAAGCTATACAGAGTCACACAATGTAGGTTTAAAAATTGCAGAGGAACCATCTAGAACAAAGGCAGTACGGTGGGAAGAACCTCCTTCCTAAATGGCTGGAGCATAGCAAGCGTGGGGTGGGGATTATGAGATGAAGGTTGTGAGATAATGAAGGGCCAAATGATGAGAACACTGTTTACCCTAACCTTACTGGTTGGTAGGTCTAAGTTCCAAGGGGTGGATTTGAACATGGGGAATAACATGATCTGATTGACAGTTCAAAAAGAGCATTCTGACCTCTGCACAGAGTGTGGGCAATTGACACAAACAAGCACAAAGATTAGTTAGGAGGGTATTCTGTCACTCAATGGAAAGATAGCAATGGTTTGGATCAATGCTGTCAAGCTTCATTAAGAGTGTGGAGTGAATGCCCCTTCCATATTAAGGCAAAGCTCTCAGGAATAATGGCAGTGCCCAGGAAAAATGATGCCAGGACAAATGAGAAAACCCTTTAAAAAGCAAGAGGAAGTGAAATACTGGCTACATATACTAGAGAAGTGAAGAATATGAAGAAGTACTGATAGAAATATAAAATAGAGAAATCATATAGATTTTATTTCCCTCTGAATTCTCAAGGAAGAGGCAGGGTAGAATATTCACTTGGACATCAGGGATACTGTGCTCTCTAGACACAAGACTATGATGGCTCCTCATTGGCAGGTTTCCTTAGGAGAAATTGGAGAGCTTACACAACTCAGGGACGAAACTTTCTTCAAACCTGAGATGATGAGCTATTGGTAGATCATCATCAGCATTATAAAAATACAGTGAAACAAAACAATACAAAATAAACTGCAAAATCTTCATTGTGTTTTGAATACATGAGGTGATGAGTTCTGAACACATATCTGGTAATATCTAGCAAAAGGTAAAGGATTACTTTCCTTTCTCTCAACCACATCAACACTATCCTGCCCATCTAGCCCCAACATTAGCTTTGAACAGCAACAAAAGCATTCTGATAAATGATACTCAGGAACAGTTGGACAAAGATGGACAACAACTAAACATTCCTTGCTCATTTGCTTCCCTTACAAACTTCCTGGAGAAACACTGTCTCCAATATGAGTTTATTTATTGCTGACAGTTTAATAAATTTACCTCAGGTACTCATTTTGTTGTCCTTTCTAACCTTCTCATTATTTCTCTATCTTGCCTCAGGATAATCATGAGCCAAAAACTTACTTGTGTTCGTAAGTATAAGAGAAGTATGAGCAAAAGCAGTATATTCAGAAAGAAGAAAACCCACAAATTGTCAAGTAAAATTGACCATAAAAATTAATCTGTAAAATTTTTGTTAGTTTAAAGCCTTTTTGAGAATATTTTCTAAAACATCCATCCACTCCCTTTTCTTAAAAATCTCTTGCTTTACTCAAACATTCGCATTCAGGATATATTAATAATCTATTTCTGTTTTAATTCAATAAATTCTGCTTGCTCTAGAACTAACTGAAGGTAACTAATCGATACCCCTTGATGTGACAACTAGATTTTAATAGTTTTATTTACTATATTAAAAAGCACAAATATCTATTTTAGGTATATAATTACTTCGCTTGTTTACAAAACTACCCTTCATATATATTACTGTTCCTGTGGAAACCTGCATACACAAATTGTACCAAAATGATTTTACAATACACTATTTTTTTTTCTGTCATTCTACTTTTATTTTTATTTCTATACGTTCAATATAGAAAATTTTTATGCTGCATGTTTGATCTCCTAGTGATACAATTTTCCATGAGACAGTAGGAGCTTAACTTCACAGTAGAAGAGGAACAAAGCAACATATGGTCCAACATTTTCATGCTGGGAAAGGACAGCTTCACCCTGTGAGGAAAAGAATGGATAGAGAGCTTGAACTATGGTTTAGTCTAGGGTTTTCAAAGGTGAAAAGAAGAGACTCACTGAATACAAATATAGAGAAGCAATAGATTCAGACTGAGCAGAGGAAATCCACCATTTTAGTTGTTTGTTAGGTTTTTTTCCCATTGTTTCAACTAATTTCCTAGAGTAAGCCAGGGCTTTTAGAAGCACATCAATTTCTCCCATACACTGTCATTATATCTGAAACTATTTGAGAATGCTTTAGTAATTATGCTGAGATTTTTTGTGGTTGATACTCCTCTTGGAAAATAATGTAAGTACTGGGTAATAACTTGAACAGCAATTAGTATATTTAATTAAAAATATTAAAGATATCTCATGTGTGCCTGGGTGGCAGAGTCGGTGGAGTGTGGGACTCTTAGTTTCCACTCAGGTCATGATCTCGGGGTCCTGAGATCAAGCCCCAAGTCAGCCTTCCTGCTCACCGGGGAGTCTGCTTGAAATTCTGTCTCTTCCTCTCCCTCTGCCCCTCCCCCTGCTCGCACGCTTTTTCTCTCTAAAAAAAGAGAAAAGGAAAAAAACCCGCTCTTTCCATTCTTTCTATGAACTCACTTCCTCCAAACTTTAAAAAAGAAAAATATCTCATATCAGCTTTTTTCTTATAATAGGAATAAATGATAATGTATACTATAAAATATTGTATAACTGTTAAATAAAGTTGCAAATATATATATGCTTGTTGAAAAAATACATCATTTTATAACTGGCAAGTTTTAAGTAGTTAAACAAGTGTTAACTTACTCATCAAGCACATATGGTGTAGGCTCTGTACATATTTTGCATATAATGATCATATTTAATCCCATGAGTAATCCCAAAGGTACATATTAATCATACTCACTTTTTTGTAAGTTAAGAAACTGTGGCTAAATGAAGCTAAATGTCTTATTCCAAGTAAAAGAGCAACTAAGTGGAGGAAATAGTTTAGAACTATCTGAACCCAAAGTTTATTGATTTCCTTTTTTATGACACTACTTAGTGGATCACTGTGATACCTAATAGGAAGCCCCTATGACATTTTTTTAAGGTGATAGCTCTAAAATAATTCACGTATATATAATGGGTATGTGTATTATACATACAATTTGAATTGGGGCTATGAATATATATTTATGTATATATGTCACTTTATAAAGTATATGTTTCTAACGAAGATATTAGGAATTACTCTAATTGTAATTTTTATTTTGTAGCATGTGATGATTATGATGATAAAAGTTCTTTGGTGAACAAAATGTCCTAATTGTACTGTATTCTTCATCTTAATTGTATCTGACTTCACATAATAAATAATAGGCAATAAAACAACAGTATGATGATAATGGTATATAGAATTATATATTAGAATATTTAAATCGATTACCTTTATATTATTAGTGGCAATTTATTTATATAAACAAATCATAATCAATATCTTGTCACAGGGAAATCTAATAACACTCCTGACATGTGACCTCTGTTCAAGGAAAAGAATTTGGTCTTGGTCATTGTTTTCTAATCCTTTTTTCTCTTGACACATTGTAAAATGAAGTGAGCATAATTAATTAATTGGCCCTAGAAATCATTTGTAAGTAAAAGTTTGTATCTGGATAATTAGACAGTGAAGCCTATTTTCCTTAGAGTGAGAATAATTTCCTCCTTTACATTCGCAAGTGATTTGACAAAGACTGGCAGAGGAACAATGGGAAAGACCAGAAAATTATCCCATTCTTCTCTACCTCATATGCAAACACTTGAGAAGCCTATTTAAAATCTCCACCTAAAGACAGAAACAATGTCAGTTGAAATGAATGGGAACACTGAGATCTTTACTTCAAAAAGATTAAGAATCTGTCAAAGGTAATTCTGATAGTTCACGCTGGTAGAGAGTTGCTTAGAATGCAATATATTTCCACACGGTAGGAAAAGAGGGACCTGAAGGCTGCATTGAAGAATCATGAAGCAGGGACGCCTGGGTGGCTCAGTCCTTAAGCGTCTGCCTTCCTACCGCTCAGGTCATGATCCCAACGTCCTGGGATCGAGCCCCGCATCGGGCTCCCCGCTCTGCGGGAAGCCTGCTTCTCCCTCTCCCACTCCCCCTACTTGTGTTCCCTCTCTCGCTGTCTCTGTCAAATAAAATCTTAAAAAGAAAAAAAGAATCATGAAGCAATTACAAGGATGGGTGGGCAATGTGACCATTAGGTCCTCCCCTGGCCTCGAACAGAGTTCTAAGGAAGCCTTGACTTTCTTGAAGAGCGGCAGGCAGACCGAACTTGTAGCCCAGAAGCCTAGTCGGCAGCACGTTGTTTCACAGAGCTGTGCCCTGGTGGGACACTGATGAGAGTGGGCAGGAGAAAGGCAGGGGGTGTAGATAAGCAGATTAGAAGAGCCTGGCTTAGAACAATTACCAAAGATGTGTTAATCACTCCCTCTTCATTCTCCCCCGGAGTCCTGTGCAGTCCACAGAAATTAATACACCAGTATTAGGAGACATAATCTAGTTTCGGAAATACCTAATTTACAACTAGCCTGTGGGAGAATTTGCCTTACCACTTCACTCAATTCTCCACCTTTTCTTATGAGGTATTAATATTATCGCTGACACAGTGGAAGAAACTGCAGCTAAAGGAGGTGCCACGCTCAATTATTAAACAAAACTGAATCTCTATTGTCTGCCTTATTAAATATCATCAGAATAATGCTGATTTAACCTAAAATGAAAACTTTCCTTCTACCTCAGGCCACAATTTTTTTTTTTTTTCCTAAGAAGACAAATATCCAGATCTATGTCTAAAGAGTCATGGTGTATAAAATAGCTCTCCTTTCTCTGACCGTGTCCCCAGAAGGATCAAATTCCCTTAGATTATTACTCAGATAATTACCAATTGCTACACTTTTTTTTTTTTTAAGATTTTATTTACTTATTAGAGAGAGAGAGAGAGAATGAGCAGTGGGGAGGGGCAGAGAGAGAGAGAGAGAAGCAGTAATTGCTACAACTTTTTGAGAACTTTCTCTTCCCTGTTAAAATAACAGCTAACATTTGGAATTTGTTATGTGTGGTTTTAAATTGTATTTTAACTCATGTCATCTCCACAAGGACCTTATTACTCCTGGATTACAGATGAGAAAACAGGGCCAGGGTAGCATGCCTGAAATCACATAGAGAGTAAATGAGGGACTCAGACTCACAGGCAGGCCATTTAGAATCTGCAGTCCATTATTGTAATCACTGTATCACGCTAACTGTATGTTTGTCTTTGAGCGTTTGTACGGATTCTGCCAGTGCTAAAAGGCTCTTCATTATTCACCTCATGCTTGCCCTGCCCATGCTAACGTATGTTAAATTGATTCCAAAGAGATAACTGATTTCATAGTCCTCTCCAAAATTTAAATTTATACCCAGGTTGCGCTTAAAAGTTGGTCTATAATTAATCCTGTGAGTTACTATTAAGTCTTGCCCGGATTATCACCTCCTCAATGTGGCCACCAGCACCTCCTACCTCTGGCAATCCGGTATTTCCCTTTACTCACTGTATTTATTTCCGAGAGCTGCCATAACAAATTACCACAGATGTGGTGGCTTAAAAACAACAGAAGTTTAAATAATCAGTGGAGTGAAGGCTACAAGTCTGAAAAAAAAAATGTGTATGTGGGGTATGCTCCCTCTGGAGGTTGCAGGAAATACCCTTCTTTGACTCCTCCTTTATAGGGACTTCAGAGAGTCATTGGCTTGAGGCTGCGTAGCACCAGTCCCTGCGTCCACCTTCCCATGGCTTTCTTCTCCGTATATCTCTGGGTCTCAAATGTCCCTCTGACTTTCTCATACAAGGACACCTGTTACTGTTGGGGCCCAGCCTAAGTCCAGGATGATTTTATCCTGAGATCCTAAACTTAATTGCATCTAAAAAGACTCTTTTTACAAAGAAGGTCATGTTCACAGGTTCCTGGATTAGGACTGGGACATAACATTTTGGGGCCACTATTCAACTCACTACACTCATCTTGTCTTTTCTATTATCAAATCACTTATTACCTTTCATTAAAATTCATACTTATTAGATATATTGCTTTTTGTTTATTTTTTTCCTTGATAGCATATACACTACCTAAGTCAAGAATTTTTGTTTATACTGCATATAAAAAAATAAAATAAAATCCAAGTTCCTAGAATAAAATGTATATTAATACATATTTAGAAAACATATTTTAGAGCTAGGATTCAAAATACAGGCATGCTAAATCTCAATGAAAATCTATTCTTGGAGTCAAGTTTCTTCCTTCCCGCAGCTTTTCCACAGCTTCAACAGATCTGTATATTCCTAACAGAACGACAAAGCCTCTACTATGCACTGTGTACCCCCCACAAGCCTGGATATTAGTGGACATTCAGTCATGGAACAAGAGCTTAACAATGGTTACACAGAATATTTAAACCTTTTCTAAGGCAGAGATACCGTATTTACTAATTCTAGAAATATTATGGAGCACATTTATAAAGTAAATCTTGTGCTTGGGTCTAGGACAAGTTAGAAGAAGATGGGCTCATCACCAGACTGTTGTATTCCCTTGAAGACAGGGCAATTACCTGGAGGATTTCAAAGCAGTTAACAAAAAGTATTTTGACTAATGATCAGCAAAAGTGAATCCAAGAACCCTGACTAGAGGCCTGGAAGAGCTTTGGTACCTCCTCTAGCTAGAGTTATTCTTAATTCTAGCATAAACAGTATGAGTTAAAAACCTGAGATCTAAGGAGTTGTACTGCTTTCATATCCACCTAAGGAGAGCTTCAGAGTTAAAACATAACTTCTTTTCCATATTCTTTCAGAAGCCATCAGCAAAAACCAGAGTCTGCTGAAAGCTCTGGTATCTTCTGAGAATTCAGCCTACTCTAACTTTTAATCTTGAAACACTTAAATTATATGCAGCTCACCCATTCATTCAAAAGTATTTGTTGAGCACCTATTATGTATAATATATTGTTCCAAAATGCCAGGTATAGAGCAGAGAACAAAATAGATAACATTCATTGCTTTAAATAATCTGATGTCTATATATTAAGTAGACAAGATAAGATAAATAAATAAAACGTAGAGAACCATAAGTAGTGACAAATGCTGAGGACAAGTAAACAGAGAAAGGACAGAAAGTGGGAACGTAAGGGGAAAATGTTATAAACTTAGAGCTGACAGCGAAGTCAATGTTTTCTTGTATAATCCCTTTAAAATATGAAATATAAAGAATTGTCACTGATTTTATTTAATAATAGTGACACTTTAAAATGCTACTTAAAGCCTATGGGAATAAAATAATCCAAGCATAATTATTGATCCAATGCAAAGGCCTAAATAGGGGGATGCTGATTAGGTTGAAAATATCATTCTGCAACATTACCATGACAAAACAAATATTTTCAAAATGTTGTTGCAGTATGACTTTGAGTAAATCACTGGAATCAAGATAGCTCATGCTAGCTCCTTGAAATGATAAGCATGCAATTTCATTTGTATTAATTCACAGATGAGAAGCAATTTTCGAGGCAGATGAACTTATTTCAAGGTTATTTTGTGTTACATCCTCTTTTGACCAGAACAGAAATCTCTCTTAAAAGAAGAAATACTAGATGCATGTGCTAAGCAAGGATTTCTAGTCCCCAATTTCATCCATTTGCAATACTTAAGAGGCATTTGTTGAGAGTTTAAATCAAAAGAGTGACCAAAAGAGATGATGGCTGGTATTCTTTTTCCAAGCAGAAAATGGCAGTTACATTATAAGTTTTTATTTTCTAAGTTTATCACAATAATTTACAATTATTTGCTCAAAAAGCAACAAACACATCTGTTATTTTCAAGACTCCATTCATAGGCAATAGTAAAATGTACTAAATAAGCATTCATTAAGAACTAAGTTTAAGAATTCCACTGACAGTTTAGAGATAGACATGGAATAGAAAATGATGTATCTTTTGTTTCAGTAAACATCTAATCAAATGTAAGTGTCAAAAAATACGTACATGCCTAAGTTTTCTTTAATTTTTAAAACTTTTTATTGATGTAAAATATCCATGCAAAAAAGCACACCTATTCTAAGTATATAATTAGATTAATTATCACAAACTGAAGACATTCAGATCATCAGCATGCATATGAAGAGTTACCAGCCCCTCAGGAGTCATCCTCATGTCCCTTTCTAGTCATTAATTCCTCAAGACATTAACTGTCATGAACTTTATCACTGTCTATTAGTTGCCTGAATTTGTTATGTAAATAGAATCATGCAGCGTATATTCTTTTGTACCTAGAGTCGTTACTTCAACACACAGTTTATGAGATTAGATATATCATTGCATTCAGATCTAGATTTTTCAGTCTCAGTGTTGTATAGTGTTCCCTTGCAATGAGCACACCCAAAATTATTTTTCTCATCTATTTTTTGATATTAGTGCTGTTCCCAGTTTGAGATATTGCAAAGGGTACCACTAAAATCATTCTAGTACACATCTTGGATGAGCATATTAACAAATTCCTCATAGGTTTATACCTAAAGAGGATTGGCTGTCCATTTTATGGATGGATGTAGCTTCAGTGGATATCGTCAGTTTTCCTAACGGAGTTATACTGATTTACACTGACTCCTGTGTTGTATTAGACACTCAGTTGTTCCATGCTCCTGCCAGTACCTGGTAATTTCCTGTCTTTTTAAATCTTACCATTTTATTAATAACACATCGGATATTAATTTGCATTATCTAAGACACGATGTTTGAGTAGTGTTTTTTTCTAGCCATTCTTCAAGCCCTCTCCAGGTTGCCTGAGGGAATATGGGATAAGGGCTTGACAGGCGCTGGGCTGTTGGCAAGGGCTCACTGACCTGTCAGTTCCTTAGGTTCCCACTTAAGCAATTATTAAGGAACTATTTCCATGTCTAATACAAATTTGAGCATCACTGATTTAGAGAATCAAGAAGAAATGAGTTTTTATTTTAAATAATACAAAGTCAGATAAAAGTATCCTTCCTTTGTCTTGATATTTTCTCGTCTTATGGGGCATAATTCCCTCCTAGTTTCTATGCTTATGCCTTTAGCCTCTCCTTTGTATCTATTTCAGTTTTTCTTCCTATTTGGTATTCAAAGGCCAGTTCACCTTCAAGTAACATGCTTATCTTGTTTCTTATTCTACGCTCTCTCTTTCTGCACAGTGCCTTCTCTGGTATCCATCACAGGACTTGAAATGTATGGTGCAATGAATGGCATAAAGTATTCATGGCATGAATGAATAAACGAAGAGAAGAGAATGAATGAGTGATAGCGTCTTCACCTAGCTTCACTTACCACCTGCAACCTGATGTCTAAAGCTCAATCTCTAGACTGGACTTCCAAACGTGGAAATGCCACGTAATGTTATTCTTATTTTAATGTCAAAGTCTTTTCAAACTTTAAAATAGTCCTTTCCCCCCCATTTTAAAAATCATACGCTCCCAATTTAGATCTCTTAAAATAAAGTCAAATATGAGGATTGTTTTTTCCAATTAAAAAGGAACAGGCTTGTTTTGCAAATTTAGTGAATGGATGAAAATGAAAAGAAGGAGCTTAATATGCTCAAATTGGGAGACATCACTCTCCTCTCTTTCACTCTGTCATTTATTGCTGTTCTCCATCACTGAGGATGGTTCCACCATTCTTTGAATTAATGAAGTAAGAAATGTGAAGCTCTTCTGGGCCTTTCCTCTCACTTAAGCAGCATCCTAAGAGATAAGCATATTCTCTCAACACTCCTTCACAAGTGTAACACTCCATCAGCGGACACTCAAGGTTTTCAAGTTGAGTTCGTATTTCAGTCTTTCATTGTTTTTCTCCAGTGTCACTGTATGTAAGACATCTAACATTATCTTCTCAAGAGTTGTCTAATTTATGTTCTTCATTGGTAGCTGCTAAGATCTGAACGTTTGTGTCCCTTCCAAATTCATATGCTGAAATTCTAACGTATAGGATGATCATATTTGAAGGTGGGGGCCTTTGAGAAATGATTAGGTCATGAGAGTAGAGCCTTCATGAGTGAGATTAGTGCCCTTATAAAGGGGCCCCAAAGACATCCCTCACTTCTTGGTCATGTGAGGACACAGCATGAAGGTGCCTTTTATGAACCAGGAAGTTTTCTCTCACCAGATACTAAATCTACCAGTGTCTTGATCTTGTACTTCTCAACCTCGAGAACTGTGAGAAATAAATTTCTGTTGTTTAGAAGCCACCTAGTCTATGGTATTTTGTTAAAGTAGCCCGAACGGGCTAAGACAGGTAGCTGAAAATTCTTTCTTAACTTTTTAATAATCTGGTATGTGAAGTCCTATCATGTTGCAATTTTTTCTTCAGGATCAAATCTGACATCCTTCTCACTGGATTTTTTTTTTTAACTACTCCTCCTATCTTTATAGATAACAAACTACTTCCAGAGCTTATCAGAGCACTAATAAAACATGATTTCTGGGTGTGTCTGTGAGGGTGTTTCCAGAAGAGATTGACATTTAAATTAGCAGACTGAGTAAAATCTGCCCTCACCGGTGTGGGCAGGCATTACCTAATCTGTGGAGGACCTGAGTAGAACAAAAAGACATAGGAAGGGTAAATTCTTTTTCTCTCTCTCTTCCTTAATTTGGGCATCATCTTCTCCTGCCTTTGAACATCAGAGCTCCTGGTTCTCAGGTCTTAAGAATCTGGGGCTTACACCAGGGGCCCCTTGATCCTCAGGGCTTTTGGGCTTGGACTGAACTATACCTCCAGCTTCCCTGGTTCTCTACCTTTCAGGCAGTAGATTGTGGGATTTATTTGCCTCCGTAACTGTGTGAGCCAATTCTTAAAATAAATCTCCTCATGTACATATCTATTTATCCTATGGGTTCTGTTTCTATGGAGAACCTTCATACAGAGATTACATTACAACCAACACCAGTTTTATTTTGGAGAGATGATAGAGCTTGTAGATTCAAATTATCTACAAGCACCAAGAATTACTTGCTCATTTCCACTCTAAGCTTGGATCAATTTATCCTGAGACAGAGACTGAATTTGAGGGGTAGGGAAAGAAGTGAGGGATTCTGGCTCAGCACTGATCCAAAAATACTCAGGCAACCAAAACAAAAGACAAAGACAAACCTCACATAATACTGCTCTGTACTAACTTTGGAGTTTGGTCAAGTTTTGCTATGTAAATTCATGGCTTACAATACTAGCTTAGAGACAGGATATGCGGAGCGGGGAGAAACTATGATAAAAAAAAAATTTACAGCTGCCAATGTCTGACAAATACATGTAATGAGCTTTTGCTTGTTTGAAGCAGATCTCCCTTTGCTCTACAATGAACTTTGGTCATGCTAATCCCATTGCTTATGGCTAGGCTTACTAAATCCCAGGGGCCTAACTCAAAAAAAGAAGCACACATTTTTCCAAATGGTATACAGATTGCAAATGCCTGTCTTTATACATATGTTCAATAGGCATATAGGCATCTTGCAAGTGCTAAACTGCCTTGGCGGTGTTAGGACTTGTTCCAGTCTGCTGGAGGCTCTGCAACCGTTGTTACCCTTACTGACAGCCAGACTGAGCAGTCACTATCTGCAAGACAAACCGTGACAATGTAAGCAACGGCTCTTAAAACTTCAACTCAGAAATGACATTTTCACCCATATTTTGAAATAAAATTGAAACTATGATAGTAGGAGATACACATGAAGATGTAGTAAAATGTAGGTAAAAATAATTAACAACGGATGAAAATAGGAATTTTTAGTTCTTTTTGGTATTTCATAGCCCTTTATTACTCTTAGAATATATAGAAATGGCTTAGTATGTGTTCCATCTGCTATATGGTCTTTTCTTTTTTCCTGGCGATACTATGAAAATTTGCTTTTACCACTCTTTTCTTTACCTTTGATATCTGTATTCCAATGACAGTGAACTTCCTTTTACTCTAAACCTTAATACTTGCTATTCACATAGATTGGAATATCCTGGAATATTCATCTAATCAATGATACTCATGATGGTATTTAACTGTCTCTTCATCAGAAAAAAAAAATGCATGCAAATTTGTAATTCTACTGAAATGCCTTCTACTTCATAATTAGATTATAGAAAGAAGTGCTGGATGGAGGCAGTCCTCTGATGACAGAAAGAGAATGGTAAGAAGAAGAAAGAAAAAAAAAAATCCAGAGAGGAAGGTAAATGCTGAAGTTGAGATTGTAAACGTATAGTGACTAAAATGTGCTATACATTTTAGATTGAAATAGAACTGTAAATAGAAATACCCACAAATCGTAAGGTTTACGGATCAATTTTACTAGCTCATAGATGACGAAAAACATTAACAGAACCATAGAAGCAAACTTGTATCTCCTTCCAGTCTTTCCACACTCCCAAGAGTCACTATCATTATGACTTCGACTGCCATTTTTTTCACATAGTTTGCTTTTTCAGAACATTCCATAATTAAAATCACACAGTATGTAATTTTTTACATCTGGTCACCTCTGTGTTACATTTTGTGTATGTGTGAAAGTCATCATATTGCTTTGTAGAGTTGTAGATTTTTTTTCATTGCAATATAACATCTGATTGCATGAACATCTCATCATTTACGTATCTATTTAATGATAGATATTTAGGTTGTTTTCATTTCAGTATTACTGTGGAAGTACTGGGATGAACATTTTTGTGAGACCCATTTCAGGTATCTGACCTCAAGAACTGAAAGATAGTAAGTTTCTGTTGTTTTAAGATCCTAAGCTTATAATCATTTGCTATAGGAGCATTAAGAAACTAATACCCTTGAAGTGACCAGACAATTTTATACTCAAAAGCAAGCAGAAATCATTAAAGATGCCTAAGATTGTATATACATAATAGGTTAAAAAAAGTCATTTTCTGTTTGCACCTATGAAGTTCCACAGAACATTGTGTATCCTTAAGTGTTGTGTTAGAAATTTTATCTGAAAAATGGTAATAATTTCAGGCTAATTTATATCAGGTGGGGATTAAATGGGATATCTTACATAATGTATTTTGCATTACTAAACATAAATTATGTTTTACTGTTGAGTTAAATATGAGTTTAATATATTTATTTTGTACTTTCTAACTGTTATGCATTATATTTAGCACTCACTTTTTTTTTTTTTTTTAAGGATTTTATTTATTTATTTGACAGAGAGAGACACAGAGAGAGAGGGAACACAAGCAGGGGGACGAGAGAGGGAGAAGCAGGCTTCCCGCAGAGCAGGGAGCCTGATGCGGGGCTCGATCCCAGGACCCTGGGATCATGACCTGAGCTGAAGGCAGATGCTTAACGACTGAGCCACCCAGGTGCCCAGCACTCACTGTTTTTAACAAGATGCCTTTCAATTAAGAATTCAGTCTTTCTTGTAGAAGAATCATTTTATATCACATTATCATGCAGAATTTTATAAACATTTGAATTACAGACTGAACAAAAGGAAAAACTCATAATTGCAAATGAGGATTTCTAGAACTTCATTAGGGAAGATATTCTTGGGTTACAATATATGATGGATGCCCTTCATTTTATTAAAAAGTTAATATGTGGAACATATGCAATAGCATGGAGGACCATGGGGAATGGAGGGAAATCTGAAAGGGGAGAAATCAGAGAGGGAGATGAACCATGAGAGACTATGGACCCCGGGAAACAAACTGAGGGTTTCAGAGGGGAGAGGGATGGGGGGATGGGGTAACAGGATGATGGGAATTAAGGAGGGCACGTGTGGTGATGAGCACTGGGTGTCATATGCAACTAATGAATCATTCAACACTACATCAAAAACTAATGATGTACTCTATGTTGGCTAACTGAACATAATAAAAAAAATAAAAAGTTAATATAGTGGTTTTTTAAGCTATTCGAAGACTACCAATAAAATAAAGGAAGACGATATTTGTTACAGGTGTAATCAATTTATTACAGATTAATTAAAAAAAAAAAAAAACCTTGAATAAAGTGGTTGAAAAATCTGAGGACCTAGAAGATGATACAAACAACTGTAGTGTAGAGAGAAACAATGTCTTATAACCTTCAAGATTTCTGGGGAATCATTCTTTTCTATATCAATGCATCCTCATGGTTACATTGCTATTATTCCAGATTTTTCTAACTAAATTGTGTCATTGGATTTATCATATGACCAATTTGCAACTTAAAAAAAAATACTGATGTTTTCTAAAGAGTATGTGCCAACAGGAAATAATTACTTAAACAAGCACTATCTTCTCAGTTTAATTAATCAAGCCTTTCACTTTGTCTTTGGAGTATAATTAAATCAGATAGCCTCAGAATGGACTGCTTGCTTGTGCTACTTAGAAAATATGCTTAACCTCAACAATTTTGCCCGTCTTTCAGCTCAACTGTTTTGATTAACAGCCCAAGTAAGTTTCTAGCCTTTAATAAAAAACTTTGTTCATGAGAACCTGGGGTTTTGGGCAAGAGCTTGAACAATCTTCCTAGATCTATTTTCATTTGTCATTAATAACTTTGTAGCCATTATTCAAAATTATCCAGACTTGTGAAATAAACTTAAAATTCCAAATAATTTAAAAATATTCAATAATCTCTAACCCTGGGTATTGGACAAGCAAGCAAGTCATTGGCAAACAAGCAAATCAATATTCCCAAAAGAAAACTCACCACACACACACAAACATACACCGCCCACCTCCACCGAACATTTTTTTTAATATGTTCAGTTAGCCACTCTATAGTTCATAATTAGTTTTTGATGTAGTGTTCAATGATTCATTAGTCAAATATTTCATTTTTAAACATACATATAAGTAGGATCTCAGTTTTTTCTATGCTTAATTAGGTTTTCTTTCTTATTGCTTCTTAATACACCTTTGTTATAAATTAATGGCTGTATTATATGCTTGTAGAAGCTTTATAAAATTTATTCCAGAATTTTAGTTTCAATAACTTTAGTTTTCTTTTTCCCAATATTTTCATGGCGTTTTTTTTACTTTAGTGAACTTTATGAATCATATTGACCTTAAGACATTCCCCTACATTTGACATTTTCTTACTTACCAGATGGCACTGTTTTATTTTCCCCAAATGTTTACATGAATGTATAATAACTTGTATAAAAACAATAATCTCTGGAATGAGATCAGTTATTCCTTTACATAAAGAAAAATAACGAACAGCCAAATCATGATCTTATTAACGTCCTATCCAAAATCAACAGTGATATTCTATTAATGTGATTTGTCTTGTAAAAATTTGTGGCTTTATGTTCTATTGACACCTAAGCTGAATATTTCTTTCAGTTTGAGAAACTACAGTAGAGGTGGGACTCCTTATAGTAACTAAGAACATGCAAGATCTAGCTGTTATTAGGAGAAATAAGCTTTTGGGTTTTTTTTGTGCACTCCTTTTGTTCCTGAGTGGCAAGGTTACTTTTGGCTGAAACCCACTGGTCAATTTTTCCTCTGGCTTGGAAAAGTCAGAATTAATTGGGCAGGAAGGAGTGTCTTAACACATTGGACCTGCACTGCATATGGTATCAAGTAGTCATAGAAGAATTCTTCATTTGCAGTTCCAATAACTTAGATAGGAGTCATCCTTCATACTTTTAATGAGACATTCTCTTTCCTTTTAAACAAGAAATCATGTAAAAATACTTTATCAAACCACTAATACAGGATAAAATGTCAACTTTTACACTTTTGTTTTACAACAAACAACAACTTTTAGATTAAAAGTTGATCAATATTTCCAATGTTCCTTGGGGAATAAATGCTTTAAGAAAGGGAAATGTTCACACCAAGAGTACATTCAGAAGACTCTACCCTCAGAAAAACATATTATCACCATTCTTGGGTTGGAGCCCCGGGAATCCACTCTTTGTTCTAGTCTTTCTGAATCTGGGAGTAACAGATCCGTGAAGCATTTGTAAAAAGTTATTGGGAAATTTTATTTGTAAATTGTATACTATTTTAGCTCTATCATAACATTGTAATGACGTAGTTTAAATCATGGAGTCTGAGTGGATCCTGATGATGCAGGTAACTGATTTTCATTAGTAAATCAAGAAATAGAGAAAGGTCACCATGCTTCTAGAGGATAAAGCAAGTTTAGAACCCTGGATGCCAGGCCAAACTGAAGGAAATGAGAAGGTTAAAATTTCAAAGCAGGACAGTGGGAACTGACACCTGGAAACTTAGATAATAGGGCATTTATAGAAGGTATTCCATATGTGCACACAGGGCTCAGTGTCCAGAGATTAAGATCAGATATAAGGACACAGCTATACACAGACACCATTTTGCAGTTACCGCCTTACTCTAGCACCAGTCCACTTCAGTCCTTTCTAGAGGATCTTCCTCTTGTCTCCAATTCATTTTCTCCTATAAATGTACTATTTATACTTAGAAAATACTCTATATGAGTTTTTAGATTTTATCTTTATAATGTTCATACTTCATAAAATTATATTATTTGCAGCAGAAAGATTTATGTCAGTTCATAACCTTCTGTGACCATACTTGTAGATCCTGATATTCTCCTTCAGTACAAATATTTTTGTTATGAAAATATATAAAAACAATTAATAGTTTATTTTAGTATGTAGTAAAAATGTATACAGTACCAAAATTCTTCTTAAGTTAAGCCATTATACAACAATGAAAATTCTCATCAGTCACCCTAGTGCTGATATAATAAATACTGGCATAATTTTCTTATATATAGGATGTAAAACACACCAATATTAGAATATTTAGTAAGTAGGTCATTAGTTTG
Source organism: Phoca vitulina (assembly GCF_004348235.1). Classification (NCBI taxonomy): domain Eukaryota; kingdom Metazoa; phylum Chordata; class Mammalia; order Carnivora; family Phocidae; genus Phoca; species Phoca vitulina. The sequence continues at coordinate 47,468,250 of NW_022589708.1, forward strand.
AAAGACATATGGTCATCAGCAATAGCTCCCAATTTTCTAATGTTGGCAACTAGATGGATCATAGTGATATCAACTGAGGCAGAGAATATTGCAGGAAGAAAAAGTCCTAAAGGATAGACAGTAAATCTTGAAATACTGGCACTGAAATTCTTGTGGAATATCAATATAATAGTTTATGGGAACAATTTGCATAATAATTAAGAGGGTAGATACAGATCTGAGACTCCTTAATCTATGGAATTGATCAACTATGAGAGTGTATAAAATCAGTTAAGATGATTTTGTAAGAATAATGAGTTGGATACAAACATTTGAGACATGTGAGGGAACAACAAAATTTTAAAAATCAGAGAGATGAAGAGTAGTCTAGATAAAAGACTAGAAAAAATATTCACAGATTTTATGGAGAATCAAGAAGGTATGGTATTAGAGAAGCCAAGAAAATAGAGTTTGGTAGTAATAAAGTTGGGAATCCTAGTGCCAAACTCAGAAGGCATGCAAAAACTTAAAGATATATCTCTGGAGGCAAGAGAAACAAAAGCAAAAATGAACTATTGGGACTTCATCAAGATAAAAAGCTTCTGCACAGCAAAGGAAACAATCAACAAAACTAAAAGTCAGCCTATGGAATGGGAGATGATATTTGCAAATGACATATCTGATAAAGGCTTAGAATCTAATATCTATAAAGAATTATCAAATTCAACACTCCAAAACCAAAAATCCAGTTAAGAAATGGGCAGAAGACATGAATAGACATTTTTCCAAAGAGGATATCCAGATGGCTAACAGACACATGAAAAGATGCTCAACATCATTCATCATCAGGGAAATACAAATGAAGACCATGATGAGATATCACCTCACACCTGCCAGAATGGCTAAAATTAACAATACAGGAAACAACAGATGTTGACAAGGATGTGGAGAAAGGGGAACCCTCCTACACTGTTGGTGGGAATGCAAACTGGTGCAGCCACTCTGGAAAACAGTATGAAGGTTCCTCAAAAAGTTAAAAATAGAACTACCTACCCTAATACCCAGAATTGTACTATTAGGTATTTACCCAAAGGATACAAAAATACAGATTTGAAGGGGCATGTGCACCCCAATGTTTATAGCAGCTTTATCAGCAATAGCAAAATTATGGAAAAACCTCAAATGTCCTGATAAATGGCTAAAGAGGATGTGGTGTATATATACATATATATATATATATATATATATATATATATATATATATATATATAATATTACTCAGCCATCAGAAATGATGAAATTTTGTTTGCCATTTGCAACAATGTGGATGGAGCTAGAATGTATTATGCTAAGCAAAATAAATCAGTCAGAGAAAGACAAATACCATATGATTTCACTCATATGTGGTATATAAGAAACAAAACAGATGAACATAGGGGAAGGGAAGGGAAAATAAAAGAGACAGGGAGAGAAGCAAAACATGAGAGACTCTTAACTATAGAGAACAAACAGGGTTGCAGGAGGGTACTTGTTGTGTTGAACACTGGGTGTTATATGTAATTGATGAATCACTAAATTCTATTCCTGAAACTTATATTGCATTATGCTAACCAACTAGAATCCAAATAAAAATTTGAAAAATAAATAAGTAAACAAGACTTGATGCACCTTCACTGTTTTGTAAAATGAAGTAATTCTTTTTTTTTTTTAAGGAGGTAATTTTTGATGACCTTAGTAAAAGCAACTATAATAACATAAAGATATTAGATGAAGATTCAATTTCTGTAAATTCATGAGTGAATAAAAAGTAAGAGTGAGTAGGAAGGGAAGGAGAAACAGCAGATGCTAACAAAGGGTAAAGACAATATCAGAAGAGTGCTTATTATCAGTGCAGAGAAAAAACATACAGGTTAAATGTAAAGAGTCATTAGAGGAAGAAGATGACTGATAGAGCAAGATCCAAGAGAAGACAAGAATGAGTGACTGACAAAGCAAAAAAAATACAGATATGTAAAATAAGAGATATCTTTTACTCTGAAACTAGGCAGAAGAAATTAAGATAGATATCTAGGTAGTGAGAAGGGTGTCAGGAATTTTAGGAGACCAGGTAAAATAAGCTCTAGGTCTGTAATTAATCAGACTTCAAGACAAGGGAGCATAATGAGAAAAAGTGGGGAAGTGTTTGTGGCACTAGATCCTTTTCTATTTGAAAAAGTTTGTAAAAGTAGCCAAGATTTAAAATCAGGTTATAGTGACTGAATCTGAAAATTTATATTATTTTCTCACAGTACCTGATGCATGTGTTTAAAAGTAATCAAAGTAAAATATAGCAAGATAAAAGGCTGGCATAATCTCAGGTAAACATGGTGAAAGGAGAGGGGTGTAAGAGAATTAGTTTGGTTTCAGTATAATTTTGATCTAGAGAATTAGGCAAGAGGATTGCAGAATAGGAACTGATAAACTGAGGGATACTGAACTATGAAAGCATTAGGGATATCTAGGGAGCCAGGATAGGATAGCCTTTAAGAATATTACTTGATATCAGTTCTCCCCTTCTGTGTCTGCCACTTACCATAGAATATTTGGTTTATTTTCATTAACCAAATGGTATGAATAATAAAATGTACTTCATAGAATTGAGATGATTAAATTTTTGTAGAATGCTTAGTATAATACCTTGCAGAAAGTAGATGCTCAAAAATCCTTTACTATGATTATTACTATGATTTTCCTTTCACAAATTCTGCCAGATTGATTACTTCCTTTGAGCGGTGTTCTCCTGTGTGGTTCATTAGCTCCCAGCTAGACTACAGCCATTCTCCCAGGTGAACCTCTTTCTTATTAGTCTCTCCCTACTAAAATTTTATGCTTCTGCAGCTATTTTAATCTTCTAAAGAAGACATGGACTTATGAAAGTCTTCTGCTACAGGTATTTCACTTTGTTCTACTGACCAAAGAATATCCAAATTCCTTAATTAAATGCTAGTACAATCATGTCATTAGTTCATAAACCATTTCAAAAGTAAGTCTAGTCTGTAAAAAAGTAAGGGCCTCAACTAATTCAGTAGTTGCTGAATACACACACACACACACACACACACACACACACACATTTATTTTAATTAGTAAGAACATTTAACATGAAGTCCCTTTTAACATATTTCTGAGTGCACAATGCAGTATTACTAATTCTAGCCACAATGTTGAACAGATCACTAGAACTTATTCATCTTGCATAAATGAAATTTTGTATCTGTTGAATAACAACTGTCCATTCCTCTATCCCCAACCCTGACCCCTGGCCCTGGCAACCAGTCTTAATCTCTGCTTCTATGAGTCTGACTATTTGAGATAACTCATGTAAGTGGAATGATACAGTACTTGTCCTTCTGTGACAGGCTTGTTTCACTTTCCATATTGTGCTCCAGATTCATACATGTTGCTGTATATCACAGGATTTATTTCCTTTTTGAAGCTGAATAATGTTGCATTGTATGTTTATGCTACATTTTTATTTTCCATTCATCTATTGATGGACACTTAAGTTATTTTCACATCTTAGCTTTTGTGAATAATGTTGCAATGAACATGGAAGCACAAGTATCTCTTTGAGATCTTGATTTTCATTATTTTGGATGAAAACTCCTACGTGGGATTTCTAGATCCTATGGTGGCTCTTTTTTTTTTTTTTTTTTAAATTCAAGTTAGTTAACATATAGTGTATTATTCGTTTCAGGGTAGAGTTTAGTGATTCATCAATTGCATATAACATCCAATGCTCATTACATCAAGTGCCCTCCTTAATGCTCATCACCCAATTCCCCATCCTTCTCACCCACCTACCTTCTAGCAACCCTCAGTTTGTCTCCTATATTTAAGAGTCTCTTATGGTTTGCCTCCCTGTTTTTATCTTATTTTATTTTTCATTCCCTTCCCCTATGTCCATCTGTTTTGTTTCTTAAATTCCACATATGTGTGAAACCATATGGTACTTGTTTTTCTCTGACTTATTTCTCTTAGCATAATACACTCTAGTTCCTCCCCATCAGTGCAAATGGCAAGATTTCATTCTTTTTGATAGCTGAGTAATATTCCATTGTATGCATATGTGTGTGTGTGTGTGTGTGTGTGTGTGTGTGTGTGTGTGTGTGCGCCATATCTTCTTTATCCATTCATCTGTCAATGGACATCTGGGCTCTTTCCATATTTTGGCAATTGTGTACATTGCTGCTATAAACATTGGGGTGCATGTTTCCCTTTGAATCACTATTTTTGTATCCTTTGGGTAAGTACCTAGTAATACAATTGCTAGATGTTAGGGTAGTTCTATTTTTAACTTTTTGAGGAACCTCTATACTGTTTTCCAGAGTGGCTGCACCAGTTTGCATTGCTTATCATGGTTCTGTTTTTAATTTTTAGAGGCACCCCCATACTGTTTTCCCTAGGGGCTGTACCATTTTATATTATTACCAATAGTGCACAATAGTTCCAATTTCTCTACATTCTGGCCAACACTTGTCATCTTCTGTTATTTATATCATAACCAACCTAACAGATGTGAAGTAATATCTTATGATTTTGATTTATATGTCCATGATAGAAAGTATCTTTTCATATACTTGTTGGCCACTTCTAAGTCTTCTTTTAAGAAATGTCTATTCAATTCCTTTGCCTTTTTTTTTTAAATTGGGTTATCTGTTTTTATATTGAAACGAAGCAATTTCTTATAAATTTGGATATTAACTCCTTATCAGATATAAAGTTTGCAAATATTTTCTTGCATTCCATAGACTGCCTTTCACTTTTCTGTCTGTTGCTATGCAGAAGCTTTTTAGTTTGATGTAGTCCCATTTGTTTATTTTTGCTTTTCTTGTCTGTGCTATTGGTTTAAATACAAGAATTAATTGCTAAGGCCAATGTCATAAATATCTCTCCCTAGGTTTTTACCTAGAAGTTTTATAGTTTCATATCTAATGTTTAAGTCCTTAATCCATGTTGAATTGTCTTTGTGTCTTTGGTGTAAGATAAAGTCCAATTTCATTATTTTGCCTGAGAAGACCCAGTTTTTCCATCATGTTTTGTTGATGAGACCATCTTTTTTCCATTGTGTATTCTTAGCACCCTTGTAAAAGATCAGCTGACTGTATCTCTATAGATTTATTCGTGGGCTCTTTATTCTGTTCCATTGGTTTACATATCTGTCTTTATACTGCTATTGTACTGGTTTAATTACTAATTACTATAACTTTGCAAAATATTTCAAAATCAGGAAGCATATAGTACCTCCAGTTTTTTTTTTTTCTTCTTCAAGATTTGGCTATTTGGGGTCTTTTGTGGTTCTACATTACTTTTAGAATTCCTTTTTCTATTTGTATAAAATATGCTATTGAAATTTTGATAGGGATTCTATTGAGTCATAGATTGCCCTATGTAGTGTGGACATTTTAACAATATTAATTCTTCCAATCAATGAATATGGAATGACCTTCCATTTATTTGTGACTTGCTTAATTTCTTTCAAAATAGTTTTATGGTTTCCAGTGTGTAAGTCTTTCACCTTAAATTTATTCCTAAGTATGTTATTATTACTATTTTTTAATTTTTTAAAAAAAAAATTTTTAAAGATTTTATTTATTTATTTGAGACAGAGAATGAGATAGAGAGAGCATGAGAGGGGGGAGGGTCAGAGGGAGAAGCAGACTCCCTGCTGAGCAGGGAGCCTGATGCAGGACTGGATCCCGGAACTCCAGGATCATGACCTGAGCCGAAGGCAGCCGCCCAACCAACTGAGCCACCCAGGCGCCCAGTATGTTATTATTTTTGATGCTATTGTAAATGGGATTGATTTTCCAATTTTCTTTCTAGATAGTTAATTTTTAGTACTTAGTAACATAGTTGTTTTGTTTTTTTTTTAAGATTTTACTTATTTGAGAGAGAGAGAGAGAGCAAGAGAGAGAGAGAGCGCACAAGCAGTGGGCACAGAGGGAGAGGGAGAAGCAGGCTTCCTGTTGAGCAGGGAGCCTGACACAGGGCTTGATCCCAGGACCCATGGACCATGACCTGAGCCTTAGGCAGATGCTTACCTGACTGAGCCACCCAGGCGCCCCTGGTTGATTTTTGTATGAAGATTTTTTTTATCCTGAAATTTTAATGAATTTATTAGCTATAAACTTTTTAATATGGAATCTTTAGGGTTTTCCATATATAAAATAATGACATCTGAAAATGAAAATAAATTTACTTCTATTCTGATTTGAACGCAAATTTAATTTTTTTTTCTTGCCTAATTGTTCTAAGTAGGACTTTCACTACTATGTTGAATACAAGTAGCAAGAATGGTCATTCTTACTTTTTTCCCTGATCTTTGAGGAAAAACTTTCAGTTGTTCACTGATGAGAAATTTGGTATCTGTGGGCTTTTCATTTATGGCCTTTATTATGTTGTGGTGATTTTCTTGTATTACTAGTTTGTTGAGAGCTCTTATCATGAAAGGGTGTTGAATTTTGTTAATTGTTTTTGCTGTATCTATTGAGATGATCATATATTTTTTTTTCCTTCACTTTGTTAAAACGAAGCATAACATTATTTTTTGTATGTTTAACCATTCTTGTTCTGCAGAATAAATACCATTGGTCATGTTTATGATGCTTTTATTGTAGTATTGGATTTGGTGTGCTAGTATTTTGTTGACTATATTTGCATCTATGTTCATCCAGGATATTGGACTTTGTTTTCTGTTTTGTTTTTAGTAGTATCTTTGTCTGGCTTTGGTATCAGGGTAATGCTGGCCTAAAAAAAAAAAAAAATGAGTTTGGAGACTTCTGGGGAAGATGGTAGGGTAGGAGGATCCTACGACCACCTCACCCCATGGATACGCCTACATAACACATACGTCAGAATAAAAAACCCAGAAAACAACCCAAAGACTGGTAGAACAGAGTCTCAACAGAAAATGTAGGGAAAATTAAGTATATCTATAAAAAGTAGTCAAGGAGGGGCACCTGAGTGGCTCAGTTGGTTAAGCATCTGCCTTCGGCTCAGGTATGATCCTGAGGCCCTGGGATCGAGCCCTCATTGGGCTCCCTCCTCAGTGGGGAATCTGCTTCTCCCTCTCCCTCTGCCAGTCTCCCCTGCTTGTGCTCACTCTCTCTCTCTGTGTCAAATAAATAAATTCTTCAAAAAATTAGTCAAGGAATTCACAAAACAATGTAAAGTATGACACCATATACCAAAAACGAGGTCAGGAGAAGAGTAAAAGTTTAGTGCTTTTAGAATAGCTTCAAACTTAAGAGATCATCAACTGAATACAGATAGGGATGTGCATAAAATATTACATATAAACCTAATGGTAACCACAAATTGAAAACCCATAATAGATATGCAAAAAATAAAGGGAAAGGAATCCAAGTATATCTCTAAAGAAAACCATCAAACCATGAAAGAGCAAGAGAAGAAAGGAACAGAGAAAAAAAAATACAAAAACAACTGTAAAATAGGTAATAAAACGGCAATAAGTATATACCTATCCATAATTATTTTTAATATAAATGGACTAAATGCTCCAATCAAAAGATAAAAGATGACAGAGGGGATAATAAAGCAAAAGCAAGACCTATCTATATACTGTCTACAAGAGACTCATTTCAGACCTAGAGACACATTCAGATTGAAAGTGAATGGATGGAAAAATTTCATCATGCAATAGAAGTGAAAAGAAAGCCAGGGTTGCAATACTTAATATTGGACAAAATAGACTTTAGAATCAAGACTGTAACAAGAGACAAAGAAGGACACTACATAATCATAAAGGGAACAATCCAATAAGTAGATAAACAACCATAAATATTTATGCACCCAAATACATAAAGGAGCTATTAACAAACATAAAAGAAGTGATCAATAGTAATACATTAATAATAGCAGACTTTAACACCACACTTACATTAATCGATAGATCATCCAAACAGAAAATCAAGAAGGAAAGAGTGGCTTTGAATGATACATTGGACCAGATGGATCTAACAGGTATATTCAAAACATTCCATCCCCAAACAGTGGAATACACATTCTTTTCAAGTGCACATGGACTATTCTCCAGAATAGATGACATGTTAGGCCACAAAACAGGTCTTAACAAATTTAAAAAGATCAAAGTCATACCATGCATCTTTTCTGACCACAATGCTATGAAACTAGAATCCAACCAAAGAAAATAATCTGGAAAGAACACAAATACATGGAGATTAATAACATGTTACTGAAGAATAAATGGCCCAACCAAGAAATCAAAGAAGAAATAAAAAAAAAAAATACATGGAGACAAATGAAAATGAAAACACAACAGTCCAAAATTTTTGGGATGCAGCAAATGCTGTCCTAAGAGGAAAGTTTATAGCAATACAGGTCTACCTCAAGAAGAAAGAAAAATCTCAAATAAAAACCTAAACTTACATCTAAAGGAGCTAGGAAAAGAACAAGCAAAACCCTAAGCCAGTAAAAGGAAGAAAATAATAAAGATCAGAGCAGGAGTAATTGAAATAGAAACTAAAAAACAAACAGAACAGATCAATGAAACAAGGAGCTCTTTTTTTTAAAAAGATCAACAAAACTGATAAATGTTTAGTCAGACTCATCAAAAAAAAGAAGAGAGAGGACTCAAATAATCAAAATCAGAAATGAAAGAGAAGAAATACCAACTGACACCACAGAAATACAAAGGATTATAAGAGAATATTATGAAAAATTATATGCCAAAAAATTGGACAACCTAGAAGAAATGGATAAATTTCTGGAAACATATACCTCCCAAAACTGAATCAGGAAGAGATAGGTCATTTGAACAGACCAATTACCAACAATGAAATTTTATCACTGATTAAAAGAAACTCCCCCCCCCCCAAAAAGTCCAGGAACAGATGGCTTCACAGATGAATTCTATCAAATATTTAAAGAAGACTTAATACCTATTCTTCTCAAATTATTCCAAAAAATAGAAGAGAAAGAAAAACTTCCCGATTCATTCTATGAAGCCAGCTTACCTCAATATCAAAATCAGGTGAAGACACTACAAAGAAAGGAAGAGAACTACAGGCTAATATTCCTGATGCAAATAGGGTAAAAATCCTCAACAAAATATTGGCAAACCAAATCCAACAATACATTAAAAAAAAATCATTCACCATAATCCAGAAGGGCTTATTCCTGGCATAAGGAATGATTCAATATTTGTAAATCAATCAACATGAAACATCACTTCAACAAGAGGAAAGATAAAAACCATATGATAATTTTAATAATGAAAAAGTATTTGACTAAGTACAGCATCCATTCATGATAAAAACCCTTAAAAAAGTAGGGTTAGAGGGAACATACCTCAACAATAAGAAAGGCTATATATGAAAAACCCACAGCTAACATCATACTCAAGGGGGAAAAACTGAGAGCTTTCCCCTAGGATCAGGAGCAAGACAAAGATGTCCACACTCACCACTTGTATTCAATGTAATATTAAAGTGGAAATCCACAATTATCAAACAAGAAAAAGAAATAAAAAACATATAAATTGGTAAGGAAGAAATAAAGCTTTCACTATTTGTCAATGATACAATACTAATATATATAGATGCCACCAAAAAACTAATAGAACGGATAAATGAATTCAGTAAGGTCACAGGATACACAATCAAAATACAGAAATCTGTTGCATTTATATCCACTAATAATGAAGTAGCAGAAAGAGAAATTAAGAAAATAATTCCATTTACAATTGCACCAAAAATCATAAATTTCTGGGATTAAACTTAACCATGGAGGTTAAAGACCTGTACTCTTTCACTGATGAAAGAAACTGAAGATGACACAAATGGAACGATACTGCATACTCAAGGATTGGGAAGAACAAATATTTTTAAAATTCCATACTACCCAAACCAATCTACAGATTTGATGCAATTCCTATGAAAATACCAACAGCATTTTTCACAGAATTGAACAAATAATCCTAAAATTTTTATGGAACCACCAAAGATCCCAAATTGCCAAAGCAATCTTGAAAAGAACAAAACTAGCAGTATCACAATCCCAGATTTCAAGACATACTACAAAGCTGTAGTAATCAAAACGGTAAGATACTGGCAAAAAATAGACACATAGATCATATGAAACAGGACAGAGAGCCCAGAAATAAACCCATGATTTTTTTTGCCAATTAATCTATGATAAAGGAGGCAAGAATATGAAATGAAAAAAAGTCTCTTCAACAAATTGGCAAAACTGGACAGCTACACGCCAAAGAATGAAACTGGACCATTGTCTTATACCATATGCAAATGCAAACTCAAGATGGATTAAGGATCTAAATGTGAGGCCTGAAACCATAAGAATCCTAGAAAAGAACACAAACAGTGATTTCTCTGATATTGGCCATAACAACATTTTTCTAGATTTTCAAAGCAAGGGAAACAAAAGCAAAAAACTATTGGGACTACAACAAAATAAAAAGCTTCTGCACAGCAAAGAAAACAATCAACAAAACAAAAGGACAACCTACAGAATGGGAGAAAATATTTGCAAATGATTTTTCTGATAAGGGGTTAGTATCTAAAATATATAAAGAACTTACACAATTCAACACCAAAAACAAAACAAAACAAAACAAAAAATCCAAAAAACAAAAAACAAAACCTGCCAAATAATTCAATTAAAAATGTGCAGAAGCCATGAACAGACATTTCTCCAAAGAAGACATACAGATGGACAACAGACTCATGAAAAGAGGCTCAACATCATTAATCATCAGGGAAATGCAATTCAAAACCACAATGAGATATCACCTCATACTTCTCAGAATGGCTAAAATCAAAAATACAGAAAACAAATATTGGTGAGTATGTGGAGTAAAAGGGATCCTTGTGCACTGTTGGTAGGAATGCAAACAGGTACAGCCACTGCAGAAGATAGTAGGGAGGTTCCTCAAAGAACTAAAAACAGAATTACTATATGATCCAGTAATTGCACTACTGGGTATTTACCCAAAGAATACAAAAATGCTAATTCAAAAAGATATATGCACCCCTATGTTTATTGCTGCATTATTTATAATAGCCAAATTATGGAAACAACTTAAGTGCCCATCAATAGATGAATGGTCAGAGAATAGGTGATGATAGATTGATAGATAGATAGATAGATAGATAGATAGATAGATAGATAGATAGATAGATAGAATGATGATAGATATTGATAGATAGATGTGATATATATATATATATATATGTATGTGATGGATATATGATAGATATCTCACATATATCTGTCTATATCTATACACACAATGGACTATTACTCAGCCATAAAAAAGAATGAAGTCTTGCCATTTGCAACAACATGGATGGATACAGAGGGCATAATGCTAAGTGAAATGAGTCAGTCAGTAAGAAAAAACAAATACCATATTATTTCAATTATATGCAGAATTTAAAAAACAGAGGGATGTTGGGTGGGGGAATTGGTGAAATTGGCGAAGGGATTAAGAGTACACTTAACATGAGTAATGCTGAATTGTTGAATCACTCTAATGTACACCTAAAACTAATGTAACAGTCTATGTTAATTATACTGGAATTAAAAAAAAATAAATAAATGGAAATACATCTTGTGTGCTCATGGGTTGGAAGATTTCATGGAGTAAAGTGGCAGTACTACTCAAAAGGATCTGTGGATTCAATACAAGTCCTATCAAATTTATTTCTTCTGCATTTTAGAACTGCTGTCAACCCCTTACAGTACATCCTTTCAGACAGTGTAGCTTACATCTTTTTTTTTATTCTGTTCAGTTAGCCAACATAGAGTACATCATTAGTTTTTGATGTAGTGTTCAATGATTCATTAGTTGCATATAACACCCAGTACTCATCACCACACATGCCCTCCTTAATACTGATCATCCGGTTACCCCATCCCCCACCCCCCTCCCTTCTGTAACCCTTAGTTTGTTTTGGGGAGTCCAGAGTCTCTCATGGTTTGTCTCCCTCTCTGATTTCTTCCCATTCATTTTTCCCTCCCTTCCCCATGGCCCTCTGTGTTATTCCTTATGTTCTACATATGAGTGAAACCATATGATAATTGTCTTTCTCTGCTTGACTTATTTCACTTAGCATAATCCCCTCCAGTTCCATCTATGTTGATGCAAAAGGTAGGTATTCATCCTTTCTGATGGCTGAGTAATACCCTCTTACACTGTTGGTGGGAATGCAAGCTGGTACAGCCACTCTGGAAAACAATATGGAGGTTCCTCAAGACGTTTAAAATAGAGCTATCCTATGACCCAGCAATTGTATTAGTAGGTATTTACCCCAAAGATACAAATGTAGTGAAAAGAAGGGGCACATGCACCCCAATATTCATAGCAGCACCCACAATTACCAAACTGTGGAAGGAGTCAAGGTGTCCCTCAACAGATGAATGGATAAAGAAGATATGGTTCATAGTTTGCATCTCTTAAACTTAGATTGGGTCCTTTATATATTTTCCATTTTTCTGATTAATGTTTTGAACTTATGGATTACTGTTTTAAGAAATGTTTTAATGTCCTTCAAAAAAAATGAGTTTGGAAGTGTTCCCTCTTCTTCAATTTTTAGAAGAATTTGAGGAGGATTGCTGTTATTTCTTAAATGTTTTGTAGAATTCACCAATGAGTCAAAAATAAAAGAATGGATAATACCAAGCAAAACTTCAGAAATATATTATTAGCAGAAAATGAAATAAACAAGAGAAAAGGAGTTAAATGGGAAGATCACATTATCTTAGTTATTTTTTTTTAAATATGAATTCGCTTTGAAGATATAATAGAGATAATATTTACTAAATAACAAAAATGTTCATTAAAGTTGTTATAATTACAACATACTATTGAAGACTCTATTTCATCACCTTTTACATTTTTTTCAGCCTGTACATTCATTTTACTTTTTACTGTGTTAATTTGCTCTTTTACTTATGGTTAGTTTATTTCATTATTTATTTATTTATTTCATTTCTGCTGCAGTAATGTTAGTCTATACATATTTTCCTCTTTAATATATCTAGTCTCTTTATACTTAAGTTTGTCAAATATATACCCCCATATGCATCTTTTTTCCTTATTTGTATTTAATTTGAGAGCATCCATTAAATGCTATCTAAAAAAAAATGTTTTATTTGGCAACCTATTAATTAAAGTATATTTTCCTGCACCTCTTAAATGTTGTTTTACTCAATACCTTTTAATTAATGTTTAGAACACTCAATAAAACCCCCTGCACAAGTAAAAATTGGCATGAGTGTAATGGTTATTCTCTTCATTATAAAAACACTTATTCTGATGAGCCACGATTAAGACAATTCTGAAATGTGCAAATTTTGTATAAAATTTTGTAAAAATTAAACTTTTTCCTTTCAAATAAAAATACAAAGAAAATAAAATATGGAACTGTTCTATTTGTAATACTTGAAAGGAATAAGAAAGGCATTTGTAAAATTAAAATTAGTTAATATACATGGCATGGCAGCGTGGTATGGTGGGAGATGACCAAAGTTTGTGGTGAGAAACCCTTGGACTTATTTTCTCTTTGTCCCTAAATAGATGTAGAAACTTGTCAAATAATTTTACCTCTATCAGCTTCCTCTGAATCTAAGAAGTAAAGACTGTGAACTAGTAGATATTTATGGCAGTTCCTAAAAACTCGATGACTTTGGCAATGTAAGCTTCTGTGTACTAATCACTCTACCTTGAAGACTCATATCTATTTCACAGAGATTTGAGCAAATGAAATGCCTTGCTGGAGATTTTAGTAGATTCTTTCAAATACGTGAACTATCACTTATCAAAACTTCATTTAGCTAGATAGGCCGTTCAAGTGCCTACTGACATTACCAGTGAGATGAACTGGCTTGAAGGGGATCAGAAGCACAGTAATATAAAAAGTGTAAAATGCTGAAAACAGCATCCATTTTGCATTGTTGGACCTTGACTGGATATTCCAGCACTATTAGTTATTGACAGGATCTCTGTCATCTCTGCATTACAGAAAGCTTTTTCAATGGTATAATCAACACCATTGCTAAATTTGTTGCAACACGGTAGTTAAAATATAATAATGTATAATTTTTCATTTGAAGAAAAATAATGCAAAGTGTTTGAAGATTTCTGCCACTTTGATATACTGTGTGTGTGCTTTTTAATCTATTCTCATTTTCTTTTATGCAATACTCATAGACATAAAATAGTACTCCTTTGGTTAAACAGCCTTTCAAATATGTGTTATACATCATTCTTCTTCTGCTTGATTTTACTGTATGAATTAATTTTGCTTCTTTTTGATACTTTATCTTTTCTCGCTTTCTTTATTCAAAATGGACTTTATACATTTTAAATGTTAACTGGTGTGTCCTTGGTAATTCCCTTTACATCAGAGTTTTTCTGCACTATGCCAGACATCATCTGACACATGCCTTTTACAACACTGGTAGGTATACTCTATTAACACACACTAGGCTTTTGATGACCGCAGCCCAAATTTTTGGTTTTAAGGGAAAGACGGAGGATAAAATAGTCGTATTTTAGTTTATGTTGTACTAATCAAATCTTGAGGTCCTACAGAAATAATTTAGATTCCCTGCTTGTTATAAAACCAATTAATGAAAATAAGAGCTCTGATTAGAATTAAAATTTACATTTTCTAAATTGTCTAAAACCATTTTCCTTTCTATCTTATGCTAAAACTTCTGTACTTTTTTTTTATTGGAATTGCATTCTGTTTTCACAATTATCATTTTATTCCATAGAAGTTACAGAATTCAAAATACAGGTAAATTAGGAGTCTGATGGGATAGCAGAAAACTGTTAAAATTATTTTTACAACATATTGTGGGACATGTTCCAATGTATGCAGCAGTTATTAGAATGAAAGAAAAATAATGCTAGTTACTATAAGGCAGATAGCCAGGTAGGTCAAATAAGAAGAGGTATATAGGGGCGCCTGGGTGGCTCAGTCATTAAGCATCTGCCTTCAGCTCAGGTCATGATCCCAGAGTCCTGGGACCCAGTCCCGCGTCGGGCTCCCTGTTCGTCGGAAAGCCTGCTTCTCCCTCTCCCACTCCCTCTGCTTGTGTTCCTGCTCTCACTATCTCTCTCCCTGTCAAATAAATAAATAAAATCTTAAAAAAAAAGAGGTGTATATCCCGTGTTATTGCCAAACCGTCCCTTACAAAATTTTCACCAATCATTCATGACTGCATTTACATACATTTAAATTTAATATCATTGCTCCAAAGAGAGAACTTTTTCATATATATTACAAAATATATTTTAAAAATATGTTAAGCGGGGTGGCTGGGTGATAGACATTGGGGACGTATGTGCTATGGTGAGTGCTGTGAATTGTGTAAGACTGATGCATCACAGACCTGTACCTCTGAAACAAATAATACATCATATGTTTAAAAAAAAAAAAAAAAAGAAGATACTAGGAAGGGAAAAATAAAGGGGGGGAATCGGAGGGGGAGATGAACCATGAGAGACTATGGACTCTGAGAAATAAACTGAGGGTTCTAGAGGGGAGGGGGGTGGAGGAATGGGTTAGCCTGGTGATGGGTATTAAAGAGGGCACGTATTGAATGGAGCACTGGGTGTTATATGCAAATAATGAATCATGGAACACTACATTAAAAAATAAATAAATTTAAAAATATATGTTAAGCATATAATCATACCTACAAATTGCTTCTATTTTTCATTAGTATAAAAATAATGATTTATTAGGAGCATGTCATACACATTTTATATCCAAAAACATATTATGGCACTTTTTTCTTTGATAGTCAAAGTCACTGATGATAAATAGATAAAAGATTCATTAAGGATTATTAGAAAAATATTGTTAAAATGTACCTACTACCCAAAGCAATCTATATATTGAAGGCAATCCTTATCTGAATTCAAATGGCATTTTTTGCATAAGTAGAACAATCATAAAATTTGTATGGAACTACAAAAGATCCAAAATTGCCAAATCAATCTTAAGAAAGAAAAACAAAACTGGAAGCATCAGTTTCTGATTTCAAACTAGATTACAAAGCTATAGTAAGCACACAGTATTATATTGGCATAAAAACAGATGAATGTATCAATGGAACAAAATAGAACTCCCAGAAATAAATCCATGCATATATAATCAATTAATTTACAACAAAGTAGCCAAGAATATACAATGGGGAAAGTTTTTTCAAAAATGGTGATGGGAAAACTAGACAGCTACATGCAAAATAATGAAACTGGACCCCTCTATTACACCATATACAAGAATCCATTTAAAATGCACTTGAAGACCTGAAACCATAGAACTCCTAGAAGACAACATAAGCAGTAAATTCTTTGACACTGTCTTGGCAATGATTTTTTTTTTTTTTTTTAATTAGACCCAAAAGCAAAGGCAACAAAAACAAAAATCAACAAGTGGGACTAAATCAAACTAAAATATTTTGCACTGTAAAGAAAACCATCAATAAAATGAAAAGGCAGTTTATTGAATGAAAGAAAATATTTTCAAAGAATACATCTGATAAGGCGTTAATATCTAAAACTTGTACCTCAACAGCAAAAAGAAGAAAGAGAAAAAGGGGAAGAAGAGGGGAGAGAGAGGGAGGCAGGGAGGGAAGGAGGAAGGCAGGAAGTAAGGAAGAGATCTAATTTAAAAATTGGCTCAGGAACTGAATAGACATTTTTCCAAAGTAGACATACAGATGGTCAAGTACATGAAATGGTGCTCTACATCGCTACTCATGGGGCAAATTAAAATTACAACTACAATGAGGTATTACTTCACATATGTTAGAATTCCTATTATCAAAAACACAAATATTAACAAGTGTGGGTGAGGATGTAAAGAAAAGGGAACCCCTGACCATTGCTGGTGCGAATGCAAATGATGCAGCCACTATGGAAAACAGTATGGTGGCTCCTGAAAACATTAAAAATGCAACTACCACATGTTCCAGCAATCCTACTTCTATATATATCCAAAGGAAATAAAACAGGTTATTGAAGAGATAGCTTTATTCCCATGTTCATTGCAGCATTATTCACAATAACCGAGATATGGAAACAACCTAAATGTCAATCAATGGATGAATAGATAAAAAGATATGACATTAATATATATAATAGAATATTATCCAGCTATGAAAAAGAAGGAAATCCTGCTCTTTATGACAACACTGATGGGCCTTGAGAACATTATATGAAGTGAAATAAACTAGACAGAGAAAGACAAATACTGTATGCTACTATTTAGAATCTTTAAAAAAAAAAAAGTCAAAATCTTAGAAACAGAGATAGAAAAGTTGTTGCCAGGGTCGGGGGGGGGGGGGGGGAGAAATAGGGAGAGATTGGGAAAGGGTACAAACTTTCAACTATAAGATGAATAAGGTCTGAGGATCTAATGTAAAGCACAGTGACTATAGTTGATAACACTGTATGTATGTACAATTGAAATTTTCTAAGAAAATAGAACTTAAATGTTCTCACCAAAGTAAGTAAGTAAATAAATAAGTTTGATGGATGTGTAGATGTGTTAATTTACTAGAATGTATCACAACATAATAAAGGTCATATGTGACAAACTCACAGCTAACATCATAATGGTGAAAAACTGAAAACTTTTCTTCTAATATCAGGAACAAGATGAGATATAGTACTGAAATATTTTGCACTGTAAAGAATTTCAATATAGTACTGAAAGTCCCATATTGCTGGAGCAGTTTGGCAGGAAAAATAAATAAAATGCATCCAAATCAGAAAGGATGATAGAAAATTGTCTCTTTTTGTAGATGACATGCTTGTAAAGATCCCACCAAAAACTGGGTCAAGTAAAGTTGTAGGATACAAAATCAACATATAAAAATCAGTTGCATTTCTATACAGTAACAATGAACTACCCCAAAACAAAATTAAGAAGACATTTCTTTTACAACAGCATGAAAAAAAAAAAAAAGATGAGGATAAATTTAAACAGGGAGGAGAAAGATCTGCATATTGAAAACTATAAAACATTGATGAAATTAAAGAACACACAAGTAGAAGGAAAGAAATCCTGTATTCACAGATTGGAAGAATTATTATTATTAAAATGTCCATACTGGGGAGCCTGGGTGGCTCAGTTGGTTAAGTGTCTGCCTTCAGCTCAGGTCATGATCCCAGGGTTCTGGGATCGAGCCCCACATTGGGCTCCCTGCTCAGTGGGATACCTGCTTTTCCCTCTCCCTCTGCCTACCTCTCCCCAGGCTTGTGCTTTCTCTCTCTGTCAAATAAATAAAATCTTCAAAATAAAATAAAATGTCCATGCTATCCAATATAATATAATATACAGATAATACAATATAATATAATATAATATACAGATAAAACAATCCCTATCAAAATTCCAATGTTATATTTCACAGAAATAGAAAAAAAATAATCTAAAATTTGTATGACATGACAAAAGACCAATAATAGCCAAAGAAATCTTGTGCCTTAAGAACAAAGCTGGAGGCTACAGACTACCTGATTTCAAAACACACTACAAAGCTATAATGATTCAAACAGCATGGTACTGGCATAAAAACGGGCATATAGACCAATAGAACAGAATCGAGAGCCCAGAAATGAATCCACATATTTACAGTCAACTAATGTTCAACAAAGATGCCAGGAATACGTGATGAGGAAAGGATAGTGTCTTCAATAAATGGCACAGGGAAAACTAAATATATCTATATAAGGGGGGTATATTATTCATCCTTTAAAGAAAGGAAATGCTATCATTTTTGAAACATGAATGAACTTAGAGGATGTTATCCTAGGTGAAATAAGCCAGACACAGAAACACAAAGATTGCATTATTTTATATGGAATCTGAAAACTTATAACTCATATATGTAGAGAGTAGAATGGTGGTTGCTAAGGGCTGGGAGGTGGAGGAAATGGGAAAGTATTGGTCAAAGGGTACAATGCAGGATTAACAAATTCTGGAGTTCATATTGCATACCTGAAATTCACTAAAAGAGTAGATCTTAGGTGTTCTTACAACACATGCACAAAAGGTAACTATGTAAGGTGATGGACCTGTTAATTAGCTTGATGTGATAATCATTTTACAGAATATATGTATATCAAAACATCATGTTGTACATCATGAATGTATGAAATTTTTATTTTTAAATTATAACTAAATAAAACTGGGGAAATTTTTAAAAGAAAAAAGCAAAGAAAAATGACAGAGCTAGGGGAGGAATATTGAGAAATAATTTTATTTAAGCCTCTGATAGGGACTTAGAACAATTGATTTTTACTCTATTATTTTATAGCTCTGAAGTCTTCTGAAGGTAAAAAGAATACATGCAATTATTCCTTTTACACATATCTTTTTTTATTTAACTGATATCTTGCTTTAACTTTCTGATTCATATTTCTCAAGCCTAAAACAAAAGACTTTGGAACATTGCTTGACTTCCTCCAGTAATGGTGTTCTCCTAAAACTCTGTTCTTTTATGCCCTCTGTACTAGGAACACTTACTGTTTCAAACTAGAAAAAGACCTCCCATTATTCTAATTCACAACATGAACAAATTAATTTAATAACTGCAATACTCTATATGCCAACAGAATTTTTTATTGTCTCCTAAAATAAGCTGATTTAATGACATTTTATTTTGCATAAGAGTCATTGTGTTATGCTTTTAAATATTTTTATCAAAGCATAATATTTAGTTCATCTTTCTTAAAGGTAAAATAGTTAAGATTTTATGACCTCTTATTCTATTTTAACATGAGTAAATAAACGTCTCATTGGATTGTTTTCATAGTCTCTATGAGATACAGTGTCACAGGCCAGAGTGTGGTACTATAAAGAATAAATAACGTAAACAAATAAGAAGTAAAATCCGCAAATGTCAAATAATAAATGTTAGAATGTTTGCATATAAAATAAAAATGTCCCCTCTCATCCCTACAGCAATTACTTTATGCCCTAAAGCATGAGATATGACTATCCACATTTTAAAAAGTTATAATGATATTAGTGGCTTTAAATGCATTGAGTTATATATTTTTTAAAGATTTTATTTATTTATTTGTCAGAGAAAGAGAGAGCACAGAAGCAGGGGGAGTGGCAGGCAGAGGGAGAAGCAAGCCCCCAGCCAAGCAAGGAGCCTGATATAGGACTCAATCCCAGGACCCTGGGATCATGACCTGAGCCAAAAGCAGACGCTTAACCTATTGAGCCACCCAGGTGTCCCTGAATTCTATTTTTTAAATAGCATTTCACTATATGGCCTTCCATAGCAGTCAATTGCATGGCAAGATACTCTATGGTTTTTTTTTATCCTTCCTGAAATCTTTACTTCCACTAGGCAAAGAAAATCAAGTGATATTATTTCTTTTTAGAATTTTCAGATATATAAACCTTTTTGAAAAAAAAAATTGTATACCCTTTTACTTTGAAAATAATACATTTTTTTTTATGAGCAAATAGAAAATTTATTGGGAAGGATAAAAAAAAAAAGTCAGACCTTGAACTGAGTCCTCTAAGCATCTTTAAAAGTCAATTTTAAAAAATATGAGCTCAAAGATAGTAAAATTTTTCTGTAAACTGAATGTTGGCACTGAACATGACTGAAATATTTTTTTATTATAAATTCACTCTTGGGACTGGATTGAAATGGGCCATATGTTACCACAAATTTCTTTCCCCGACTTTAACTTGGATAGTACCAAGTACCACTCAATACAGCCTAGAGCCCATTTCTAAGATTTTGATTCAAAAATTAACAAAATCATAGATTTTTCTAAACCTGAAAATATTTTTTTATTACTAAAATGAGGATTCACATCAGTGATAACAAAGAACTTTAAAGGATTTTGAGAGTCAGCAAAATAAAATAATAGAAAATAAAAACTCCTTAACTAGAGAACACTGAAGCTGCTAAAAATGAGTGAAACAAAGCTTTATTCTCTGTATAACCACAATATTGCAATTCCACAATATTTACTGTACTTAGTTTGATATTTAAAACAATTCTGGGGGCACCTGGGTGGCTCAGTCGTTAAGCGTCTGCCTTTGGCTCAGGTCATGATCCCAGGGTCCTGGGATCGAGCCCCACGTCGGACTCCCTGCTCGGCGGGAAGCCTGCTTCTCCCTCTCCCACTCCCCCTGCTTGTGTTCCTGCTCTCGCTATCTCTCTCTCTGTCAAATAAATAAATAAAATCTTTAAAAAAAAAAACAAAAAACAAAAAAAACAAAAAAAACAATTCTGATAATCAGATAGAAAATGTATTTTATCTCCATTTGACAACTATGAAAATTATTTTTTTAATTTATTCTTTTATTTTATTTATTTTTTTAAAGATTTTATTTATTTGAGAGAGAGAAAGCACGGATAGGGGGAGGGGCAGAGGGACAGGGACAAGCAGGCTTCCCACAGAGCAGCGAGCCCGATGAGCTGGGGCTCAATCCCAGGACCCTAGGATCATGATGTGAGCTGAAGGCAGGTGCTTAACCCACTGAGCCATCCAGGTGCCCCACAACTATGAAAGTTCTAAGAGCATTTTCTCACATAAATAGAACAAGCAATTCTAAAATTTGTATGGAAGTACATAAGACCCAAGGAGCCAAAACAATCTTGGGAAAGACAAACAAAGCTGGAGGCAACATACTCCCTGATTTCATTCTATAGTAGAGCTATAGTAATAAAAACTCTATATAGAGCTATAGTAATAAAAACAGTATGGTATTGACATAAAAACATAGATCAATGGAACAGAATAGAGAACCAGACATAAACTATATATAGATGGTCAATTAATTTGCAACAAAGGAGCCAAGAAGATACAATGGAGAAAGGACAGTCTCTTCGATAAATGGTGCTGGGAAATCTGGACAACCACATCCAAAAGGGTGAAACTGGACCATTATCTTAGACCATACACAAAAATTAACTTAATCGATTAAAGACTTAACCATAAGACATGAAACCATAAAACTCCTAGAAGAAAACAGGAAGTAAGGTCTTTGACATAAGTTTTGGCGATGATTTTGTGTTTTTTTTTTTTTTTTTGGATTTGCCACCAACAGCAAAGGAAACAAAAGCCAAAATAAACAAATGGGATGACATCAAACTAAAAAGCATCAACAATGGGAAAGGCAACCTATGGAATGGGAGAAAAATACATGCAAAAAATTTATCTGTTAAGGAATTAATATTTCAAATATACAGAGAACTCATAATTTAGTAGCAAAAAACCAAACAATCCAATTAAAAAACAGTCAGGGGAGCTGAATAGACATTTATCCAAAGAATACACAGTTGAACAATAGTTATATGCAAAGATGTTCAACATTACTAATCATCAGGGAAATGCAAGTCGAAATCATAATGAGATTATCACCTCACATATGTTAGAATGGCTATTATCAAAAAGATAGATAACAACTGTTGGCAAGGATAAGGAGAAAAGGGAACCCTTAAGCACTGTTGGTGGGGACATAAATTGGTGCAGCCACTATGCAAAATGTGTGGAGATTCCTCAAAAATTAAAAATAGAACTACTGTATGATCCAGTAATTCCACTTCTGGGTATTTATATGAAGAAAATGAAAACACTACTTCAAAAAGATATCTGCACCTTTATGCTCATTGCAGCATTATTTACAAAAGCTGAGGCATGGAAACAACCTAAGTATCCATGGACCAATAAGTGAATAAAGAAAATGTAGTGTGTGTATGTATATATACATAAACATATATATATGTATATATATACACACACACACATACATACATTGAATATCATTCAGTAATAAAAACAACAACAAAAAGGAAATTTCGCCATTTGTGACAACTTGGGTTGAAATTCAGGGCATTATGCTATGTGAAATAAGTCACAGAGAAAAACAAATACCACATCATCTCACTTATATGTATCATCTTTAAAAAAGAAAAAAAGAAAAATTATAGATACAGAAAACAGGTTGGTGGTTGCCAGAGATGGAGGGCAGAGGGTGGGTGGTGTAGGTGAAGTTAGACAAAAGGTACAAACTTATTCATTACAAAATGAATAAGTCCTGGGGATGTAACATACAGCATGGGAATTATAGCTGTGTATTCGAAATTCGGTTATTTGAAAGCTACTAAGAGAGTAAATCTAAAAAGTTACCACCACAAGGAAAAAAATTGTAACTATGTGTGGAGACTTATTGTGGTGATCATTTTGCAATATTTACATATATCGGGTCATTATGTTGTAAACCCGAAACTAATATAATGTTATATGTCAATTACATCTCAATAAAAAAACACAGAAAATTGAAATTCAGAGATTAAATGACTCTCATATTTTAAAAGATAAGTTATGGTCAAGACTGAAGTCTCCCAAATTCTGATTTTTTGCTCTTTTCTCTGTTGGCAATATTCATGTTTACCACTAGAATTGTGCATGCAATTGTCACTGTGTGCCATCCTTTTCAAAAAGATTGGGGAGTTTGTATTAGTTTTCTATTACCATGTAACAAATTACAAAACTTTAGTATCTTAAAAGAACATATATTTATTATAATTTTTGTAGATTAGGAGCCAGGTTCAGCTAGAGTGAGTTCTGTGATTATAACAATAATCAATGTGTCGACTGGATTCTATTCTCATCTGAAGAATGCACTTTCAAGTTCACTCGGTTTTGTGGGCAGAATTCATTACCCTGTGGTTGTAGGGCTGAGGGTACCAGCTCTTTGCTGACTGTCAGCTGGAGGCCACTGTCAGTTCCTAGAGACCACTGTCACTTGCCCTATGAGCCTCCCAACATGGCCACTTACTTCTTCAAAGACAGACAAAAGTATCTTGAGTGAGTCTGTTAGTAGGACAGAGGCTTACGTAACATAATCATGGGGTGAGATAGTTCATTACCTTTGCCATATTCTATTGGTGACAAGCATGTCACAGGTACTCTCAACCCTCAAATGGAGGAAATTATGTAGACATGAATCCTGTGACGTAGGTATCCTAAGAGGAGTAGCATAGGGTTTGTCTATTGCAGAAATACTCCCTCTGGTAGGATAAATTGATAATGATTATTAATATGTTATATTGATGTGACTAGAAATTATTTTGTATGCCAATAGGCCAAAAGAGGTATTAAATTTAATTAAATCCTAGCCTCCAATCTCATCATAATACATGGATCAAGAAATACTTTTTTTAAAAACAATATTCATTCAAGCCATGAAATGCTAGGTATGTGAGATTCTTTGACCATGTACTATAATGTAAATAGCATCCTTTCTTTCTGGACTGTCTGAAAGGATGGAAAATTGTTTAAGCTCCTGTGTTAAAGAAGTCAATAACCCAAATAATTCAGTGGGATGTTTGGCAAAAATGAAGTTGCCTTATAGATTATTATAGCTTTTATATAATTTCAGCTATAAAACAATAAAGAATACATACTGACCCATATTCAGGTATATTTTAAAGCTCCCCAATTAAAACAAAAGAAAAAATCCCCAATCATCTTTATTTTCCTTGATGGTTTGTTTCATTTCATAATAGTGCACATGGATTAATATTTTTCTTCTCTTTTGCCTACAAATCTTAGTACTATTTTTTTTTTGTTGTTTTCTTTTATATTTGTAATATAACAATGACTTTTGGTTTTCAAATTATTTTTTGACAGGCTGGATGGGATCATTTGGCTTTAGGATGTGTTTCTATAACATATTTAATTTTGTATGAAGCCATTTGAGAAAATGTAGGAAAAAGAAGTATATTGAAGGTATTCAAATACTCCCTGTAATTTCCCTAGAATTGGACAAAGGAAATGTTAAAAAATTGCAGGAAAAACATCCCTTGTGAAATATTCTTGCCATTGCATGAACTGATATGTTTTCTATTAGGAAATTGAGAGCATTAAATAGTTTAAAATATAATTTGATTATTTTTTTTTTTTTTTTTTTTTTTATATATTTTTTATTTATTTATTTGAGACAGAGAGAATGAGAGAGACAGAGCACATGAGAGGGGGGAGGGTCAGAGGGAGAAGCAGGCTCCCTGCCGAGCAGGGAGCCCGATGCGGGACTCGATCCAGGGACTCCAGGATCATGACCTGAGCCGAAGGCAGTCGCTTAACCAACTGAGCCACCCAGGTGCCCTAATTTGATTATTTTAATTAAGGTTACAGAACAACTTGAATTTAAAACATATTTTATGAATGTTTTATCGAATCAATAAATATACTAAAATATATAATGTGTTTTTATATTCTTTGATAATAAAAAAGAATCAACAAGGGTACATTTATTCATCTAGAATATGCAATATTCAAAAATGATTCCCATTAACGCAAAATCAAAATATGCTCTATCCAATGTAAAACACTGGCATGCAAATTAATGTGAAAACGGACTAGGCTATAACCTCTTCACAAGTTTTTTTTTTTTTTTTTAAGATTTTGTTTATTTATTTGACAGAGAAAGACACAGCGAGAGAGGGAACACAAACAGGGGGAGTGGGAGAGGGAGAAGCAGGCTTCCTGCTGAGCAGGGAGCCCGATGCGGCTCAATCCCAGGACCCTGGGATCATGACCTGAGCCGAAGGCAGATGCTTAATGACTGAGCCACCCAGGCACCCCTCTTCACAAGTATTTTAATGAAGTAAAAATGAGAATGTTTTAACATGTTTTTATACAAATTTACACTACATAATTCAAATTGTGGTAGAATGTATTTGGCAGCCAGTCTCAAATATGCATTAATATGACTTGGGGGGATTTGAATATAGTAGAGGAAATTAATATACTTAAGCCTAACAACCCTATTGATTTTAATATATTTTTTAATCAGAAAGGAGATCAATAACCAAAATCCTGTAAAATTTGTATTTATATCTATCTATATATATCTATATATCTATATCTATCTCTATCATTTATTATCTACCTATTTTTTTTTTTTTTTTAGAGAAGAGAGAATTTTAAGCAGGCTTCATGCCCAGTGTGAAGGCTGACATGGGCTCGATCTCACCACCCTGATATTATGACCTGAGCTTAAATCAAGAGTTGGATGCTTAACTGACTGAGGCACTCAAGTACCCCTATAAGATATTTTTAACACTACATTTTTCCCCATCCTTTCCATTCAATCTCATTTCCCTTCCAGAGGAAGACCCAACAAACATGGAAGTTCTCTCCTTCTCACCCCTCACAGTGAGTACATAAGGAATTGCCAGGGATCAAAAAGATTGAAATTCTCCTCTAGACTACTTCAGGATTCCCTCTTTAATAACTTCTGGCAATATTAACCAGTCCCCCCGAGGTATTTCAATAACAACTTTTCCTTTCTTCTGAAAGAGTACTCATTTTATTAGTCATGGAGCTGCAATTATGGTCCCAGCCATCTCTTCTGCCTTACTCTTGCCATGCTCTCAATTGTACCTTATCTCCCATCAACTTCTAAATGCATGTTCTTCTTATATTATGCTATGTGTTTCCAAGTGTTCATGTTCTTGAACCTCTGTTTCCTCTAATCTTTGCTTGGAATTGCAACATCTATTCATCTTCTAGAGCTTAGCACAAGACTGGTCCCTTGTGGGCGTCTTCCCCTAAGGACAGAGAAAGGTGGTTCTTCTCTTTGCTATTTTTAAAATTTAGTCTTTGTATTTTATAAAACTTACATATGTTTTCCCACTAAGCTTTAATGTTGTAAAGGGCATTAACTACATCTGTACTGTACCAATTTTATATACTAAAATCTTGCTAATAACTTCCCACATTTTAAATCCCTGATGAAGAACAAAATAACTTAGTAGAAAGCAAAATAGATATAAAAAAAACAAAAAGATAGACTGCAAAACTTCCATGACATTGTTTTCCTTGTGATAAGTGGAAATAAAAATAATGCCTTTGCCAAAGAGTTGCCCAGTATATTCTATGCAATATTACAAAATCAATGCAAAATACAAAATCAGTTACTAACATATACAAAAATCTCTATGCCTTAGTTCCTTTTCCTTTTATATATCATAAATGGGCAGTATTGGTTATGTTGTCTAATGCTTCTGTAAAATGTTATTTGTATTAAGAGTACAGATTCACTTACCTATGCTAGTTCTTAATACAGTGTTCATAATAAACTCAAAAAATATGGATTAAATGAATGGACAAAACTCTTGCATGTGAACTGTGTACAACAAACATAGTCTAAGCTAACTCAAACAAGGAGCTTTCATGCCTTGTAATTTCTAATACTATTTTCCCCAGAAAAATATTTAACAAGCTAAAAATTGAGGAGATCCCACTATAAGTTTCTTATCCAAATTTTAAAATTATAACTTTACGAGGTGAGTCTTGAGACATGAGACAAAATGAAAAGACCCCCATTTAATGAATTTAAAACACTCCTTGAAATATTTCATTTCATACCTCATTTCATACTTCGGACACTACATCTTCTGATCCCACATATATTGTATTCATAACAAAATAGTTTTCTTCTTTTGTTTTTCAGAACTTGTATCTTTCTCTGCCTGTCTTGCTTATTGATGTGGGAAACTTCTACTTATCCTTCAAGATTTAGTTAATAATATTGTCTATATTTTTATTTTGTAGCCCATCTATGCCCTCCAAAATAATTCTAGTAGACTATACTGTATTTCTAATTTTTAATTTAATGATTTATATCTAAAATTGAGATCTAAATTCTTCCAAAGGACACATATTATTTCCTATTTATATTTGTTTAATGTCTGTCACATGTTCCTAGAACAAGTTGTCTAGCAATAGTATGTGATGAATAATGTATAGATAGGAAATACGTAGAAATCTCTAAAAATAAAAATTATTTTATTTTTAACTATATCTGATTTTTTTTTTTTTTGTCTCAGAAGATGGTTAAATGTTTTCAACTTAAGAACATAGATACTATTGTCTAATTTGAAAAAATGACATGGAAAATGATATCATTTATATTTCAAGTTCTCCATGAATATTCACTCATTCAAAAGGCTTTTATTTGTTTCTTATTACATGCCAGATATGGTTCATGGTGCTGATACAGTGCAGAAAAAACTGAATTAATCTGTTGCCTCAACAGTTTGTAACTTTTGAACTAGAGGAATGACATGTATGTGTGTGTGTAAAAATAAAGTGTATGTATTTCCTATAGTGATATGTACATAAAGGAAGTAAGCAGAAAGGAAATAAGGAGTGTTGGAGTGAAGGTGAACATAGGGTTGAAATTTTACATAAAGAATGTCAGTGAAGGGGCGCCTGGGTGGCTCAGTTGGTTAAGTGTCTGCCATCAGCTCAGGTCATGATCTCAGGGTCCTGGGATTGAGCCCCGCATCAGGCTCCCTGCTCAGCAGAGAGTCTGCTTCTCCCTTTGCCCCTCCCCACCTGTGCTCGTTCTCTCTCAAATAAATAAATAAATAATTAAAAAAAAAAAAAAAAAGAATGTCAGTGAAGACCTCATTGAAGTTTACTGTAGTCCAGATCTTAACGAAGCAATTGAGTGAAACTTATGGAAATCTGGATTAAGATCATTAAAAACAGGGTATCAGAGAAATACAAAGATTCTGTGGTGCGAACAAGTTTCTTGTGTTTGAATAACAGCAAGAAGGTTACTGTGGCTAAGATAGAGCAAACTAGAAATAAAATAGAAGATGTAGTGGAGTTGTAGGAATAGTTTAAGAGTAGTAGGAGTCTAGAGGTAATATGAGATGTAGTGTAGGATCTAGTACACCATAAGAAACACTTTGGCTTTTGCTTTGAGTGAGACAGGAAAACTTTGAAAGCTGAAGATCTAAGAATTGAAGTGATCTGATCTCCATTTTTAAAGACTCCTCTGATTGCTTTGTTGAGAAATGAATGTAAGGGGTTAGGGCCAGAAACCTAGAAACCATTTGGGAACAGCGTTCATTAATCTACACAGTGACAATAGAGGATGGACTGAGGTTGTACCAGTAGATTTGGTGACAAGTGACTAGATTCTGGGAATATTTTGAAGATAAAGCCAGCAAGAATTACAAATGAGCTGAATTTGGATAATGAAATAGGAAGTCATCGAGAGTGACTGTAAATACCATAGCACTAATTCAACAATATTGAAATCCAAGGTTTTGAAGATACATTTAATTTAATGCCTATGTGCCTTACTTTAAGTAAACATCAAAAATGTAACATAGAGGTGACATTAAAGGAAAGATGTAATTTTAAATTTCTTGAGGTACTACAAATCAAATTTATACATGGGTCCTTTAGTACAAAGTTTATAATATTATTTCCTGTGTATATCTACAGAATTTAAAGGCAAGACTTTGGAGGGAACTTGAAGTCTGATTTTCAGAATGCTATTTAACCCAGATCATGCCTAGCTCTTATCTTTTAAGCTTTAACTTACTGTGATTTAATCAAGATAACCACAGAATAAAACACCTTGTTATGTGCTCCCAAAGCAACTCACATTTTACCCTATTGTACTCCTCAACACATTGCATGGTTACTATTTGCCTGTCTTCTTTTTAGATAGGAAACTATAGAAGTAAAGGTATTCTATCTTTTTGACCACTAACTGCTCAATATCTAGCACATTAGTAAGCATATGGAAGAGACTCAAAATTATTTGTGAAGGCATTAATGTGATTAATTCCACAAATATTTGTTGAGTCACTACTATAATCTAGGCATGATGCTTACATGCTGATGATTCAAATTGAAAAAGATTCCATCTTGCTTACCCTCTAACCAAGGAGACAGATACTTAAGTAAACCCATATGAAAGACAAATAAAAGTAACATATGTAAGGCACATAAAACATAAAAGAGGAGATAACCCTATATATGCCAGAATTTCAAGGAAGTTGTGATAGAGTAGGTAAAATCTGTGCTGATTCTTAAATGACTAAGTATATTTTTTTTTCTTGATGGAACATTTATTTGTATGTGTGTGTATATATACATGTGTATATGTATATTCAGAATATATACTGAATATTCATATATAAGAATATATGTTTGAACATGTACATACATATTGATAATACCACAAGCTTTCAAAGATCTCCTAGATTCACTCCTATTATTTAAATATGTTTTTATTGCTGTTTTTTTTGTTTTACCTAGTAATATCTTAAACTACAAGTATATTCATATCTGCCTTTTTACAAAATCGTTAACTTTCTGTCTCCTCCTTTTCCTTTTCCTTATCTTGCACTTCGCCTTTCCCCATCCCTATCTCTCCTTTTATTTTCTTCTTCTTCTATATCCTTTTCTCCCATCCTTCTATATCTTTCTATATTTTGAATAGAATTGAATTGAATATTTCCCATAGAATCACCTAAACTATTGTCATGTGCAATTATTTGTACTTTCCAAATGCTAAAAATGTATTTCAAATATATTAATCTAATAATTTAGTGAATACCAATCCCATATTCAAGAACACAGCTGAGATTGTTGCTTTATAAGAGCAAATAATTCTTTAGCCTATACTTTTCAGTAGACACAACCTGATTACATAAGAAAAATCAACAATAGATCAGCATAGAATATTACACAAAAATTACTTGGAAACAAACAATAATAATATGTTTCATATTTCTATACCTCAATGCATTGTTTTTGTTAATAACCTAATAAGAGCTATGACCTAGCTGTGTTAGCCTGAATGATCAATATAAAAGATGTAGAAAGGAATCCTCTGCTAATTTCCCCCACAAAGCCTGAATATCAATGAGTTTTTATACTTTATAAATATTTTCTGGGTTGCAATTTGCAAAAACTTGCAAACAAACTAGAGTGAAAACGTGGAATATATTATAGAAAGTTGTTGGAAAAAATACAGGTTTCAAAGCATCTCTTCAGAACTCAAAAAGTACACCACTTGGTAATGTCTACTTTACATGACATCATTCTCTTAACTTCTCCACTTAGTGGTCACATTCCTATTAAAACATCCAAGAAGACATTCTCTACTCTAGTCAGAAACAGTGTTGAGAAGGTGTTGATTGTCTCACCATGCACTAAGGGTCTACTGAAGTGTAATTCAATGAAATACTCAATGGGAAGAAAACTTTTAACATGGAGATGGCCAAATAACTCTTCAAAAATAAGCTTAGTCTGGGTGGATATGCTCAACACTGCATTTTTGAAGTTGGTTTCCTTTGTGGCATAAAAAGGGTAGTATGCTAGATTATGTCCATAATCACCACTATCAATAACTGAATTTTCTAATATTTTATCCTACGTACAACTTGCCAGTCTGCTTGCCAAAACTTCAAAGATGTTGCCAGAAGGCATGAGACTCCTGTCTTAACTCAGTATAGCAGGCAGACAGAACTTCATGTTTTCATGAATCCCCCTGGTGATGCAAAGGTGTGTGAGATGGATGCTATTAAAATAATTAGATTTGTATTACAGCTGAAAAAACCCTAGCTTAAGAAAGCTTCAAATTCCTAAGGCAGCTACTAGCAAGCCTGCTCAGCATTTGCCCCATTAGGGGAACATTATCCTTATTCCAGACAGCTAAAAAATCTATATTTGCCCAGGGGAGAGATGCAATCTCCATCTTCCAGGACCGTTTACTATACAAATATCCTTGAAAAAATAATCTGGAAAAAAAAATGCTGTCACAAGACAGGTAGAAACACAAGAGACCCATAGAGAATTGGCTTCCAATAATATCATCACCACTACCACCACCACACACATCTATCCTTCTGGCTTGTGCTCAATAAGGTACACATCCAATAGAATCACACTTCTGCCCATTCATGGATGTGATACTCTCTTATCCTGAAATGCCTGTCCCCCCAGATCTCATTACTCTATTTGGCAAAATCAAATTTAATAAGGCCTAAAAATTGAGATAAAACATCAGGAACATTGGATGGCAGAATTTGGGCCCCGAATTTTTAGAGCCTGAAGTAATAAATCAATACTAAGAAGATAAATTTTAATAAGAAAACCTAAAGTTCTACAAGAAGCACTTGATAGGAAAGTATGACTTTGTATAATAGTGTACAGTGAAAGATTAGCAATCTCAACAGGTAGTTGGCACATGAAGCAACTCAATCTTCAGCTGTATTTATTCCAATAAAATGCATAGATTGAGAAAGTTGGTTGTTTTACTGCCCTTTAGTTTGCAAAATATTGTTTATTTGGTTTTAACTAAGGGCATTTCCAATTTTACATGCTTATGTTTATGCATTCTTAGAGATATTTCTTCTTTCTGGAGAGAGAGACTTCTTATCATAGTGTCATATAGTTTCAGATAATACATAAATCAACATTTGATATTATTAGATTTCTCTTGATAACATCTAATAATTGTGACAGAAAAATATATTAGTAGTCTCACCATTGAAATAAAATTATCAATAAGCATCATTTGATGAAATTTAATTAAACCTAAATAAATGAAATAATTATTTTAAGGATAGTTTCTGTAGAATTTCTAATCAACAATGATTTTACTTCTCTCTAAAATTACTCTTTTAAGCAAATGTTAGTCTAACAGATCTAAGAGCATATAATTATTTCACAATTTTAATCTTTAATCTTAATATACAATACATATGAACTCCACAATGACTACGGTAATACACTGACATCAGGATATCAATGAGCTATCGAATGTAGGACAAGTCAAGCCAGTTCATATGAGTTACTGATCTTACATTAATGATACCCCAAAACTACAAAGATAGATACTCATCAGTCTTACGATATATTTAGTTCATATCCACTAATTGTGCCCAATGAAAAATCATTGTTTTAGAAATTTATATTTCAGTATATTAATAGCATTGTCTAATTTTATAACCTTAAATCTACTTCAAAATTTTGAAACTACATAACAAGACAGAATTTGGAAAGTAGGGAAAAGGTTCATAGTTAAGCCAAAATACAAATCCTGAGAGAAATGGATGCAGATGTGAAATATAAATGAACTTTAGGTACCGTCAAAAGGCAACAAGTAAGCATATAAAGCTTTGCTATCTACATTTGCCTACATGTAAAATTTGAAACTCCCTTAGTTAAAACCAAATAAACAATATGTACATTTTAATTATAACATATTTAAGAAAATTCCAGAAAAAATATATGGAAGTACATATATTCTCACTATGTTTATTATCTATAGTATGTGTTGCAACTGTTGGTTTATGGGTCTTCATATTCACTGGTTTTGATGACACTGTGCTGATGGGCATATTTCAGTTTTTCTTATATTTATATTCCTTCTCAAATATGATACCCTAAACTCCTTCTCTCTTGCTCTTGTTCTTGCTTTGTGTATGTGTGTGTGTGTGTGTGTGTGTGTGCGCGCATATGTATCTATATGTCTATATATAGGACATATAATAGATATTTAATTATTCTTTTCTAATCCACATATTTATATGTACTTATATATATATAAATACAGAGAGATAGATCATATATAGACAAAGATAATAGGTAGATGGACTGGCATGCGTATTCATTCTCATATTGTGAGCCTATAAAGATTAAATGAGCAGAGGATATAAAATATAACTTTATGCATTTCAAAAATATTGTCCAAATACTTGCACTGAGGAAGCTCATTTATAAGCTGCGTTATTTTTGTTGTTGTTTTCTATTGCATCATTTGCTTCAAAGGTAATTTTCAAAATATCCAGAAAATAATTTTGTGCTCAAAGGGATTCCAAAAAATCTGTTTCAACACTTAAATTGCTTTTAGAGATATATATGTTCAGTCAGCCACTCATCAATTACATTCAATGTATTCGCATTATAGCTTAAAAGAGTATTTGAGTTCTTTCTGATTTATGCTATAGGACCAGCCAGAAAGCTAACAGCTGTGTTGTATGGAAAATTGAATTGTGAGTTGTCTCTTTTTTAAAACCAGGTCTGGATACAGTGTAGATATTGTCCCCACTTTTCCTCACCAAAATCATAGAGATAACTTTAGTGATGGCATTAAGAGCACATATGGAATTCCAACATGAAAAGAGAATATTTAATGAGAGAATATGTAAAACAAATTTATATAATTTTAACTTATATGGTATTATATATATAATTGTATATATTATAGATCATAAATGTATGTATAATCCATGATATGTTGTTAAGTGTTAGTGTCAAAAAAGATAAATATATAGCAACCCAAAAACTACATAAAGTGTTATGGCTAGGGAAAATATCTGTTTATTATATTCATATAATTTTGCGTACCAGTTGGTTATGGGTCACTACATTTAAGTGATACTCAGTTATAAGAATTATTTTATCTTATTTTATCATTGAAAAGTCTATCAAAACATTAAGTTTGATATGCTGATTAATAAAAACAAGGGCAAAAAACGAAATCTCCTGACATTAAGCCAGGACTAAATTTATGCAGAGGGAAAATCTATTAACATCTCTCTAGTCTGACTGTTAATGATTTAGAGTTATACCTTCACATACCATCCATTTTACATACTTAAAACACTGAGCTGGGGAAATATCTTTGTAAGCTACAATGATATCATAGCTTTTGCATGAATCGAGAAACTGTTATTAGGGATTTCGTTCCTATATAGGAAATTACTGGACAAGGGGGTTAGAAAAAGTAGTTTCCTGGGGCACCTGGTTGGCTCAGTCAGTTAAGCGTCTGCCTTTGGCTCAGGTCGTGATCCCAGGGTCCTCGGATCGAGTCCTGCATCTGGCTCCCTGCTCAGCGGAGAGTCTGCCTCTGCCCCTCCCACCCACCTGTGCTCTCTCTCAAATAAATAAATGAAATCTTAAAAAAAAAAAAAGTAGTTTTCCTCGGAATTTTTTCTGGAATGTATGCATTAGATGCCTTTTCTTTGTATCTGTTTGAGAGTTCAGGAAAACAGAAGTGATAAGTCAATTAAGAGAGCAACTAAATGGATAAAAGTAACACAAAATAGAGTTAGGCACATCACAGATGTGAAAGTGAAGAAATTACGGACAAATTTCACAGTTTATAAAAAGAGGGCATTTGTATTTGTTTATTTCTTTAGTGCCCTCTATGTGATGGACACTTTACACAAATAATTTAATGTTTCTCTTCATATATACATTTATATGTATGCATGTGTGTATATAATATACATGTGTATACGTACAAATATTCAAATATTTAGATGGAAATATGGAGGCTTTGAGTGACTTCATGATTTTGCCAAATTAGACATACGATTATCGAACTTAAATACATTTGGCAGCAAATTTCAAATCCCACTTACAACCCCATGCTGTCTCACAAGGCTCTTGTCACTTATAACAATTCCTTAATTGTCAAAACAACTTTGCAGAATTAACTCTTATATTTTACTATTTTATTCAAAAAATGATATATATCGAATTGATATAAAATACTGTGAACTGTGAACTTCACAGTCAATAATTTTTCCACTACTACGAAGCATTCTTTCTATTGCAGAATACAACCACCTCCACTGTGGTTTAAGCAATCCCTGTGTGCCCTTATAAATCAATCCCCTGCAGCGTTTTATTTATTTTTTTGTCTTCTTTTTTTCTATTTATTTATTTATTTATTTATTTATTTAATTTATTTATTTTTCCATGCAGAATGTGCCCTCTTTATTTTTTTATTTTTTATTTTTTTAAAGGTTTTATTTATTTGACAGAGAGAAAGACAGCCAGAGAGGGAACACAAGCAGGGGGAGTGGGAGAGGGAGAAGCAGGCCTCCTGCAGAGCAGGGAGCCCGATGTGGGACTCGATCCCAGGACTCTGGGATCATGACCTGAGCCGAAGGCAGACGCTTAACGACTGAGCCACCCAGGCGCCCCCGAATGTGCCCTCTTTAATACCCATCACCAGGCTAACCCATCCTCCCACCCCCTTCCCCTCTAGAACCCTCAGTTTGTTTTTCAGAGTCCATAGTCTCTCATGGCTCATCTCCCCCTCCAATTCCCACCCCCTTCATTCTTCCCCTCCTATCTTCTTCTTTTTAACATATAATGTATTATTTGTTTCAGAGCTACAGATCTGTGATTCAACAGTCTTGCACAGTTCACAGCGCTCACCATAGCACATAACCTCCCCAATGTCTATCACCCAGCCGCCCTATCCCTCCCACCCCTCCCCTGCAGCTTTTTAAACAATTAATATATAGGTTGTAGTGGGATTAACTGATAGATATCCCCTTTCCCTTAACGGTTTACACTCATGATGTTAGGGTCCATGGTTATATGTCTATGGATGCCCCAAATCTATCAAACAACTTGGCAGTTACTCAATAAGTACTGCTTTAAAGAAATTACACAATTCAGCAGTTGTCAGGCTTGGCTAAAAGTAGAAGTCTGATCATCAGCTGAACTGGTGGACAGCAATTAATAATAATTTTCAAATTAATGAATGTATGAGTCATTTTCATTTAGCTAGAACTTTTATTGTGATAACTACAATAGCAAAAAGTTGATGGTTATCTGAATAATGAATTGAACAGTAATTCTGTCATAGTTCAGTTGGAGTGAAATTGAAACACTTAATTGTGATTGACCTGCATGTGTAAGAAACGAAGACTATCTGACACTGTGAACCTTGATAAGAATATATGAGCCTAAGAAGAGTTTTAATAAAAGGAGATATATTGGCACAGATAATGCTAGTATTTAGAATTAGCAAAACACAGTGAACTCAAATTTCTTATTCTGAAAAACAGTGACCACTCCTAAAATTGTGTCTTACTTATCATAGGTAGTTAATAATTTAATTCATTTTTTACATTAAATTAATCTATAAGAATGTCTCTCAATTCCTGTTATGATTGAAAACATCTCTTTTACATATAAAAGTACTGATCCCATAGGCATTGAAGATTCCGCCCCCAAAAACTGATAGAAAAATAACATTCAGTGGGAATTATGAGAATTTCTTGTCAATCACTGTAATAGTCCTTAGACAGTTAAGCATTGTGAGTATAATAATGTTGACCTGAAAAGATGTGTGCATGTGTTGCTGATATAAAAAGTGGATAACTAATTTAATAAAAGTTTTGTGTAGGAAGCTGTTGTGAAGTGGATATTTACCTTATCCTTTCTTTAATTAGATGTTAAAGGTCTAACTTAATTTAGCTGTCAAGATGTGGGTGTCACGTGTCATAAGGGATATGATGCTATAGAAAGAATGGCACAGTGTTTTCCTGGGAATCAGCTTCAACTCTATTACATAGTATATTTTGACAAGTTTAATTTTTTGAGAACTTAGTCTCCTTAATGCAGTGTTTTGACCTGAACTCTACTGGTGATACCCAAAGGAATGCTTTTAAAAGAAAAAAATGTAAGCACCAATACATTTATTTGGCAAGTATTTAATGGCCATCCACTATGTACCACGCCCAAGTTAGATGCTTAAAACATTTCTTCCTTTGTTTCCTTTAAGTTTTATTAAAAAAATCTAGTCACATTGGATGCTTTCTTTCCAAATTGTTAAAAAAAAATAAAGGAGATGAGAACATATCAAAAATGTAAACATTGAGCTTGCAGTGGAGTGGCTGACCTGGCCAAAAATTAAAGGGTTATAAAGGTATTCCTTTGCTAATGCAACTTCAAATTAAATTACATTCGTACCACATCACTAATTAAAGAAGTAAAGGAGTCAATCACTAATATGCATTATTTAGTAATTAGGCACAGTTAAATTGATATACATATACATATTTGAAATCAGTACTCAAAATGTTTGCTAAACTAAACAGAATTTAAAGGCCCAAAAGAAAAAGCAATACTTTAAAAAATGAAGCTATATTTTCTATTTATATAACTCCTGGTTATTTATAAGATTTATATGAATAAAGTGGATTTATTAATCTAAAAATATAGATAAATCATTTTTAGGTGGTTATTTACATGAGAATTAAACCAATCCTCATATTAATCTTCCTTTAACAGAAAAACATAGGTCCAACTTATGGTATTAATCACATCTTTCTTTATACCTTTGTACTATGGGAAAAAAGGCATACATTAAAGAACTGCTTTTACTATGCTTGCACAAGTATTTTGTTAAAATATATTAATAATCATTAAGCCACCTCTACTAGGTGAATACAGCTTATGAATAAGATCTGAATGAGATAGGAAGTATTGCTGAGATAACTTTCTTAGTAATGTTTGTTTTACCCTTGAAATAAAGGAAATAAATATATACAAATTTACAAGCAGAATAAAAAATATATCCTATTAAATAGCAAATGAAAGGTTCAAATTATTTACAAGTGTGTTTGTATTCAAAATTTGAAATGGAGTGTTCTCTTAAGACAGAATATCTGTACTTTAACATAAAGAAAATATAGAGCATGCTTTGTTTAATTATTTGCAAAGACTGGTTGTTTGGATATATATATGTGTTTATGTATATACACCCACATACACACACACTATACAAACACAATAATTACTTTAAGTTGACTTGAGACACGACAGAAGAGAAGCATGAGTGTAAAAAACATTAATTAATACTTCCAAATGGTAAACCTATTACGTTTAAGAAAAAAATAGCTGTAACCCCACAATCAGAATTCTGTGAGGATAAAGAAAACCTGTGCATGGTACTTTACCAGCCATGATTTTTATTTTTATTTTTTTAAAGATTTTATTTATTTATTTGAGAGAGAGAATGAGACAGAGAGAGAGAGCATGAGAGGGGGGAGGGTCAGAGGGAGAAGCAGACTCCCTGCTGAGCAGGGAGTCCGATGCGGGACTCGATCCTGGGACTCCAGGATCATGACCTGAGCCGAAGGCAGTCGCTTAACCAACTGAGCCACCCAGGCGCCCCCCAGCACATGATTTTTAAACAAAATTTTACTAATGTGGTTGGTTTTACAAACCCAACAAGAAAGAAACACAGTTTGATGATATAACTGCATTGCTTTTGCTTTCTTTGTGAATATGTGAAATATCTTTTCATGATCAGATTGAGTATGCCTTATCTAAGCTATTTCAAACCATCCAGGAAGAAAAACACTCTTTTTGTGTTTCCTTAGCGGTTAGTATAAATCTCTACTGTATCATCTACCACATCCTCCAAATTCATTACTTGTTGTCTTGTTCTCCCGTTCTCCATACCTGTCCAACAGAATTCTACCAATGTCCCCTTTTATCTTTGTAAATCAAATTGATTGGCTAAAAGGCATCTCAAAATAACATAGTCCAAACCTGATTCTTTTTATTCAAACCTATTCCTAATACAATTTCCCAATCTCAGTTAATGTCCTCAAGATTGAGGAACTTTTATTCTTTATGTTTATATTTATTTTTTTTTTAAAGATTTTATTTA
Source organism: Phoca vitulina (assembly GCF_004348235.1). Taxonomy (NCBI): domain Eukaryota; kingdom Metazoa; phylum Chordata; class Mammalia; order Carnivora; family Phocidae; genus Phoca; species Phoca vitulina. Next base: position 47,507,582 of record NW_022589708.1, read on the forward strand.
TTTATTTGACAGAGAGAGACACAGAGAGAGAGGGAACACAAGCAGAGGGAGTGGGAGAGGGAGAAGCAGGCCTCCCTCAGAGCAGGGAGCCCGATGCGGGGTTCAATCCCAGGACCCTGGGATCACGACCTGAGCGGAAGGCAGATGCTTAACGACTGAGCCACCCAGGCGCCCTTATTCTTTATGTTTATATTTATATGTCTAAATGTATTCAATCATTCAGGAAATCCTTCCAATTAAATCTCGAATCTGTCACCATCAGCTTCTCTATCACTATCACCCTAGCTCAAGACACCATTTTCTTTTACCCAATAGATTATAAGGGCCTCCTATCCATTTTTCCTGCTTCTATTCTTGCAAATTTTTTTAAAGATTTTATGTATTTATTTGAAGAGAGAGAGAGCACGCACAAGAGAGTGTGAGCAGGAGCCGGGGGGGAGGGGCAGAGGGAGAGGGAGAAGCTGACTCCCCACTGAGTGGGGAGCCCAATGCAGGGCTCAATCCCAGGACCCTGGGATCATGACCTGAGCTGAAGGCAGACACCTGACCCACTGAGCCACCCAGGCGCCCCTCTGGTCTTGCAATCTTACTCTGTATTCTCATCATAGCAGCCACAGTGATCCTGTTAACATTTACTCATATGATGTCATTTTATTTTCAACCTCAGCTCCCTCCATGGCACCACATGTCATAAAAGGTCCTATAAAATTTAGTCATTTCTTAATTCTCTAACTTTACCCCCAGTCCTTAGCATTTACTGATTCTACTCAGCCTCCTTGCTATCTCTGAACACTCCAAAGACCTCAAGGCCTTTACCTTATTTCCTTTCCCTGAAGTTTTCTTATGCAATCAGCCTGGCTCACTTCCTCAAATTCTTCAAATGTTTACTTACATGTAACCCTCTCATTGAGACCCCATTTGACTGCCATACTTAGAATTGTAACCACTCTCTCCAGCACACTCTATATTACCTTTTTTGTTTGTTTGTTTGTTTTGTTTTTTGGGTTTTTTTCTCAAAGCACTTTATCACTTTGTAACTTACTACATGATTTACTTATTTGGTTCAGTCTGTCTTCCTCCAACTGAGAAGAGATATTTTTGGTTTTGCTATTATTGTGTTGGTCCCTGATATATTCTCAGATAATGCCTGGAATATAGGCACTCAGTAAATACTGATCAAATAAATGAATTCATTTAAATATATCCCTTAATACCCTAGATCTTGAACCATTCTTTTCAACCATGTCTCTTTATGGAACAACTGGGTCATCAGACATCACACTGAGATCATATCAGTTAGTTTTACCAAATGGATGTTATATAAGATCCATGAGTCTGACTATGGACTTAACCACGTCAATGCTTACAGTGATTTGGGCAGCAGACAATCAAGCATTTTTTCTTATGGGTTTATCAAAATAATGTTATTCTTACTACAAGTCTTCAAACATCATTTTGGAAACAAATTTTGATATTCTTGAGTGGGTATACAGTTGATAAAAAACAGTGGTATAAAAAGACACAAGTTCTTTTATATGTATCTGTTTCCAGGTTCAAACATAATTGCTCTCCTTGGATATTTTTAATTTGATAAGTTAAAAAGTTTCCCAAAATTCTGAGACAGAAATCTACTATTAATCCACAGTTTTCTTACAACCTCTTCAAAATAGTGTGTGTGATAGATGGGATAAGGCATTCACTATTTGTCGCCTTGCCTCACTCCTTTGGAGATAAATAATGGCTTTTGCACAGCACTTCTAACTCATCTAATTCAGTCTGATTTGATAATTCCATTGGGAGGTATAGATCATTCTGAATTGATTGCTTTGGGAAGTCTCAACAGATATTTCATATTCAGCGGATTAACATAAATAGCAGGCTGTGGTTTTACATCTTGTTCTAAAGGCCGACTATTATTTGGACCCAATGCTGCCCTATTTACCAGCAGAATGTAAAGCAGGATAATCTGTAGAACACCGTGAAAACATAGGTGATAGGCTATACTTATGAAAATTCTGATTTTATAGATCTGGATATACACATCAACACTTCTTAGGTAATTAATTATAACCTACATTCTCAAAGAGGATCATAGAAGTAAGGTAGGAATATAAACTTGGGAAAAATAACTTTATATTGTCTGGCTCATTTCTATTTGTTCCTCTATTTCTTGTTGCCCACTAGGGAAATATCTGAAAGTTAAAAATCTGTCCATGTTTGATTAGGTAGAGCTAAATGGCAATCCTAGGTTATAACCATTTAGCTGAAAAAAAAAAAAAAAAAAGATACTCTTACATGGAATTTCTTAGAATAAAATTATTAGGCAGCCACAGGGAGTTGTTCTTATTTATATTATTTTATCTAGTGAATATTTATATGTTATATACCATGTGTAAGGCTTCGTACTAAATTTGGATGAACAAGGAAGTCAGTTCTTAATTTCATTGATAGTAGTGGTAGAATGTTGGTTAACTTATAGAAGTTAAAGAAGGGCTTTCTGAAGACGTAATACATGTAGCTTGAATTGATTTACATTTTTAAATACATTTTACCCACGATTTGGGAATGGATTTTTGGGGTCCAGTATGAAAAACATGGAGAGTGAGTAAAAGGAGTCTTCACTAGTTGACTAGAAAACACAAATCAGAGGGATAGGCATACATTCCTGACTTACCACATACATAAATATGACAGGAACAATAGGAACTTACCACAATACAAACAGTAGGCCACTTGAAACAAGTACTAGCAAGTGTTAACAGACCCAGAAACTATCATAAATGCCATACTTTATAATTCATCTAATCCTCCCTATACTCTTATTGTATAAATACTGTTTTTCTCATTTTATACATAAGAACCTTATCGCACAGAGTTTACCATTGAAAATTATATATCTAGTAACACAGCATAGATATGAGCCCAGAAATTTCATTCCTAAGCCTAAGCTGTTAATGATTGTAAAGCATCCATGATTTTACTACAATGCTATGGAAGAAGACTAGCTAATTACAAGGTGTTTTGATCAAACTTTGCTTCATAGTGGACCCAAAAGAATGTTGGAGTCATCTGTAATTATCCTCTCAGTTCCTGAGTATTTGCTGCATATCCTTAATTCTAAAGTTGAAATGGAGAAGAAAAAGACCCAGTTTAGCCAACTCAGTTGTGGGAGAGAAGAACAAAGTCAGAGGACTGACATTATTTCAAGAATTACTATAGAGTTACAGTAATCGAGACAGAATGATATTGTCAAAATAACAAATCAATGGGATGTAATAAAGAGCCCAGAAATAGACTCCCACAAATACAAACAACTGATCTTTGAAAAAAGGGCAAAGGCAATACAATGGAACCAGGATAGACTCTTTCACAAATAGTGCTGGAACAACTGGACATCCACATGCAAAAAACTGAATCTAGACACAAACCTTCCACCTCACAAAAATTAACTCAAAATGAATCATAGACTTAAATGTAAAATACGTAATTATAAAACTCCTATAAGATAACATAGGAGAAAACCTAAATGACCATAGATATGGTGATATCCTTTTAGACACAATGCAAAATGCTCCATCCAAATAAATAAATAAATAAACAAAAAGCTGGACTTCAATAAAATTAAACCGTTCTGCAAAAGACAATGTCAAGAGAATGAAATGATAAGTGTCAGAATTGGAGACAGTATCTGCAAAAGACGTATCTAATAAAGCACTACTATAAAATACACAAAGAGCTCTTAAAACTCAATAAGAAAATGAACAACAATTAAAAGATGGGTAAAAATCTTAACAGACATCTCACCAAAGAGGATATACAAACAACAAATAAGCATATAAAAATGTGTTCAACATCTTATCTCATTAGACAATTCCAAATTTTAAAAAATAAGTAAATAAATACATGCATAAAATAACAACTACTATTACACACCTATCAGAATAGTCAAAATCTGCAACTAATGATACCAAATGCTGGCAAGGATGTGGAGCAACAGGAAGTCTCATTCATTGTTGGATTTCTGGTAGGTATGCAAATTGGCACAGTCACTTTATAAGACAATTTGGCAGTTTTTACACAAGTAAATATGTGCTTACCACATGATCTAGCAATTATACTCTTGGACTTTACCCAAGTGAATTGAAATTGATGTCCACCCAAAAACTTGAGCATGAGTGCTTACAGAAACTTTATTCATAATTGCCAAAACTTAGCAGCAACCAAGATGTCCTCCAGTAGGTAACTGGATAAAGTTTGGTATATCCAGACAATGAAATATTACTCAGCACTGAAAAGGTAGAAGCTACCAAGTCATGAAGAGATATGGAGAAAGCTTAAATGCTTATTACTAAGTGAAAGAAGCCAATCTGAAAATAACTACATACTGTATGATTCCAAATATGGCATTCTGGAAAAAGCAAAAGTATGGGTACAAAAAAAGATCAGTGGTTGCTAGTTAATTGGAGGTAGAGATGGAATACAGAGAAATTTTAGAGCAGTAGAACGCTTCAGTATGATACTAAAATGGTAGAGACATGTTCACCATACCTTCGTGGAAACCCATGGACTGTACAACACCAAGAGTGAACCTTAATCAAACTGTGGCTGTTGGGTGATAATGTGTCAATGTAGGTTCATTGATTATAACAAATATACCACCTTAGTGCTGGGTGTCAGTAAGGGAAGCTGTATATGCTTGGGGCCCCTGGGGTATGTGGGAAGACTCTGTATTCTTGGCTCAGTTTTGCTGTGACCTAAGACTACTCTAAAAAAATTAAGTTAATTTTTTTTTTAAATTGTTCTGAATCCAATTTAACCACCAGTGCTTTGATACATTACACAGAGATACAGTGTTTTACTATAAGTGCCCAGATAGTATATCTTTTTATTGTCCTTAGAACATAAAAAAAAAAAAAAAAATAGTTTTAAAAGTACTCTGGTTCATCCCCTTTTCCTATTTGGTTAAACCCATACCTACTTATTTTTTTAAACTGAATTACAAAGTATTTGAATAGAGCTTCTTTTAAAAATCAGCTGGAAAAAACTGACAGATGTTCGTACCATCTCATTTTCACAGCACATGACATAGTTCAATCACACCCAACTCTGTGACTTTTAGCAATGTTTTGAGACATTTGGTAGTTTTTACCACCCTCAATATCATTGCATGGTTCACGATAAGTAAGTAATTTATGGTATACGTTTTTGGAAAAATAGGGTGCAGTGTTTCTTTTTCTTATCATTATTTCTGGTTTTTAAATAATCTTTTTAAAAATATTATTTTTACTAAACAATGTAAAATATTATTTTTACTAAACAATGTGGAAGTTTTCTCTCTAGCAAGTACTTTTACTTTGCATAGAACAAATTTAAGTTGAATAGATCTCTGTGTTCCGCAGAACACACACTTTGTGTTGCAATGTTATATGAAAGTAGAGATTTTTTTTTTTCAGCTTAGTGACACCTAGAACTCTAAGTTGCAGTTAATTTCTGGCCTCATGTGGTGATATCAGTGCAGATAACTAATGTGACAAATGAACAAAAAAGTTGAAGGTGTACGAGTTTTGATTTTATAGTTATCACAATTAATATAATTCAACTGTTCAGAAATCCATCTTTTTCTAAAACAATGTTATTTCTGAATCTAAACCTTAGCTTGACTGATGGAAAGGGTTACAGTAATTCAAAACTGGTTTCCGACTCAAATCCATTAATTTCTCATAAATTTGGCTCCATTATTTCAACATAAATTTAGATTTTTTGCCAATATTCCCCATCTTTACAATGATGAGGGGGGAATAGATATTTCTAGGAGTCTCTCTGCCTGGATAGGCAAACCCCTTCAGCAATAGATAATTGAGTTAAATCTCTGAGTTAAATACTGGCAGGCCAAATAACATATAATCTTCCTGACTTAACTCTCCCCAGTTCTGTTGATCCAATGAGATTCAGCCATTTGTTCCCTCAGATGAAGTTTACCACATCATTCTGGTAATATGCATCTTTTTGCACTCAGCAGACACTCACAATCTTAATTTCTTCTAACTTTTCTATATCAAAAATTCCAGAAAAACCCTTGTTGCATTGCCACCTTCTCTTTTGGACTCTGCGGGAAGCTTACGTATATGTAAACATATTATAATGCCCACCTTTCCCATAGATTGGAGGTGGAAAGAGAATGCTTTTTATATCATTTCTAATTCTCTTTTTGCGAAAACATTTATTTTCCTTGCATCTTGGAGTTGTTTCCTTCTTCCCTTGGGGTACAAAGACAATAAAAGTATAATGCAGGATGTTCTTTTACTAACCACATTTATTTTCTTTTTTGCATAAAATTTTATGACAGGTTGACAAAAATCATTGTTTCAAACAAAAACTGTGTTTACTATACTGACTCTCATTAACAGATATTACAAAGATGATTAAAAGCAGAAGAAAACTCATCTCAGTGGGAAGACTAGATTGCAAGAAGGAATAAGCAAATAAAATGACAAATATAAAGCATAAATGGTGATTAACTGTAAAAAATAATGATTTCTTTTGAGTTTCAAAAGTTTTCAAACTAAAACAGATAAATTAATACACAAGAGGGAGATGTTGAGAATCAATCTGTTAAAACCTTTGTATTACTTAGAAATGAGAAGAGAGACACTGATTAACTTCAAATACTGAGAACAAAGAAAGATAGGCTTTTAAAAATTTCTGGAGTAAATATTTTTTAAATGGGGTTATAGTGTTCAATATTCAGGTGACTTGAAGAAAAAAAGCAGTACAAAAAATTCAATACAAAAAAATTAAAAAGAGCAAGAAAAGAGGGGAAAAAATATATGGAAAGCCAGTGGGTAGGGGAAGTACAAATAAGATGTTAGACAAATAAGAAGACAAATTCAAAGAAATATAAATACATTTGTGTAAATATAAATAAATAGGTCGAAGAGGAAGGTATAACACGTTAGAAAATATTACAAACTGATAGTGAAAATCTATAACCTGTGGATCAATGTAATTCATTCTGTTAACAAAAGAAAAAAGAACACATGATCATCTCAATAGATGCAGAATATACATTAAAAAAAAAAAGGCAACACTCATGCATGACTAAAAAATCTCAGCAAACTAGGAATAGAAAGATTTTTTTTTATTCTGATAACATATCAATGAGGGTCTACAGTACTCCTTTTAATAAAATAGAGTTACTTTTCCCTGATTCAGAAATTAAGGATGCATAGTATCACTTCAATACTTTCTTTGAGGTTCTAGCTAGTATATTAAGTTAACAAAGATCATTAAGAGATAGGAGAACCCTAAAATGAATACAATTATTCAAAATAATTTGATTATATTTTGTTAAAATTAACTAAAATTATCTGAGTAAATGGAGAACAATGCCATACCCTCGCTATAGGATCTAATATCATAAACATATCAGTTCTCTCAACATTCATCAATAGCTTCTAAAAATCTAATCAAAATAGCACAGGCTTATGAGAAATCTTAAAAGCTGACTCTCAGTTTATATGGCAGAACAATGGCCTGGAGTAATCAAGATAATTTAAAAGACCATGAACAAGATGCAGTAAGAAATATAGTTTACCAGATATCAGACATTATCATAAATTTACATTAAATAAGACAATATCTTATGGGTATAGGGATAAATGATTTGATGAGTGTTTCAAAAATAGACCCATGTAATTAAATTCCCGATTTATGACAAAGCAGCAGGTCAGAGTGAAAAATATTTGTGATAAGATTCACTACATTGAGATTAAGTATATCTGGCTCTACAGAAGACATTTCAATACATACGGATAATAAGGGATAAAGAACTCCTAAACCAATGAAGAAAAAGCACAAGCCTCCTAATATAAAGTAGGCAGATATTTTGAAAGGAATATACTAAAAGAGGAAACCTGTGTGTCCTGTAACCCTGAATCTACTCGACATTAGTTATCAAGGAAGTACAAAGCAAACCCCATTAGAAATACACTAGCTTGGCATTTTAGAAGTTCAGTAATTTTAAGTGTTGGTGACAATGTGAAGAAACAGTAAACATCCACTGTAGAAAGTGGTGAATTTTCATAAGTCCACTTTGGAAACCATTCTTGCATTGTCTAGTAATTTTTAAAAAATTAAATACTTTATAATGTATTTAATTCCATAGCTACATTTATTCCAGAGAATGACATAGTAATTCCATAGCTACATTTATTCCAGAGAATGACTTCTACATATGTGCCAGGAAACAAAACAAAACACAGAAAGTAACTAAGACATCCATCAACAGCAGTATAGAAAACAGATTGCAATATAGTCATATATAGGATACCATAATAGAATGAATTACTGCTTCATGAGACAATATTGGTAAATCTCAGGAACATACTATTAACTAAAAAGAAAGTCTCAGAGTGCATATACACTCTATTTATCAAAATTTCAAAAGCGTGCAAAATTAAATATTCTGTTGTTAAGGATATAAATATATGTGGCAAAATCATAAAGAAGAATACAGTGGAAAACACAAAAGAATGGTTTGCTCTGAGAAGGCAGAGAAGGGACTGAATCCAGTACAGTATATAGGGTCTCCAATAGGGTTAAAACATTTTTTTCTTACGCTAGGTCATGGATACACTACTATATTTTACATCTTTTTACCCTAATAGCTGATTTAACAAATAAATGTATATGAATACAATATTAAATAGTGGATATATATTTAGTAACTATTCAATATTTAATGAAAATATTATTAAAAACAATTCATTTTTTTTTAAATTAGTCAGAAAATTTGGCAGTGATAATCCAGGTTAAAAAAAGGAAAAGAAAGAAAACTAGCCTGACTAAATTTTTTTTTTTTTTTTTGAGAGAGCACATGCATGTGCATAGGGTGGGGTGGGGTGGGAGAGAAGGGGCAGAGGGAGAGGGAGAGGGAGAGAGAGAATCTTAAGCAGGCTCCAGCCCGGCACAAAGCCTGAGGCTGGGCTCCATCTCACAGCCCTCATGACCCAAGCCGAGATCAAGAGTCAGATGCTGAACCAGATGCTTAACTGAGCCACCCAGGCACCCATAACCTATATTTAATGGCGATTCAATATTTCATTTTGGTTACATTGCTTAAAGTGAAGAATCTCTAAGAGGAAATAAAGAAGAATGATACAAGATCAACACAGTGTGTCAGATTATATTGTGCTCAGACATCAAGACTGGGAACTGTGACTTGATTCTATTGATTCTACCGGTGGTTGGAAACTGTATGTTTTTCATCTACAGGGCTAATATGATACTAATGTATAATTTCTATTCAAAACATCAATAGTTATGCTTAATCTTTTCAATGTTGATAAACATGTTTAATAACAAAAATCGCCTAGCAGGGAAAAGAGGACTTTGTGGAATTGGAGATCGACTTTTGAAATTCTTGGATTAAATTCTTAGCAATTCTTTTAAGTCTTGCAAAATTGAACTCCAACCCCCCAACAGTCACACAATTTCCATTGTGAGTAATCTTTGTTTTAGCAAGATTGGATGGGAAAAATATACTGATGATGTTCAGTTAGAGTGCAGAGTTCCCTTGGATTACAGTGTCTGCTTGTGGTCTTTTTCCAAAGAGAAAATGGAGAGCAATCCCCTCAGGCCAGTGGATAATACCCTCCCAAGTGGTATTCTCAAAGGGACTCACATATACATAGTAAAGATTACAGTGCCTTGCCCTTAGCAAGAGATTAATTCATTATTATTAAATTATATGTTACATCCTTTTCTGAACATTCAGGGATGAAGTACACTATAGGCAATTAATAATCATTATTGACTATGTAATGGGTGGGAAAACTGCAGTCATAATAAATTATCCATCTCTAACCTCAGGAATTTATGATCTAAGAAATATGTTATTTCAAAAATAATTTTAATGTATACAATATTGAGGAAATATATAATTTAAATGATGAATATAATTATTTGCCCAATTTATAGGTCCTCTTCTCAGATTCCTCACCTAAACTATGGGGATCATACTCCCCAATCCAAAAGAGAAATAACAAAACTGTTGAATCCAATATCCTTGAAGAATGAAAATGCCAGTAAAATTCTTCAGATACAAACAATAGAACAGAAAAGAAAATCTCATGCTGCTTAAATAGTAACTACAATAAAAGAATTCCTTAAAGAACCCTTCAGAAACACTACAGTACAAATATCCATCTTTCAGTTCTTTAGTATTCTGGTCCTGACCAAGGGCAAATAAAGACCAGAGCATATTACCAACTGCTTTGTTAAAAGCTGAATCCCTCCCTTTTCTTTTGCCTGCCACAGTGCAGTCAGTTTCCTGAATGATAAACAAGTTTTTTTCACATGTGATCTGAATATATCTTAAGAGAAATAAAAAAATTAAAGTGTACTATTTGAAAAAAAATCCTGGTGATCATATTGCAGAAAAGTGCTATTTGTGATACTATCTTGTTAGACATTGTAGGCATTAGAAATTAATTTTTTAAGCTTTTGCTCCCATTTAATTAATCAGAGAAAAAAAATTCCTATTTAATATTTAAACAAACTGTTTAAACATTAAATACCAAGTCTTTTTTTTTTTTTTTTTAAATATATAACTGATACAAAGGCCCTGTGGGAATGCTTTTCAATTCTTCCATTCAATGTCCACATTGCTGATGCAGCAAGATGTAAAAATAATTTGTCAGCATATGCCACTGCTAATTGGTACAGGTAAATTCAATTGTAAATAACTCTTCATTCGTGTATATTTTGAAATACTATTGTCTCTAAATAAATAAAACCACACACACACACACACACACACACACACACTAATAATAGCAGTAACAGAATCAGTGACAGTTAATTTTCCTACAGGGAATGCATTGCCAGATCTTCTTCTGGCTGCCTTCTGGTCTAGAAATTGACAGCATATTCATATTCTTATTATACTAATCAGAAGTATCATCTTCTGGTTTTAGAAGCTATGTATCTATGAGTCACTCACCAGATCTGGCCAACCATGGCTCAGTATCATACTAGAATCTGAGCAGCCAGAAAATTTACTTTCTCCAGAGATCCTGCATAGAAATAATGTCTTTTTAGGTTTTAATTTTCTCTTCTTCAAAAATAGGAAATTTTGTGTTTGTTAGATCTCCCAAATAACACTAACTTTAAAATTTTCATAGGGTTGCATTCTACTTGTATTAATGTAGCTACGTGTGAAAGCAGGGAGACTTTTTACAAATCTCTTACTGATCTCACTAACTGATAGTAGAAAGAACTTTCTCAGGCCAGTAGTTGAAAGAAATGGCTAACTTGAGGTCTTTATGGGGATGTCTGGGTGGCTCAGTCGATTAAGCATCTGCCTTTGGCTCGGGTTGTGATCCCAGGGTCCTGATATCTGGTCCTGGGATCAGGTCCCACATCGGACTCTCTGCTCAGTGGGGAGCCTGCTTCTCCCTCTACCTGCAGCTCCCCCTGCTTGTGCTCTCTCTCTCTGACAAATAAATAATCAAATCTTTTAAAAAATGAGGTCTTTATGATATACAGTATATGTTAAGTGTCACTGATATGTCAATTCACAACTGTTTGGGATAATGCAGCACTGTCTGCATGTTTTTTAGAGCAAGCACATATTTGAGGAATGGAAATTTTTATCACATCATCCACAAAATGTTATTTGCTTAGTATACACAATTGTAAACAGTCAATGTTACAAAACTATAAACAAAATTTCTACACTAAAAAAAGGAGAATCTTTTTTGTTAAATCTTAATTTTTTTATTTTTTGATGCTTAGATTTTTAACTATGTATTTGATTGAGGTAAGTCAAAAGCATTTGAAATAAATTTAAGATTTAGCATTTCCTCCTCTAAACTATATAAGTTTGAAGCACAAATCACATGGATTGCCAGAGTTCCAGAGTTTTATTTTTGAGATATTCAAAAGCATTTGTCAGGCACATGGAAATTAAAGTTGACAAAATGTATTTTGTCTCTAATCAGAGTTTATCAGTTAAATATTGGATAAGGTGCTGATTCTCCCAATAAGGAAGGGATGAGGTAGGACTCTGCCTCCATGAGATGAACATATTGAGAACTGATCACTTAAAGCTAATTTAAAGCAAAGTATTATTTCTATTTCAATAAATATATGGAACAAATGATAACAGAGTGAGAGCATGGAAAAGAAAAGAGGCCAAAATGCTAATACTACGATGAAAACAAAACAGTAAAACAAATAAAGGAACAGAGAACGCATAGCTAGTTATCTCGGACTCTTTAATGAGCTATCAGTGATAGGTTGTTATATCTACTATCTGGAGGATATTTTCTTTATGTATAAAACATAATAATGATATTAACTTTTCAACATTGCTATTATTAAATTCTAAACATTGTCTAACACTACAAAACTGAGAAAAAGTTGAAGCTTAAATTTAAACATAAACAAAACAACATAGATTGGTACTAACCAATGGAGCATATAAAAAGTGAACATTCTTTCAACAAAACCTTAGTGACTTTAAATATTGTTTGTATCAGATCCATGTTAAATAATAAATGGCTTTCTATTGAGTCAAAGAGAATTCAAGTGTTTCTACCTTTCTTCAAATGTACTGCTAGGATATTTTCCTTTTTATGGTACAAAAGGATTCATATTGTGTAAAGAAGGCACTGCTGTAAGTTAACTAGGTATTAGAATTTGATTCCAAATAGACAGGTTCTTTTTTTTTTTTTTTTTAAGATTTTATTTATTTGAGAGAGAGAGAATGAGAGACAGAGAGCATGAGAGAGAGGAGGGTCAGAGGGAGAAGCAGACTTCCTGCCGAGCAGGGAGCCTGATGCGGGACTCGATCCCGGGACTCCAGGATCATGACCTGAGCCGAAGGCAGTCGCTTAACCAACTGAGCCACCCAGGCGCCCCCAAATAGACAGGTTCTTAACATTTGCAGCCAGATATGAAAATACGGCAATAACGCAAATCTAAAAATAGCACCAAAATCCATAAAAATTAGGTTTCACTACAAAAGTAAGTCAAGTGAATTTAAAGAAGTCAAATTTTCCTTTGGTAACTACAATAATTTCATGTAATATGATTTATTAAAAATAATCATGTGAGTAAGAACACTTTATCTACTACTGACCGATGTGAACTAAACTGAAATGATCAAAGGGATTTAATAATATTGCAAAAACCATAAATCAAGAAAAGTAGAAATAGGTATCTTCAGTCTTTGGCTAGATGTAGCATAAACGGAAAGCACTGAGATGTTACCATAGGAAGTAAAAAGATGAGATGAAAGTGTAGGTCATTGAAAAAGAACAATCCCACTTCCTAGAAAGTATTTTGAATTATGCTCTGGAAAAAACTCTTTAACATTCATTTAATAAGAATCAGCATTATCCAGAATTGGGTGACTCATTTCTTTTACAAGAATCTGTTAAGTTGCATGTATTTGTGAATTTTCCAGCTTTCCTTCTGTTATTTTTTGTCTCATTTCATTGTGGTTAAAAACATATATTTGGTATGACTTCAACTTTCTTAATTTTATTAATAATTGTTTTGTGTCCTAACATGTGATCCATCCTGAAGAAGCTTCTGTGTGCCCTTCAGAAGGTGGGTATTTTGTTGCTTTTCAATGGAATGTTGTATATGTGTCTGTGAGGTCCATTTGTTCTATAGTGTTTTTCAGGTCCACTTTTTCCTTATTGATTTTCTGAGTGTTCCATTACTAAAAGTATGATATTAAAGTATCTTATTATTATTGAATTGTTGTCTATTTCTTCTTTCAGTTCTGTCAATGTTTGCTTTACGTCTTTAGCTGTTCCAATGTTTCGTCCATATATATTTAGAATTGTTATATCTTCCTGGTGATCTGAACTTTTATCATTATATAATGTCCTTTTTGTGTCTTTGACTTAAAGTCTATTCTTTTAATTATAGCCACCCCTGCTTTCTTTTGGTTACCATTTGCATGGAATATATATATATATATATATATATATATATATATATATATATAATCACACTAACAAAACAACAGAAAAAAAAACAATACCTAAAATGTTTATCTGTATTAGTTTCCTAGGGCTGCCATAAAAAAGTACCACAGACTGCATGGTTTAAAGCAACAGAAATCCATAATCTCACAGTTTTGAAGGATAGAAGTCCAAAATTAGGACACCAGCAGGGCTATGCTTCCTCTCAAGCTTATATAGGAATATCCTTTCCTCATCGCAGGTCCTCATGATGGCCGCCATTCTTCGGCGTCCTTGACTTACATCACTTTAATCTCTGCCTCTGTTGTCACACGTTTCCCCACGTGTTTCTCTTCACATCATCTTTCTTTTTCTTGTAAGGACACCAATCATATTGGAGTTAGAGCCCACCCTATGCCAGTATGAACTCATCTTAACTAATTATATCTGCAATGACCCTATTTAAATGAGTTCATATTCTGAGGTAGTGGGGGTTAGGATTTCTTTATCTTTGGGGGGAACAGAGCTTAACCCATAACACCATTGCCTACATATATTTGCTATATCTAAAAGTGGAATACTATACAGCTAATAAAGTATGAGGCAAAGCCAATACATGCTAAAGTGGAACAATGTTACTAATATATTCTTAATTTAGAAAGAAAGGAATCATAGATTATGTATAATTTGATCATTTTTCTTTAAAAATAAGCATGTGCATATACTTCTACTTATGGATTGTATATAATTATGCATTGTAGTATATAATGTTTAAAAATATACATCAGGGCGCCTGGGTGGCTCAGTTATGAAGCATCTGGCTTCGGCTCAGGTCATGATCCCAGGGTCCTGGGATCGAGTCCTTCATTAGGCTCCCTGCTCAGCGGGAAGCCTGCTTCTCCCTCTCCCTCTCCCCCTGCTTGTGTTCCCTCTCTTGCTGTCTCTCTTTCTGTCAAAAAATAAATAAAATCTTTAAAAAAGAAAAAAAGAAAGTTCAAAAAATAAAAATATACAACATATCTATATAAAACTATTTATATATATGAAGGAAGATGTGATTTTTAAAATGCTTGAATATTATGCAGCATGCTCTGTACAGTGTTTCATTAGTTGGGGAACAGGAGATCAAGTGAAAGAGAACTTTCATTTTCAACTCTCCATAGATTGGGTTGTTCAGTTAAAATAAGCAACAAGAAGGGTGGATTACTTGATAATTTGAAACCACAAGCAATGAAAAAAGTAAATGTAACACCTATTATCAAAATGCGGCAATGTGTAGGTTAATTTCTTCCTCTCCCTCCAAAAAAAAGGGAAGAAAGAAAGAAAGAAAACAGATAGCAATAAATATATTGACAGAATGGTGGACTTCAATAGTAGCCAATGATAGATTCCATTTATGCTTATCTAATTAAGAAACATTGATGTATTTGTTTATACAAAGTAGGAAGAAGAGCTTCAATATTTTTAATATTTCAAGAGTATAAATTGTGAAAAAAAATTTTAGATTCACAGTAGTCATCAAAAGCCAACCAACTATTGATATCCTTTTACCTGTAATCTAATCCTTTGACTAGGAAACTGACTCCAGTAAAAACTCAATGATATATGTAGAAATTGTATGTCTATTGAGATTCATGGCAAGATATAATTATGTGGGTATGTAACATAGTGAACATAGGAAATGGTGGCTGAAATACATAATCATTAAAATATTTTTCTGAATATATAATGATATAAGGAAATTTATATGATATATTGTTAAGTGAAAAAAATGATTTGGGAAAGTTCTGTATTCAGCAACATATGCAGTACAAATATAGCACATTCAAACAATCTATCCATATCAGAAAAAATAGAAGAACAGACATAAAATATTAGCAATAATTACTGAGGGGATGGAGAATTGCTATCTTACAGTTTGTTCTTTGTGCAAACTACCCTTCCATTGCTCATTTTTTTAAAGTATGAAATACTCATTACTTAATATGAAAAAATAACTACTTTTAAAGAAGAGCAAACTTGAAATGTTTTATTGATGGCTACCCCATACAAATTTTCACCAGCATCAAAGTAATAATGTCTTTACTGCCACATTCACCATTTATAAAAATAAATCAAAGCCTTTTACATTGTTTGATAAAATGAGTATCTTTTGATTTTGAGAGTCTATAATCTGGAAGTCAATGCAGTTCTTGTTAAAATAGGCACGGCTGTAACGGAAGGGTAGACTTAAGGAAAGCCAGGTCATGTTTTAATATGCATCAGGTTTCTCTCATCAATTCATTTTCTCATTAGTGAGTAAACACTTCTCTTTTCACATATTCTGCCAGATAACCTTTTAAGATTCATTAGCCATTTTATTTGTGTAATGAAGGTTCTTTCCTGAATCATAAACTGCTTATAGACACTTTGCTTTCTACCAAAATTAAGAAGTTTAATAAATATTTAAGTATTATTAAAACTCTAGTACTGTCCTCTGCATATTTGTGCCTTTGGCGGTCTCTGTTGAGAGTGAACATTTTGCTCACAGCTTTCTGGACGTATTTAATGTTTCTGGTTTTACATTTTACATTTCCTAGATTTTATTTAGATGTAGAGTGCTTTCTACTTCCTTTTCTTGTGCTTAAGTATCTTCTCCAAGTAATTGAACACATTTTCACTCTGTCCTGACACTCATTTATGTAAACACATTGATTAGATATGTTGATAACAGATTTTAACCCATTTCCTAATTATGATTGAAAATACTTGTATAGACAAGTCCTATAAAGTTTTAATTCATTTTACTACTGTTTAATGTGATAGGAAATATAGACAGATGTGTAGAGATTAGATATATTTAAAAGTTTCCTTCCATTACTACTTTGTGTTTATTTACTTCCATCGAAGACCCAAGAATCCTTTACCAAGATTTATTCACATGCACTATAGGGCCTTTTTTAAGAGGACAAATACTTGGGATCACAGAGCTCATACTTTATCAGGCAGTGTATTTTCCTATGTTAAATGAAGAGTTTTGTCTAGACCAGGTTTAAATGACTGAAGACGGTGGGTAGAAGCAATTCCCCAGGGAAATTATTTCATGAGCTAGCAGGTCTCACTAGCAGGAGGCACACCGCAAATAATGATTCTGATATTAATCTGTAGAAGAATTTATCTTGGTGAAGTGAGGGAAGATCCCTGGCTCAAGTCATGTGAAAGCTGTCTAGAGAAAAACTTTTAATCTATTTTAGGGGCCAATCCAAAAGCTCCCAAGGAACAAAAAATATCTTCAGAGGCTTTTCTGCCACTGGTGTCCCTAACTTCAGCAGGGGAATAACTACTTATGCTAGAGTTAAATTTACTTTTTACCTGTTTTATCTCTGCAAACCTTTGATTTTTCTGTAATCCTTTTTTTTGAATACCTTGAGCAATTTTCCGCAAACAATTTTACATATAAACAGAGATGATAAATGTTTTGTTTGGGGCAAATTATGATCAAAGGCTGAGACTTCGCCAATAATTTATTTAACACAGGTTCACTGTGAGAATTATAATACGATGTTTCATAAGCCAGTTGCATACCGGATAATGTCTTTTAATAAGTCAATAAAGAAATAACATACTTCAAACCAATGATAGATTAATTATATTATTCTAGGCAAAAGGGAGATGAAAGAAAGAAAGTCCAGTTTTAGTTGAGGTGTAACTTTCTATGAATTGGTTCTTGGTGGAGTCGGTCCTTTCTATTAAAAGCTGGGTTATTAGCTGGGGGCTTAGGTCCCTCACTCGTGGGGTGTGTCACTGGTGGGTGACTTCTCTGGTATTAGCAAGCAAGGTGGGCTGCACTGAAGGTTATTACTCCATGAACCGTTACACGGCTTGCACCACTGCCTATGGGGAGTAGGCTTGTCAAGGCAGAAACAGATGCTCCTTCTCTTCTTAGACTGCTGTGTAGTATAACTACCTCTATTAACCAAGAGTAGCCTGGCCACAGTGGGAGCAAGTGTCCTAGTATCATTGGAAAAAAGATCAAAAAAGCACAGCCTTGCATAGACTGAACACTTGATTTGCTGGTTAAAGCTTTTATTTTTTTATAGTTTAAAAGTCTGCCTCTGATGTTACTATGATGTCAATGACACAACGTACCTCTCCACTCCAGGTACAAGAGTTCAATAAGAAAGTCCTCATATCCAATTTCAATACAATTTCATCAAAACAGGTTTAACTGGCAAACAACTTTGTCCAAAGCAAGCTTTCAAAACATGGATTTTAAATCATAACAAGTCAGTACACAATAATAAAAACTTCTTCACAAAGTTAAATGTTTTGCTTGTGTGCTCTTAAGAAACCAGGACAATCATGGCTGCCAATAATCTGTTTTGTTTTTCTGTCCTCACTGCAAATTTGTCTTGCTATCTCTTTGCGATGGGTGGAAATGGATTTTCCGCAGTGTGGCACTTGAATATTTCACTAGGCCAATTGTTCGAGCCTGAAAGTGTGAAGTAACAGCCATGCAGGGAGAAGCTGTTTTTAGGGCATTAAGAGACACATTGTCAAGAGCATCAGCAGAAGCAGACTGTGTTGCAGCTGTTCTCCCACATTATATAAGAGGACACCCATATTTTAACTCTTGGCTGTCACAAGCAATTAACAAGGAATGAAGAAAATAACTTCAAATATTCATAAATAAATAGGAACTTTCACACACTTTGAAATAGGCAATTATATACTTCAAGTTTTCCTATCAAACTATTCAAAACTTTATACCATTTCAAGCAATGTTTTTCAGACAATTTCTTTTTATTTTTCCTGGTATTTTTCTATGCCTATGAAATATACTAGTGATTATTTTATTAGGAAATATGTTCATATTATTATAATATTTGATATATTGAGATATTTGCAGTAATTCCTCCATTGATAAGTAACAGAAATAAGGAAGTGGATGTGTAAAAAGTGTATTCAATCTTGAAAAAATAGTCTGTTTATTAGCTTTTACATCACTCATCAAATATAACCAATAGTGTTAGTGTGAAGTTCTTATAAGAGTCAAGAGTTGATATTTGTAGGAAGCTGTGAAAGCTGTAAATCTAGTTTGTTGAGAAGGATATAATAGCCTTAGCCAATGCATTGAAATGTAAACTTGTATGTTTTGCGAAGCAAGCCACAAGACTTTTCAAGAATACAAACTATCAGGTGATATTCATATGTATTCAAAGACAGAAAATGTCAACAATATATTTTACTATAACTCCTAAGTGTCTAAAATTTTAGAAAATTTTTCTAAAATTAAAGAAAAATAACTAAATATTTTGTAATAATCCAAGGATTTTCAATTTTATTACTTAATTTTATTTTGGTTTAATGGCTGAGTATTGATTATATAGTTCTTTGCATTCTAAAGATGTAAATACATATGGGAGAAGATATTTGCAAATGACACTACAGATAAAGGGCTGGTATCCAAGATCTATAAAGAACTTCTCAAACTCAACACCCAGAAAACAAATAATCAAGTCAAAAAATGGGCAGAAGACATGAACAGACACTTCTCTGAAGAAGACATACAAATGGCTAACAGACACATGAAAAAATGTTCATCATCATTAGCCATCGGGAAAATTAAAATCAAAACCACATTGAGATACCACCTTACACCAGTCAGAATGGCAAAAATTGACAGGGCAAGAAACAACAAATGTTGGAGAGGTTATGGAGAAAGGGAAACCCTCTTACACTTGTTGGTGGGAATGCAAATTGGTACAGCCACTTTGGAAAACAGTGTGGAGGTGCCTCAAAAAATTAAAAATAGAGCTACCCTATGACCCAGCAATTGCACTCCTGGGTATTTACCCCAAAGACACAGATGTAGTGAAAAGAAGGGCCATATGCACCCCAATGTTCATAGCAGCAATGTCCGCAATAGCCAAACTGTGGAAGGAGCTGAGATGCCCTTCAACAGATGAATGGATAAAGAAGGTGTGGTCCATATATACAATGGGATATTACTCAGCCATCAGAAAGGATGAATACCCAACTTTTACATCAACATGGATGGGACTGGAGGAGATTATGCTAAGTGAAATAAGTCAAGCAGAGAAAGTCAATTATCATATGGTTTCCCTTATTTGTGGAACATAAGGAACATCATGGAGGACATTAGGAGAAGGAAGGGAAAAATGAAGGGGGGGAATCAGAGGGAGAGATGAACCATGAGAGACTATGGACTCTGAGAAACAAACTGAGGGTTTTGGAGGGGGGGTGTGGGGGGTTGGGTTAGCCTGGTGACGGGTATTAAGGAGGGAACGTACTGCATGGAGCACTGGGTGTTATACGCAAACAATGAATCATGGATCACCACATCAAAAACTAATGATGTATTGTATGGTGACTAACATAATAAAATAAAATAAAATAAATAAAATAAAATAAAAAAATAAAGATGTAAATACAACTATAGATTTTCATTTCTTCTTAGACTTAAAAATTAAGGGCAAAAGTAATTTAATTTCTCATTTTTATAACAACTCATTTTGTATATAATTTTTTATAGACATAATGAAATATTTTAAAACATAATTTCTCTAGGTCTTGCTAGAGATCACAAACACAAGTGAAAATTTGTATAACCACTCATACTGCAAAGTATGGTCATTTTTTAGTAAAAGGAAAGTTGATTTGCTTATTTTTTTTCAAGTTTAACATATTCAAGCCACTTCTGACTAGTATGGTAATATAAATTTACATAAATTTTAGAGTTAAAAAAAGAACATTAGAAAAAGTGAAAACCTAAGTTTTAATAGTGGAATAAGTGTAAGTAGATTTAGAAGAATATTTTCCAGGGATAAAATAGCATATGAATGAATAAGCTGTATCAAAGAAGAAATATTAGATGATCAGTTGATCTGAGATAAAGTAGGAAAATAATTTTTAAAGAATTGATTGGAGGGTTCCTGGGTGGCTCAGTTGGTCAAGCTGCTGCCTTCAGCTCAGGTCATGACCCCAGGGTGCTGGGATCAAGCCCCTCATTGGGCTCCCTGCTCAGTGGGGAGCCTGTTTCTCCCTCTGCCTCTGCCCCTCCCACTCGTGCTCTCGCTCTCAAATAAATAAATAAAATCTTAAAATAAAATGGAATTAATAAATAAAATTAGTATTAAACTAATGAAAATGTTTGGCACAGTGGTCACGATTGATTTTTTCTCGATTCATGTTATATGTGTTTATATATATGTCCTTGTTTGCGTCCTTTGTTTTTCCACATATATATTTTTTATGGCTCATCTATTTTTCTTAAAATAATCTGTTTCTTATATCTAAAGCTAGGGTTATTTTTAGAGAGTTTCTTACATAAGAAGATATATTTGACAATTCTTTCCTTTTATAAAAGCCTTTATCCTTTGGTTTGGATTAAGTGTGATTTCTTCTACACTAACACAGCATTTCAATACTATTATGAACCAGTAATCAATAAATACTAGATTCTACTGAATTTCTTGTAAACTATAGGAAATGCTCCTAGACATTTCTATGTTAAAGTTTCTTAGTATTTAAAATTGTTTTTGAATTTCAAAGATGGTCCTATAGTGTCTACTAAGCTTTAAATCCTCCGTAAAGGAGCAGTTATATTATGTCCTACTGAGAAGTATTATTAAAGTCAGAATGCTTTCGTACAAACTCTTAAGCAACGTGATTCCTTATTTCAAAAAATAGTCATAGACTCTAAGGGCAATAGTAGTCCAGTCATGAGTTACTATGACATGTCTATATGTAAACATCTCTCTTGATTGAGAGTGTTGGAAAAAGACACATTTAAACTTCTTCAGCATCCCAACACAAAAATCCTCACATTTATTTGAATAGAACCATTAAATTAATGTCATATTTTAAAATATAACATGTTACATAGATTATTTGAGGACAACTTAAAAAAGGGGAAGTTTATGGAAGATGAAGAAGATTTAGGAATTGATTTTTTTCTTATGGAACTCATTTTCTCTCTCTCTCTCTCATGATATTTCTGCCTCATTTTGGGAGTGCCCAATTTGCTATCTCTACTTTTTATATTTTATGTAAATTTTCTCTACACTGTATCTTCTTTTAACTCACAAGTTCTACTTTCTTATAATTTAGAGTTTCCAAGAGACCTCATAATTACAACTCTGCACCAATTTCCTCTGACCCACACTACTTTCATGACTCTTCGAATAGCCTATCCATTTCTGCTTCTGATATTAAGTTTCCTTACTTCAGTAGTTTCTTTATATAACTGTTCAGGAAGATGGAATGATTGACCCAATTCATTTTCTTTTTCCAAGATACTGTTCAACACAAAGCAGGTTGTCCATGGCTTAAGTATTCCATACTAAAGAGTTACTTTTGGTATCAAGGAAGACATCACATAATATAAAACATAGCAATCTGTAGTGTGGAAGAAATAATCTTTACCTTAAAGAGGTTTGTCATAATACTTAGTGCTGTAATCAACATGTTTTTCAATCCACATTTAATTCTAAGTGGAATAATGAAACAGAAATGGTCACAAATCAAACTTCTGGCAAGAGACAAAACCACATGAACTCTCAACAAGTACAGGGTAAAACAGGCAAAATATAAGATGTCATTTTTATCTGTGTATTGGAATGGCTGAAGTACTTACAGGAGTGTCTGTAGAAGAATCAAGTAATGAATCAAATATAAACACAATTATCAGAATGCTTTTGCCATTTGGGACCTGATAAATATTGCTGAAAGATGACTAACTCCTTTCTTCAGGTACTCTGTTCATTCTTCAGACCTTAGCTTATATTTGGCCTCATTTAGGAAGTTTTCCTGAAACTTTTAAGGTTATGTTAGCCAAAAGTCATATGGAATGCCATTTCATAAGTCTGAAGCCTAGACTGAAGTTACTGAAGTCTGGAGACTTGGGAATTCTCCTTTTCAGAGATAACATCCCAAAGAAACAGGAATGACAATTATTTATCTTCTTTTTCAAAAGAAATAAAAATCATGCGTGTGTCTACAGTTAGGGAAAAATTTACAAGAACAGGGAAGAGAAATGTCTCACTTTTCTTAACATGTTTATTATGTGGCATATGTATCAGAGAATAAACGATTCTTATTCTTTAAAAAGTACCTTCCTGTCAGTCATTTAAACAGAAAAGATGCAAATATTCATACTTAAATGTGCATTCATATATTTTGAAGATCCTAACTTGATCATGTTAAAAGGAATTATTTGTGAAGAGGTTTTAAGTCTCTGATTCACTGACATGAATTCCAATAATGAAAGTAATCAACTCTTTATGTTATAACATGAATTTTTTTCTCTTAAAATATGAAATTTCAAAGTGCCATTTTATTGTCTTATATGCTTAATGGATTGAACTAGATCTTTTTGTAAGTATAACATCAAGAATAAATAAATACTCAAATTATTCTAGAGAATAACTAGGCAGAAAAAATTAAACAGCTGATGACATTTTAATTTTTCATCTACAATATAGCCGAAAAAAATTGTATCAGGGGAATAAATATACTTCCTAAAACAGAAAAACCCCTTTTCAAAAACACCAGCAATGATTCATTCAAGTATGAGGCAAGAGGTATGTTCAATATCAGCATTCCACAAGAATGCTACAGTAAATAGGGAGTTGGCAGGAAGAGGAAAACTGAGAGATTACCATTTTGAAGAAATGTGGGAAATGGTATAAAGAGTTGAGGGAAATGAGAATTGAAATATTCCTGGAAATGGAGGAACTATAAAGATTGACATTTCGGGAAACATTTGAATTTTGATGTATCTCTTCTGACTATCATGGAATTCTTCCACAATAGGGAACTATAAAAACTGGAAAGGTACTGTAAATACAACAAGACTCTCATGGCTTTAGTCACAAAGATCTTGAAGAAAAATCTACTGAAGTAAGCCATACTTTTACCATTGCTTTTTTTCCCCCCTTCCTTCCAGTGAAGGCATTTGTTCATTCAGAGTGTGGGATATGGAGGTCTGACAAAAAACACCAACCTAAAAATTGTAGCCATCTCACTAGACATGGATGGGAAAATGCTTATGTCAAGGCTACTGAGTTAGCCAAAATTTAAGAGATTAAGATCTTGAGAAAAGAGGCCTCAGAAATATGCATTAGACATTATCTCTGCAATTGGGTTTCAAAGTTTTTGCTAAGACCTAAGCTGCCAGGTATCAAGTTAGAGGCAGAAACATAATATCGAAAGCAATTGCTAAGGTACTAAAAAACTAAGCTAAAATTTTGGAAGTCCCACAGTCAGGGAAGTCAAAACATAGAAATAAGGGCATACCAAGGAGTGAGGTTCTAGTAAAAATACAGACTTTCCAATGTTACTGCTAAAGTTCCATGTCCGGGGTGCCTAGGTGGTTCAGTCAGTTAAGTGTCTGCCTTCAGTTCATGATCTCAGGGTCCTGGGATGGAGCCCCTGCTCAGTGGGGAGTCTGCTTCTCCCCCTCCCTCTCCCTGATTCCCACTCAAGCTCTCTCTTGCTATCTCTCTCTAATAAATAAAATCTTAAAAAAAAAAAAAAAATAAAGTTCCATGTCAAAAGAATTAAGGCAAACCAGAAATAACGTGACTTTCCAAAGTCTGAAATCCAGTGCTGACTGGATCAAACTTATTTGTCTGTACTCTACTTACCTGACAAAGAAAAATGAAAGCAGAAAAATATTATCTTCCAAAACTCTAAGTTTTCATACACCATACTCAACATTGAATTAGTTCAGTCATGCTAGGATCATATGACTAAAATCCAATAGAAGAAAAGATGCAATAGAAATAAACCTAGAGGCATTCATACGTTGTAGTTCTAAGACATAGATTTAAAAATAGCTAGTATTAAAATACTGAATAAAATCAAGAGAATTGTCAGAAAAGCAGAATCAAGGGGAAATTCTAAAACTGAAAAAATACAATAATTGAAATCCATAAATTAGGACTTAAGTTTGAAAGAATATTTGAAATAGAGGAAGAGAAGATAACTGACCTAGACAATGGCCAGTAGAGAACATCCAGTTTGAAACACAAGAGAATAAAAAGAAAATACAGAAGAGAGGCTAAGTGATTGTAAAAAGTTCTACTATGCTGATTACTATGTACATCCTCTCGGTTTCTGATTTAAATGACACATCCTAGTCTCTATAGCATGTAGTCTTTATTTCTATTACTAATACTATTACTACCACTCTATTGCAATGATCACAACACTATTAATGAGCGCAAACTGTAATGACATCTCTTACCATCAGCCCTAGCCCACAGAGCTGAGGCACCATGAGAACTTCTTTGTACTGCTGGGGCTCCTTCAGCAATGCATTCCTGTTGATTTGGTAAGTTATAGGTATGTCACCTCAAGAATAAAGTCATCTGGTGGGTTTGCTGGTTTTACAGAATCCACTCAGCATGCCCATTTCTCTGAGCCTTTCAGTCCCTTCTTCTAGTATCTACCACAGTCATTTTTAATGTTTAGCTCAGTTTGTGCCTCGTTTCTTCCATGATTCTTTATTTTATCCTGTGGCATGTTTATATAATTTTTCTCGCTAAAGCATGAAAAAAGGAGATGGATGTATATATGATAAGTTATTTATTATCTAAATTATGTTCTAACCCTCTAGGTCCTGCACAGTCAGACTATGGAATCAGACAGCCCAACAAAGGACTCAGCTAAACCTATAGGGAGCTCTGGAGTTAAAACAACCCTTGATGGTTGTCCCCAGTTGTCATGATGGGGTGTTTCTAATTCTTTTGTATTGATCATTCATTGAATTGAGCTCTTCTGGAAAGACTGGTGACCTTGGATGAAGTAGTACTCCACCGTTGAGGCAATTGCCACTGATGGTGGAAAGCCTAGCTCCATCTTCCAGCACTGATATCAGCAGCTGGGGGAATATGTACTCACATTCTGAATTTAACAGTGTTTTTAACAGTGTTTACCAAAACTAATAAAAGGGCTAAAACTCTAGCAATATTTTAAAGGGAAAAAAATGAGACAAGGCCACAACTGTCAAATCAAATCTAAAAGAGGCATTGCTATAGATGTTTATAGTAATTTGAAAAGACCAGGGAGTATGTTATTTTAAAAATTTGTCAACACATTTATTGTATTTTAACTTAGTTGTAATGAGGAATTGTTTGAAAAATACCTCAAACAAAAACTTACATAAGAAACAAATGGATGAATCATCTTATATTTATTAAGAAATTGAATTGAAATGTAAAAACTTTTCAAGAAGAAAATTCTAGGCTTAGATGACTTCACCTGTGAATTCTCCAAACATATAAAATAAAATATAAAAATATTTTTAAATATTTATATAATTAATATATAAATATATATAAATATATAATATTTATATATTTTAAAATATAAAATATATTTAAAAATATAAAACAAAATCAATTAAGCTTATGTAAATTCTTTTATAACATAAAAAAATAAACACTCTCAACACAGTATATGAAACGTACATTTTTACATAAATCTGTCAAGGATATTTAAGAAAAGGATGCTATCATCTGTCATGAAAATAGATATAAACACTAAAAACAAAATATTATATAAAGAAATTATATTATACATTGAGAAAGGAAAATATCACAAGCAAGTTGTATTTGTTGCAAGATAAAATCATAATCTAGAGAACAACTGGGAGAATAGATTTATGATACTAGGGGAGTCAAAGTGATTTTTTTTTTAAATCCAGGACACAAATAATACAAACCAAAATGACAAAGCTTCATAAAATGGATTTCATTAATTTATGATCTTCCACTTATTAAAATATACTATTAAAACAGTGAAAGGACAAGCCATGGAAAGGGAGAATATATTTGCTGTGCATCAATCTGACAAAGGATTCTTTTTTTTTTTTTTTTTTTTTAAGATTTTATTTATTCATTTGAGACACAGAGATACAGAGAGAGAGAGCATGAGCAGGGAGAGAGGCAGAGGGAGAAGGAGAAGCAGGCTCCCCGCTGAGCCAGGAGCCCGATGTGGGGCTCGATCCCAGGACCCTGGGATCATGCCCTGAGCCGAAGGCAGATGCTTAACCACCTGAGCCACCCAGGCGCCCCCTGACAAAGGATTCTTACACATAATACATACATAACAGTTAATTTTTTTTCAAAAAGATGGACAATCCACTTTAAACATATTCAAAAATTGAAAGGAATTTTACAAAGACGATATCCTACATACCAACAAGTGCATGGAAAGATTTTCAAATGATTAATCATTAGGAGAATGAATATTAAAACCATAGTGACATATTACTACCCCCCCCCAATCAGAAAGTCTGGCACAAAAAATAACAACTGACAAAATCAATATTAGAGTGTGGTGGGAACCGGAGCTCTCTTACTAAAACTGTACAAGTTTATACAGTTTATGCTACAAAAGTCTTGAAAACAAAGCCTGGAACAAAATGTTGGAGCCTTTGCTCTTGCTCACATGAGACTCATGGAAAATTGTCTCCCAGCAATAATCGTCTTGGAATCAATATTTTCTAATGATTTTTCCTTTTCAGATTATTTTTTTCTAGAATCTATGAACGTCTAGCCTTCCTTTTGGAATTGAGAACAACCCTATACCTCATTTAAGGAAAGGAAGGGTTTTCTGTGAGCCACATATTCTTCCTTTCCACAAAGGTCACAAACACTGACCTCTCAGGGTCCAGTGTTAAGATTAAATGTGATAAATTTGGTGGAAGATTTAGCACAACATAAGAAGCATATTAGCACTCAGTAAATTGTAGTTTTCCTTCATGCTATTTTCCCAGTCATATACATATATATGATATATATATGGAACAACTAAGTAATAATAAAAAATTTGTAGAAATAAACTAAACCTTTTAAAATAAATAATACTCTATCAGTTGCAACATTATTATAAGGCAATATTATAAGGCAAAATTATAAGTCTTATTGTAAGACTTTGCAGTCTTCTCCAAGCAAACTCCAGGCCTTGGTGATTTCACTGGAAAATTCTACCAAATACTCAAGGAAGAAGCAAAGTCTTTATTATAGTAACTTTTCCAGAAGATAGAAAATAAGAGGACACGCTCCTTCAAAACCAAAACCCAGCAACCCCAAAAGTGGGAAAAATGGGTCCAGCTCACTAATGAATATGGATGCAAAATTTAAACAAATATTATCCAGCAGAGCCCCTCAGAATTTTCTCTG
Organism: Phoca vitulina; assembly: GCF_004348235.1. Classification (NCBI taxonomy): domain Eukaryota; kingdom Metazoa; phylum Chordata; class Mammalia; order Carnivora; family Phocidae; genus Phoca; species Phoca vitulina. Next base: position 47,535,753 of record NW_022589708.1, read on the forward strand.
TAAAAGGCACAAGGAACTGAAAGCAGGAACTAGGAAAGGTACCTGTACACCTGTGTGAATAGCAGCATTATATGCAAATAATGAATCATTGAACACTACATCAAAAACTAATGATGTACTATATGTTGGCCAACTGAACATTAAAAAAAAAAAAAGATGGAAACAACTCAAATGTTCATCAGCGGATGAATGGACAAACACAATGTGGTGTATCCATACAATGACATGTTATTCAGCCTTAAAAACGAAGGAAACTCTCACACGTGCTACAACGTGGATGAGCCTTGAGGACATTATGCTCAGTGAAAGGAGCCAGCCGCAAAAGGACAAATATTGTATGGTCCCCTTCCAGGGTGTCCCTAGAGTAGTCAAAATCCTGGAGACAGAAAATAGAATGGTGGTTGCCAGGGTCTGGGGGAGGGAAAAATGGAGAGATGTTTAATAGGAACAGAGTTTCAGTTTTGCAGGATGAAAAAGTTTGGGAGAATGTACTCAGCACTTCTCAACTGTACTTAAAATGGTTTAGATGATAAATTTTACGTTATGTGTATTTTGCCACAATTAAACACAGTAAAATAAATTAAAAAAAAGGACTTTATAGTCTTTACATGATGAGATAAAATTATAAAATGTAATGTGATTACTAGATCTTAAAAGAGCATTGTCATATTTAGTTTCAAATCTTAAATGATGATTAAATAAAGAATAAATATTTCCCATTAGAAAGCTTAAATTATACAATATTTCAACAGCTAAAGACTTCAAAAATAGCACAGAAATACAGGATATCCTTTTTTTCTCTAAGCTCAGCTATAATATATACATGCTGATATGTAGCATTGATGTTTTTCCTTATGTATGGCTGTATTAATTTTCAAAGTTCACACAGACAAATGTGTGTAGAAACAGCAAAAAGTAAGATCTTGTGTAGAAAGGTCTATTATGCTCTTTTCATTAGTAAATTTCCGCATTTTTTAAAAAGGATCAATTTTTGCACTTTCTAATATGTTTACTTCCCTAGGTAGTTTTGTAATATTTGAAATATTTAAATGTACAACTTGTGTAAGCTCTGTAACTCAAATTTAATTCAAGATGAAAAAACGTTATTTCTCCAAGTCACATTTTATGGTCAAAATACCTGTAAGCAATCATATTTTTTATATCACTTTTTTTCCTGAAAATCCGAAACATAAACAATCAAGCCTGATGCTGCCAGCTATTTTAGCTCTAAAGCCACTATGTAGTGTTAATTCTCAGTGTTACCAAAAGCAATAAAATATAAATTATTCAACTGACTTATAACTCTTCATCTTAGTATTTAAAATACTCCTGAACAAATTCCTTAAAAATTCAACATGCATAACTTCTCCAGTATTGCCTGGTACGTTTCTTGGAAATTTTCAATTGGTCTTCTATTCAAGAAGCTAAATTGGCTATTAGCTTAAAACCTATATGTAAAGCAGACATGTCATTACCAGTGTGCACAGTTTCTGCCAATTGTATATTACAGATTTTGACTTTGCCAACCCTGTTCACCTTACTTGAGTGACTTTTCCATTCTAACCTATTTTAAAATAATAATTTAAAAAAACCTTCAAAATTCAGAACAGAAAACAATAGCTCCAGTTAATTATTATTTGATTTCACTTTTCTCCAACTTCTTTTATGTGCACTTTCTCTACATTTCATAACACCCAACTTTCTTTGGACATCATAATCTGTGGAAATTTGCCTCATGATTTTATTGATTCATGATGCTGTAAACATAGGGGATATAAACCAGGAAATATTTTAAGCCCAGTTTCTAGAAGCATATTTTAGTTAAACCCTCCACACATGGCAATTCTTTTGCCAGTGTGGTAGATAGAGGGAAACTCTGACCAGATCCCCCTTTAAAAGAAGAGTTGATGCCCAACTACGGAGAATATGATCAGCACTTAAACTCCATTTTCAGCCGTTTCATGGTCTAACTCAACTTCAGAAACTAACGGACTCACCTGCGGTCATTTCCGAGCAATTTGAGGCTATAAATGCCTGAACTTCTCAACTCAACATAGAAACCTATTTGCTCCAAAGGACCTTAATAATTTGGTCAAAGTTTTGTAAAGCCTAGTGATAGAGTAACCATTCCTGTCTCTTTCACACATGAATCTCAAAAGATTTTATTAAAGTTCTCATCTTTACATCTGGATGGTAGAGCCTAGTAACAAGTATAAGATAAAGCCCAGGATGTAAGAGTGAGTGGCTAAACATCATTTATGGTTAAATGTCCAAAGAAAGCAGCTTTTTTTTTTTTTTTTTTTGTAAGGTCAGGGTTCTAATTGGAAAAAACAAACAAACAAACAAATGAAACAAAACAAAACACTGGTTCCCATAGTCCCCAGACTATGTAGTACTATAACAACTATAGACCTATATCTCAGTGGAATAGAATTAAGAGTCCAGAAATAAACCTATGTGTTTATGGTCAAATGATTTTGACAAGGGTGCCAAGAAAATTCAGTGGAGAAAAAATGGTTCTGGAACAAATGGATATATATATGCAAAGGAATGAAATTAGACTCCTACCTCCCACTATACACAAAAATTAACTCAAAACGTACCAGAGATCTAAAAGCAAGAGCTAAAGATATAAAACTTTTGACATTTACATAAGAATAATTCTTCATGATTTTGGATTTAGCTATTTTTTAAAGAAATGACAAAGATAGGAAACAAAAAAAATAAATTGTACTTCATCAAAATTAAAAAACAAAACATTTGTACTCCAAAGGATACCATCAATAAAATGAAAAGATATCTAAAGAATGGGAAATATATTTGCAATCATATAGTTTATATGGGTATAGAATCCAGAATATATAGTCTTATAACTCAACCATAAAGAGAAAAATAACACAAGTTTTTAAAAAGTGGGAGATTTTGAATAGACATTTCTTCAAAGAAGATTTACAAAAGCCAATAAGCACATGAAAAGATGCTCAATATTATTTGTTATTTGATAACTGTATATCAAAATCACAATGAGATACTACTTCAAAATGTGGTACAAATGGATATGCAATTGATATTACTTGGTTGCAAAAGAAATGGTGCATGGTGCATGGTATATGTTTTATATATAGCATGGATGAACCTTGAAAACATCATGCTAAATGAATCAGACATAAAAGGCTATATGCTGTATGATTCCATTTACTTGAAATGCCCAGAATATGCAAATCTATAGAATACAGAAACTTTATTAGTGATTGCCTAGAGCTAGGGGATGGGAGTATTGAGGGATGATAGTTATAGCATGTGGGCATTCTTTTTGTAGTAATAAAGTATTCTAGAGTTAGATGGTAGTGATGGTGGCATAGTCGTGTACTATAAATCACTAAATCATGTTTCATAAGTGTTAATTTATGGTATGGGAGTTATATATTAATTTAAAAATAATTCAATGATAAAAAGACAAGCAACCTGGTAATTAATGGGGACAATTTTTATACACACTTAACCACGGAAGACTTTTGGATGGTAAGTTAGGAAATTGTCAATATTATTAGTAACTAAAGAAAACAAATTAAAGCCATAATGAGTTACCACTACTCACATATATTAAAACTGCAAAAACAATTTTAAAAATGAAAGATGAAAAAAAAATCCAAATGCTGGTGAAGATGAGAGAGAACTTTAACTGTCTTATATTCCTGGAGAGAATGGTGCAGGAGGTCTGGAAAAGGGTTCAGTAGTTTCTCAAAAAGTTACAACTATATTTATCAAATGACCAGTAGTGCTACTTCTAGGTTTTTACCCAAGAGAAATGAAATGCAACTGAAAATATTCAGAATTACTTAGTAAATTAAGAGGCAAAGAAAAATAGCATCTATAAAAAAACATTCAGCAAATCAAAGGAGAGAATAAAATTTTTAAAAATAAACAAAAAATGAATTAAAGGATGAAGAGAACTCCAAAATGTTGACCAATCACTTATATATGTATGTAGTCAGCTTTATAGAACCATGCACTGATCCAGGTGCTTGACAGAAATTCCTGAGCAAAAAAAAAAAAAAAAAATTAAAATTCAGCTCTGGCTTCTATAGATTATGTTCTAACAATTTAATATTGTAGGTAATTTGTTCAATGATCTGGAAAACCATTTTAATTCATGGAGTTCTCAAAGAAAAAAAATGCAGGAAATAAATGGTTGTGGAGACAATAAATATATACGGAAGAAAGAATGAAAATAAAAAAACAAATGGCATTTTTTTATGCACAGACTAGTAGAATTGGACCAAAAAGCGGTATTAAAGGTGATAAAAGTCTAACATTTTCCTGAGTTGCAGAAAGACATATATTCAAAAACATAGGAGTATCCATAATCCTAGAACATTTTAGAGCTTTATTTTCCCTCTTTTCATGTTTCTCACTAAAATTAGTAAATAAATGAAAATATGTAAAAGGACACTAATGACAATTATAGGAGGGCTCTCTTTGAAGATGAAAAATTTCAGCATATTTTTGAAACACTGGTGGAGGTAATCAGTAAAAAAAAAAAGGCGAGAAAATACATGTACTTGGACATAGTGAAGAGGCACCTGAGAAGCTGAGCTGTGCAGCAGAACTCCTAAGAAGCTTGAGGTTAGTAAAAACAGGGGACAGTAAATGTGTGGGTCAGCTGAAGAGAACTGGGTAAAATTCTGAATAGTAAACAAACATGAACAATGCAAACATCCCTTCCTTGGAATCTCAGATTTTCTAATAGACAGGATTTTATCCCCATTAATGGCATTAATGGCTTTTGCTTTTATGCCCAGATGATTTTTTTAAAATTAATGTTTTTGTTTTGGTCCACTGCATCCCTTGTTATTCAGCCATCTCCCATTGATTTTGGTTACTTGTCAGAACTCCAAATATAGGTGCATTTGTCTATGAAGTTATGTATATGGGATAAAAGCCAAACTGTGTTTCCCTGGACCTTTGGAAACAAAGACATCATGTCAGAAAAAATTAAAGCACGATAAATTATTTTGCATGTGCATTCTGAAGAGGAGCATATGTGTCCATATCCATAGAGTGACAATATAACAGACAATGTGTCCAAAGTATTTTTTCCTATTTTAATTCCATAAAAATTATGACTTCAGATGTCATACTAGTATCACAAGGTTTTAAGACACAAAGCTATATTGAATTACTGAATGATTGCATTTATGACACAAAGTTTATTGTAATTAGAATAACTAAAGAAACTAGGTCCACTTTTTGTCCACAAATTAATTTACTTTCACTTTATTGAATCTTGTTCTATTTGTGATCATTTTTTTAAAAAAATTTAGTTACCACTGCAAAGTTGTATAACCCATTTTTTTGCTTATAAATAATGTTAACTGTAACAGATGGCCTAGTTAATGATACTTAATACACAGCAATATACCCAAATATTCTGGAGTAAACCTATTCATCTGGCATTTGATTCTGGACTTTAATTCCAAAATTAATGACCTCAAATATCTGCTGATAGAACATGTATTATTAGCATTCAGCACCTGTCACTATTTGAAAGAAAATGAATAGCAAATTAGAATAAGATATTAAAGAGGAAAAAAAAATGTTTGCCTACTGGGCTACATATTTTCATTTTTGAAATATTCTTCCTTCAAAGCTTAAGTAACTAATACACATTTTGATCTGAAATTAGCTAAAATATTGAAATATATATATATATATATATATATATATATATATTCATTCATACAGCTGTAAAGTGCTAATAGAAATATGCTAAGGAGGTGCCAATGGAGTGCTAACAAGTAACTCAGGCAAAGTGAGTATTTAGGTATTCAAGGAAAAAGTGATAATGAGGATCTTGTTAATGAGGCTTCATTAAATAGGCGTTGGAATTCATAAGATCTTTTTCCCTTTCATTTTAATAAGATAGGGAAATATGTATTTTTTGAATGGAAAGGAATACCGTACTTGTGATAGGCACAATAATGCCTCCCCCCAAGATGTCCACATCCTAATCCCTGGAATTTGTGAATATTTTTCCTTGAATAGCAAAAAGGACTTTGTAGATGTGATTAAGTTAAGGATTTCCAGATAGGAAGATTATTCTAGGTTATCTGGGTTGGCCCAATTTATCACCAGGGTCCTTAACAGTTACAAAAAGAGATGAGAAAACTAAAGCAAAATCAGAGAGAAATTTGAAGATGCTCTTTCTGGCTTTGAAGATAGAAGAGGGACACAGTCCAAGAAATGCAGGCAGCCTCTAGAATCTGTAAAAGGCAAGGGAGTGGATTTTCTCCTAGAGCCTCTAGAAGGAACGTAGTCATGCCATAACCTTGATTTTAGTCCAGTGAAATCCATTTTGTACTTCTTACTTAAAGAATACAATAATAAAATTTCTTTGCTTAAAGCAACTAAGTTTGTGGCAATTTGTTACAATGGCAATAGGAATCAATAAAATACTATGCCATTTTGCGAAAATGTGCCAATTTGCAATTCATCTCTAATCTGGAAATTGAATAGACATGAGTGACACTTGCCTCTTTGTTTACATACAATAAGTGAGGGTAAAGAATCATACCATGAGCCAAGTTGTTACTTTTTTTCCTCCTTTAAGAAATATCCAAGATTGCCTCCAATAGATAGAATAGCCAGATCTCCACTACTACTACTACTTCTTCTCCTCCTCCTCCTTGTTCTCCCCCTCCTCCTCGTCTCCCCCTCCTCCTCCTTGTTCTCCTCCTCCTACTCCTTGTTCTCCCCTTCCTCCTCCCTTTCCCCCTCCCTCCTCCTCCTCCTCCTCCTCTTCTTCCTCTTCCTCTTCTTCCTCTTCCTCTTCTTCCTCTTCCTCTTCTTCTTCTTCTTCTTAGAAAGAGAGAGAGCATGCATGCACATGCATACATGTTGGGAGGGGGCGGTTAGGGCAGAGAGAGAGGGAGAGAGAAAGAATCCCAAGCAGGCTCCCCTGCCAGCTCAACGCAGGGCTCAATCTCACAACCCTGAGATCATGACCTGACCCGAAATCAAGAGTCAGATGCTTAACTGACTGAGCCACCCAGGCATCCCAGAAACCTCTACTTCTGATAGCCACTCTCATCACATGTGCTAAAATGATTAAATCAGAACTTATAGTTTTCATACATCATATTAATAGACAGACTAGAATATTATTTTGTATCTCTTTAGATAGCTTTTATATTTATTTTTGTTTAAGGTAACTTCTCTTCCTGCAGTGCAATAAACTAAAGCTAGATGTTACATATTTCTACAGGTATAAGAGAGGAAGAATGTGCAGAGTTGTAAAAGATATTCACTGACCTCCTGTTTCCAAGACACCATTTCATTAATCTTCACCATCAGATATAAATAGGATTCATTCATTATACTAAGTTTCCACCAGAACCAAAAGTATAAAATGTCAAGCAAGTTTTAACCTCAGAAACATGAATAAGGACATTAAGTCCCTGAGTCCATGCTATCCAAATTCTTTATAATCTCTACTTCCTCCTAAGTAAGACCCACGTAAATTTCCCTTGGACCAATAGGACTAACAAGACACAAACTTCTAGAAGTTTTTATTTTCTCTGTAAATAGTAAATAATAATTTTAATTTTGACAATCCAGTTATGTATCTAGGTCTAATAATTTCCCCAACTTTGGGACTTTTTGTTCCAGGTATGGTACTATATCCCTATCCTAAAATATGGCTCATATTAACAATTTATGTTGCTCCAAGGTTGGAGCCCCTCATAAATCTGAATATTCCCCAAGCTCAGAAACTTGAATCTTGTTTTGAAATTTAGCTTGGTGACAAGGTCTCTGCTATTTGCTGCAAGGAAGCAACTTCTCCCAGCCTTTGTCACAATTCTGCCATGGTCCAACTCATCCCCATTCTATTGGAATTTCTATATGCCAAATATTTTCACAGGCAAACCACTTTTAATCTGGATTTTTAAGCTCCAGATACTATATTCTACTATCTGGTTAGACATTCTTATAGTTTAAAAAAATTATATCAAATTAAATGATCAGCTGGGACGTGTGCAGTGTGACAGCAAGCCCAGATTGGTTTATCCCAACAGTATGTCTCACACTCTATCTCCTTGCCCTGTATCCTAACTGGCTAGGTCAACTTTTCTATTCCTTATTGTGTCATGTAATACAATACATTTCTTAATATTCTACTTCTGTTAGTGTATTTTATTATGCAGAGGCCGCTGTTGATTTTCCCCTAGAAAAATTAATTCCTAATTTTTATTTGAAAGGAGAAAATAACGTGATAAATCTAGGTAAAAGTGAAGTGATATTCAATACTAAAGGAAAATTGCACACAATTGATATCAAGGAATATTAACAATTAAACTTGTCAAAAAAATTAAACTTGTCCACAAATGATTTAAAAAAATCAATGCCTGTTATGTACTTCACAAATAATATGTAATATAAGATACTGTTATATTTAAGAGATACTCCAAAAATTTAATTTGTGTTGCAGTTGTGTGTGCATGTGTGTATCGATACACACACACACACACACACACACACACATATATATATATATATATTCACATTTATATTCATTTATATAAATTGTGTATCAGCTTTGGGGAAATGACACCTAAAATTTCATATTATAGGAATATAGCCAATAAATATGTGATTAAAAAACCAAAATTCTTGGGGCACCTAGGTGGCTCAGTCATTAAATGTCTGCTTTCGGCTCAGGTTATGATCCCGGAGTCCTGGGATCGAGCCCCGCATCGGGCTCCCTGCTCTGCAGAGGCCTGCTTCTCCCTCTCCCACTCCCCATGCTTGTGTTCCCTCTCTCGCTGTGTCTCTCTCTCTGTCAAATAAATAAAACCTTAAAAAAAAAAAATTCTAAACAAAGGCTAGTTAGGTACTCCATTACAATAATGGATCATTCAGTATTCTGATATTTTATCAATTTTCCATAAAATGCTAAGTTATTCTCAGAAATAACATCTCCTCCTGGATATGCTAATTATATTATAAATTGTATTAAGAATAGTACAAGTCATGTTACATTGACTTGTTTAATGTGGGTTGCTAAAGCTAATATTTAAATGCACATTTTACTGGTAGGAAGAAAAATAACGTGATTTTAAATAAAACCTGACAGGTCAGAGGTACTGATTTGATTTTCCAACTCCCCAAAAGTTTCTCTTCCAGCATTTCCCATATGTGATTTGCAACATCTATTCTAATGTTTAATCTTTGAAAATCACTACTATCTTAATTTTAGAAAGTAAAGCCAGCATTATTAGAAAATGTCTTATCTATAGTGTTTTCTTGGATTTAAACTCTTTCTTTTATACTGTTCTTCCATTCAACCTTTCCAGGATAGTTCTATTTCATCATCCTCCATTCACTCATCAGTTTACTCTGAAATGGCTTTCCCTCTACCACTTTCTCAAAAAGCCTCGTATAAATGTTTTAGTTCATTGCCATGTCTCTAAAGCCAATAGACATTTTTCCTCTCCATTTATTTATTTACTGTGGTTAGAATACTGGATGTGATATCTACCCCCCTTAATAAACTTTTAAGTGTACAATACAGTATTGTTAACTATAAGCACAATATTGTAGAGGAGAACTCTAGAATGTATTCATCTTGCTTAACTGAAACTTTATAACCACTGGATAACAACTCCCTATTAACTTCTTCCTCCCTAGTCCTAGCCTATGAGTTCCTCTATTTTAGGTACATTGTATATGACATACTTCTCATTTAATTTATCTATCTGTGAAACAAACACTATTGACCCCTATTCCTTCTTGAAATACTGTATTTCTTTGGCTTCTGTACCATTAAACTCTACTGGGGCTGCCGCTGCCCCCTTAGCCTCTCTTTCTTCTTTTCAGACTCCACCTCCTAGAGTTCCCCCAAGTCTTGGTACTAGGATTGTTTCTTCTCTCTCTACATATACCTGAAGCCCAAAGTTTCAATATTTACCTCTATAAAGATGACTCACAAATTTACCTAAAAGTTCTCCACTGAACTCTGGACTGTTTTACTCATTGTTTAATTTCATATTTCTACTTAGATATTTTAAGGGGAAATAAAACACCAGATGTACAAAACCAAATTGTTGACTTTCTTCATTCCCCCTCCTATGTCGTCTTTCCCCCTCACCACTCCAAAAGATAAACCTTGATTGGAAGATGACTCTTTCAATGTTATTTATCTCAGTGAATTGACTTAATTATATGAGCCAGAGACCTCGGAATCTTATTTGACCTTTCTTTCTACATTAAGACATTCACCAAATTCATCACTAAATTCTGAATTTTTTGTTTGTTTGTTTGTTTAATCTCTCTTCATCACTGCCTTCTCCACTAGATGCCATCTCTAATTGCCCCACCCCAGGCACACTGACTATCTTTAAGTCTCTCAGTACAGTGTCCTTACCCTTGCTGTTCTATCTGAGTGTAGTGCTGTTTTCTCTTTGTCTTAGATAATGGTTTATTAAGTAATAAACTTGTTTTTACATTTCAAATGTCGGTTCAAATGTATCTTCCTAAAGGAAACATAATCGACCTCTCTAATATGATAAATCTTCTATGAAATGTTCTAATGGAAATGTACCACTAAGTCAAAGTATGTATTCTGGTTGTACCTTTATGTTAATGCCTGTGAATATTTAATGAATGCCTGTCTTTTCCAGTTGGCTTTAATTATCCTGAGTGCAGGGTTCCAGTCTGATTTTTCACCATCAAATTCATTCCCAAAACCTCAACTAAGTAGATGGTCAATAAACACTTAATAAATAAACCACCATGTTATATGCCTTAAATATATACAATTTCATTTGTAAATAAAGCTAAATAATAAAAATAAACATAAAATGAGATCCACTGACCAGAGCCTTTATATTTCCTCATATATCACACTCCTCATTCATAAAAATTATAATAAATACAATGAATTAGTCATACGTTTGATATAAGGATTCCATGTAATTTGGCATTCAAATGGAAAAATTTAGACTGAGCGTGATTTTCTTTCTGTTAATTGTGAATCAGTAATTAAAGTAGGGAAGGGGTAGAAAGAATAGTGACCAGTGAATCAAAATTTGACAATATATCACATTTTCAAGGGTTCTGAGACAAAATAAAAATAATAATAATATAACTTGATTATTGGTAATAATTTCTTGCAACCCACTTTTACTGAATTCTGGATTCCTCCTGCCACCCCAGGAAAACAGAGCAAAGGAATACCTAGAGTGAAAGGTAAAGTTGTAAGAATATGAAAATATGCTGTTTTTCATATTTACTATTAGTACTTAAAATTCTATGTATATTGAATTGACTACTGTTATATTTTGTAATTCCATGTAAAATATTTTTTCTATTATTTTCATTTTATCCCATATAAGAGAGCAAAGGAATTTGTCTTCAATTAATTGGAGGTCTAATTGAAATTATAAAGAAGTATGGTTATGGGTTTTATATCCTATGAAAACAGCCAGAAGAAATTACTTTAATTGCATAGTTGTGTAAAATCAGCCTGTCATTTGCCTATTTCTCAATATTACTCAGAGATGTACCACTTATGAATATTTAAAAGAAAATACTGCTTTAATTGGTACTATTGTAGATAAAAATAAATAAAAGAATTTCACTTGCAAATATTCTTCTAAATCATTTTAGAGAATCATCTTTTTAAAGGCAAATCTGTGAAAGCTCTTAAATGTGCATAAAGCTTAAGATCATATACTACATTAATTAGAAACTGAAATTTAAAGCATATCCTGATGACTGATTACATAATATGGCTTATGTAGTTGTATTCTGCAATTGATTATCAAATTCATATTGTAAACCATCATTTTCAATTATACTAAAGAAATGTACTGTGCATGCTAGAATTTTCAACTCCAGGAAGGCAATAATATACTCTAATATACTAATATAGGATATATATATATATATATACATATATGTGTGTGTGTGTGTATGTGTGTATATATATATATACTCTAAGTATATCTATATTTAGCATATCAATATGTGTAACATATGTTGAGGCTTTTGTTTTGCAGTAAAGTAATACTGAATTTATGTAAACTAATTTTGGTTATGTCCAGAAGCATATTTCATTTGTACTGAGCTTCCATTTTATGAAAAGTGTATTTTATATTGTTCTATTGTTTTATTATTTTTTTTAGAAGAAAGAAAATAGAAATAAATATTTGTTGTATTTCAAGACACAAAATTGAACACATATAATAGGAGTGAAATTGAAACTTGGAATTTGTTGTTTGGTATGCTGAATCTCAGTTAAATTAGAAGTTTAACCATGAAACAACTTTTGTTCTAGAAATGTAATAGAATTTTTTGCTGATCTGGAATCAAAAAAGAAAATGATGTGAAACAAATCTTTCAATTTCTCTTATTCTTAAAGTAGTTTTTCTACCATCTAGAAAATGCTATAAAGTTCCCTTATTTAATTTGTAATTCATACCAATTAAATTTAATATTTTAAATTGGCTAATATGAATAAGGTTATCCATTAAGCAATTGAATAAACGAAAAATATATATCACTGCATTTATAGGTTGCTTTACATCAGCAATTTTCTAAGAGCAGTTTGTTAACCTCTGTGGGAACCATACACTATTTCAGATGGTTCATGAGGTCAAAAGTACTTTCACACCAATACTAAGATGCTAATTGCCTTTTTTTTCTGTGCTGATATTTCCAGTTATGCTGCAAAATAGTGATGGGTCTAACTCTTGATGACTGAATAAATATAAATGCAGAGGCACTAAACTACGCTGATATATCCCCAACATCTAGCTATCTAAAACACATTTGCACATGATAGGCACACACTAAATATTAAAGAATAAATGAACTACTGTCCAAATTGTCCATGAAGACTTTCTCTTTCAGTTATCATAGTTAATAGAACCCATTCATATCTGGAGAGGAACTGTCTCATTATTTTATTCAATTATTTATGTTTTTTATATAGTATTTGTTATTTTAAATAAAATAAAATATTTTATATAAAACAATTTAAATAATTTTTAAAAATAATTAAAATAAAAATAAAATAATTTTATAATAAATTATATTTTTCTAATACTCATAAAGGTAGTTATCATCTAATATAAATGTGAGTTTCCTGATGGATAGTAATTGGAATATATGATCTGCTAGGACTTGAAAATGCTCAAATAGTTACGATTAGTTGTTGACTTATTTCTCCAAATGCTTTAATACTCTCAAAATTATTTGCAATTTTTGTATTAGTAATTCAGAAACTCCATCTGATGTCATCATATTTAATCCAATACACCTTTATGGACACTTCACTGTTTAACATATTCTACATGGAATGCAATCTTTTCTTCCCTGCTATATTGCTCTTTATTCTAAGTAATGATGAATTTGTGATACATCAAGATGTAAGTGGCTTAATGATCCCTGTGACTATATTCCATTTCAGCCTTTGCTGAAGCCATGTGTGCAGGCAGAGGTAGACTTTCCCTGAAAATTGACACAATGCAGCTGACAAGATGTTATTTTCTAATATCTGATAGTGACAGATGCAAAAGGCAGTGGATTAAGAAGGTAAAACGTCAAACTCTCGATGTATTATTTTCCCAAAGAAAGCTCCAAAATGCGTGAAACTACAAAAGAAACAGAGACATCACAGTACATCTGCTTCCTTGGTTCTTATTAAAATAGCAGATGTATCACTATAATGTGCACCTGAAACTAATATAACACTATGTTAATAATATTGGAATTAAAATTTTAAAAAAGCAAACAGAAAATGAATAAATAAGGACTAATGTTGAACCAAATATATATATCTCAGATGGAAAATATCAATATGCTAAATATTATTATAATTTCTAAAAACACTAAAAATAGGAAGTGTGAAGATATGATTCTCTTGCTTATTTTCTGATCTTGGATAACACTCCTTTGGATTGCCTATTTTACTATCCATTGTTATTTCCAGAAGAGTTTTTTAAAAATCAGAATAACTTTACTTCTCTATGATTATTATCTGGAACAGATGACCTAAAATTGGTCAGTGTACTTTTGGGAATGTGAGTTGGCAGAGGATGAAATCCTAGTGAATCCTAATGAGGAGCATATTGGTTAGGTAGCCACATGCAACAACAAGAGACAGGCTTTGGAGTGAGATAGTCCCCCAGTTTTAGCTGAGCAGGACTGGGTAATAACCTCTGATACTCTGTACTCTTGTCTGAAAAGTAACATAACAGTATTTACCTTTTAGCACTTTTTTTTTTTTGAATTGAGGATTTATGTGAAGTGCCCAATGTGTCATTTAACAATTACATTTTTAAAGATTATAAATCTGAAGACTAGAAAATCTCTTTTTATCTCTATCCAGTCCAAGTTTATCAATGTCAGGTCTTATTGCGGAGAATAGCACAAACCAAACCGTTCAAAGCTTTATAGTGGGAAGGTGTGGTAATTCCAGAGGAGCTTGACCATGTTGATTAAATATTTATTCAGATATTCATTCAGCAATTTATCATTTCACTCAATTCATTCAACCAAAGTTTACATAATACTTCCAGTATTATGTTAAAGCCTCCCTAGATGTTCACCAAACCTTTTTTTTTTTTTTTTTTTTTTCCCCTTTCTCCTTGGGTACACAACTAGAGTCAATTTCAGAACCTTAAGTTCGTTATAGCCATGTAACTAAATTATGGCCTGTGAAATCTCAGCAGATGTAATGTACACTACTTCAGGCTTGCCCATACAAACACTAAACTGTCACCATATTCTTTCCCCATCTGGTGGCTGGATGTCAATTCTAAGACACATAAAGAATACGGCATTTCCTTGAGCACCCCCCAGTTCTAAAGGACAATGTACAGTAGAGAACACCACCATCTATTATTATACTTTACATAAATGAGTAATAAACTTTGATTTTAAAAAGAATGCATCAGTTATTGCAGTTTTTATTAATAGCAACTAACATTACTTTTAAAAACTGTCCCTCTAAGTTCTAAACAATTTCTGTTCTTCACCCAGTGGTAAACAAAACACAGTCTTTGGGCAGAATAGTGCAGAATATCGAGAAAGCCCAAAATGCAGTATGTCACAAGTAATATACTGTCAGAAGATGGAAATTAGATATATGCATAGGATATTATGGTAGGACAAAAGAGAGAGGCCTGATTTCTTAACTGGGCATGAAGAGAAAGCACTTACAGAAAGAGGCTGTTTATTGACATTTATTTTGAAGGAGTAGTTGGAATGAAGAAGGTAGGAAGGAGATGTCTCAGACAATGGCATGAAAAAAGGTAGAGGGCAACTATATATCTGCCTATCCACCTACCATCTATCTGTCATCTATCTAGCCATTATACCTTACACAGCATGGTACAAATATTAATGGGTGGATCTTTTGTTTATCTTTCAAATATTGGTTATCCTACTGCATCCTGAAGAGAAGCAGGAGTGGTATTAGTGAGTCTATATGCTGGTTTGGGGATGAATGTGCTTCTTGTTTTCTTACACTTAGTCTTAAATTCTTACTGTTTTTAAGTCACCTTCTGGCCCATACCAATATTGAAGTAAATTTCCCCTGGTAATAAATATATATGAAATTTTAATTACTCCCAATCCTCCCTATTCTCTGGCCTTTGGGTGGAAATGAGCACATGTTTTAGAGTCAGAGAGATGGAGCTCAAGTTCTTTCTCTGTTACTTATTAGCTGTGTGACTTTAAAGTAAATTTCAACCTCACTGGTCTCAACTGTTTAAGAAAGTGGGCTCTATATCTTCTGATCTCTAACTTCTTCCATATTATGGTAAACACTTGGCAGTGTGAATTACATTCTCCTTTCGAATCCTTGTTTGAATCTTACTATTATTCCTCTCGACCAAGCAAGCCACTATTCTGGCTCTCTGAATGATACCATCCATATTTCTCTGGGTCAACTACAGACCCTCTCTTCCTTCCCCTTCCTAAACTTGTTCTGTCGCAAAGTTGTTTACTGGCTAGTCTAATACTCCCCATATGAACCCTCCAATACAAAAAGTATAAAAGGGACTAAACCACTGTCCAAACCACAAAGTGTCTGGATGAGTTTTAAATGCCAACTTTCAGGTGGGAAAAGAAGATTTTTCTCCTTCTCCAGCGATACTATTTGGTTGTAAGTTGTGTGCATGAGGTAGGAGGGGGGATTGAAATACAAATATCTATGAAATATTACAAACTCCATTATCATTGTATAAATGCATTTATGCTCAACAATCCAGTTTTAAAATACATAGACTCCTCATATTTGAAAAGCACTTTAAAGCACTTCAGTGTTTTTAAACGGTTTGTTTCTTTCACAACTAAACATTTTAAATTAAAAATATGTCATATAACCCTTTAATAGTACAGGTTATTCAAATTCTGTTTATAGAATTTCCTATTTGAGCCAAGCCCCTGTGTGGAAAAGCAGATACAGTTATGGTTAAGTCCTTATCATTCATCTTCTTTTATGCAATTTCACATTCTAATATCAACCCTCTATTTCCCTTGATGGCTCTCCTGCAATGCATATTAAATCAATGAATGATTACATGCATGGGTGGTATAAATGATGTACTCTACCTAATTCAAAATCTAATAACCAAAAGTAGTTTCCATGTGAATTTTTTTCAAAGATAGATTTAGACATAAAATGGCATTGTGTTTAGTATTCACTGGGGAACAAACGGGTTTCTGAAGCATTGTAAAGACAACTATTTTTGCTAAATCCTGGTAATGCTTTTGTTTTTATATTCTTAAATCAAAGTATTGAACCAGTGAAACTATTATTTGGGGTAGGAACTTAATTGATAAAATAAACTGGAGAATTGAGACAATTAATTGGATAATTCAGTTGTAAAGCTTTATTTGGTATAAAATGTGTTGCCTGCTTTTCTATTTTTGTCAACTCGCAATATAATTGTTCAACTCTATTTTCCCCTACACATATCAACTGTAACAAAATGTGGTTATGTATTTTACATATGAATTTTTACATGTTGGCAGTGTTTACTAAATATATTCACCCTACTCCCATGAATGTAATGATTATTATTGTAATAGTACCAATAACAATATCATATAATGCTTACTGTGTTATATGGGGCTTACTCTAATAATTTTACATTGATTTATCAATCCACCTAAAAGCCCTATGAAGTAGAAATATTACTTGCAGTATAGTACGGAGGTACAAGAAAGGATTAAGCTGTCTGCTCAAGTTTGTATAGCCAAAAAAGGTGAAAGCAATGTTTCATTGTTCAAAGGACACATGTTAATAGGACAGAAAACAAAAGTTACAAAAGGAGAGAAAGTTATCTATTTATCTATCTATACACACACACACACACACACACACACACACATATAGCATGTTTGTGAAACTAAATATATTGAAATGTATGCAGTCTACAGAATAGTTGAAAGGACATGGGGCGCCTGGGTGACTCAGTTGGTTAAGCGACTGCCTTCGGCTCAGGTCATGATCCTGGAGTCCCGGGATCGAGTCCCACATCAGGCTCCCTGCTCGGCGGGGAGTCTGCCTCTCCCTCTGACTCTCCTCCCTCTCATGCTCTCTGTCTCTCATTCTCTCTCTCTCAAATAAATAAATAAAATCTTTAAAAAAAAAAAAAAAAAGGACAAAAAAAAGGTATTTCAGGAAGAGGTGGAGTATCTTGAAGATACAAGGTGAAAAGCAGGGATTTGCTCCAAAACGAAGTCCCTTTGGATAGGATGGGACAAAGGGAAATTTCTGTGGGATCAATATAAGAGGATGAGACCCAGGTTTCAGGCATTGTCTTAGGACACAACCAAATCCAAGTGAGGAATGGCTGCAGAGTGCTTCTATGAAGACAGACCCATAGATCCTCCTGTCCCACTGATGGCATGGAACAACACTAAGGTCCAAATGTGAAAGTTCCACATGGACAAGGGCAATGGATAACCCCCTTGGCCTGTCAGATGATTGTCAAACACCTCATCTGTCTTTCAGACTTAACTGCCAATGCTGATAAAAATGATTCTATGCAAATAATGTGTCTGACATTAAAAATTTATATATTTATGTAAAATGAAAGGGAGAATATTTTTCTAAAGAAGCCAACTACCTTCTTTATCAGAAGTACCTGTTTATTGTTATTGTTATAAATTCAAATTGCCAAGGCTAATCCAATATTTACTGTTGAATTTTCATCTCTGGGAAGCAGAGCCCTGGATTCTATCATTGAACACAGAGGCTTGTCATTGTTTAATGCACAGATCCATGTTAGGATCGTAGTTTTGTTTTTTGTTGTTGTTTTTTTTAATATAAGGAGATTAGCATTTAATTATGGCAGACTTAATTACAAAATTATAGGAGTATGAATTCTTATAAATGGGATAAAAAACATTTATAATCTGGGTGAATCGACTATTGAGTTTTCTATGATAGCCTATTAATAGTTTTAAAATATAAACCATATTCTAAAATTTAATATTAGCATAAAGAGTTCACAATTAAATAATATATTATTGGGAAATTAAAATAATTAGATCTAATTTCACTCCCCTCGAGAACCAAATTTGCTTGTTTTTTTTTTTTTTATGGTATTTACAACTCTTAGATTCACAGGAAATGCTTAATAGATGTGCATTATGTTTATTATTATGCTATGTATGCGATGCAGGTACACCAAAATAAAATTGAGTCACGCCCTTAAATAGTTGAAAGCCTATCAGAATATGCAAATACAGGTAAAACTCAGTATTAAATGACAAGTGACATATGAAAGGTCCAAACAAAGCTATGAGAATTTGGCATAATGGCAGATAATAGGGCTTACAATTCATATAGTCCTTATTATGTGCAACGTGCTAAATGTTTTAGCTCATACATTTAGGAGTATATATATATATATAATCTTTTAAATTCTTAAAATATGAAGTGTACTTGTTTTATGTACCAAAAATTCAAGTTCAGAGGCATTAATTTAGTTAACCAAATTCATTTATTATGTAGAGAGGATGAGAATTGAAGCCAAATATCGTTTTCTCCAAAGTGGATGTTCCTAATCAGAAAGCAAATAAATTACACCATCCTCATTCTTAGAAATACCCTACACGTTTTTTTAGACCTTGACCAATTGAATGACTCTATGCTAAACATCAAAGGAAAATGTTCTTCCAAGAGAATTAGTCCAGGATAAAATTCTTCAGATTTTGGACTTTCTCTGGCAGTTTCCACCATATTTCATGTTAGAGATAATACCAGCCTTAACATGGGAGATAGCAATATGCATGATATAATTTGTGGATCCTTAAATGCCACTGTCCCTTGCCCCCCTCACATATATCCCATATTAATCTTAATCAAATTGCCTGGCATCATGTTTTATTTTGCTGGTCAGGAACACAGTATTCAATTTAAATTTGATTTGGGAAATGCTAGAAGAGAGGGCACAAATGCCTAATAACAGAAATGATGTGGGACAGAGGTAGGCATGGAAATTTTTCCCTGCTCCACTGCAACCTGGAAAGTATAGATGATACAATGTATCCCGAATACGAAGAACAGCAGGACTGTAGTGGCTACAGCGGATGCAGAGACTTGTAGGATTTAATGGACTTCATTAGTGCTCAGTATCGTGTCTCTGCAGTAGAGCACAAGTGTACTAGATGGAAGTCTGCTAATTGGGATTAGTTTGGACAGTTCATCTTTGTTTACTTCAGGTATAAATCTTAGAAATTATTTTGATTGTCTTTTTTTTAATCATGAAAGTAGCAGTGAATAGAAAGACTATATTCCAAATATCTCACCTGAGAAGAATTTAACTTTAAGTTATTCAAAATAAAGAAATTGTTAAAAATAAAGTATTTATTGCAAAAAAAAGGGAAATACAACAACATTCTAAATTCTTAGAAGATAATCATGTCAATGTGTAGTTGACTATTCTATAAAAATAAGTGATTATGTGGCAGTTACTATGTTTTCAAAACAATCAATTTAAATGGCCAAGTAAATATAATTTTTATTAAGTTTTGAGATTTGATATATACATTTGTTTTTTCTTCTTAAAAACATAGCAAATTTAATAAGCATTTTCAGTAAGATAGCCTTTAGGAAAATAAACTCTTAAACATTAAAATTTAGATACATTTGCATATTCAATTTTTTATTGTTAATATTAATCATTAATGACAACATTAAAGATTTAATGATTTTTTTTTAAAGTAGCAAGCCTTACAGTATTATATAAGTATTGCGAGGCAGTATCACATATTGATTAAGAGTATGAACTCTGGAATGAGATGCCTGGATCCAAATCCTAATTCATTTAGCTAGTACTTGTGTGGCATTGAGAAGACATCTAACATTTTTGGGACACAGTTTCCACATGCGTTAAACAGGGAAAATAAAGATATCTCTATCGTAAAATTTGGGGTTAAACAAGAGCTAAGTAAACAAGAAGCTAAGACCAAACTATTATTATTACCTAAATATCACTTGTGAACAATAAACTCAACTTGTAAATATAGTGAAATTCAAGTTTTCTTAAATATCTCCCTAATATTTTGAAATTAGTAAACTTTCTTATACTCTTCTACTTAAAATAATAAGTTTAAGTCAACTACTCAATCAAGGCTTTGAATAATAGGCAAATTTGTTAATATCCTAGCCAAAGTTTCATAAAATTTTCAAGATTTTAAATTAGCCAATATTCATCAATTTCTAAATAATGCACAAAAAGGAGCATTCTAATTTTAATTTACCTTTTTTCTTCTTGTTATCATGGCTTAAAATGGTGTACCCATTAAAGACAAAATGAAGGTTATTAAACAATTTTGAATTAACTTCTTAGTTGGATAAGGATTCCCACAAACCATGTATTTTGGCCAGGATATGAGATCTGGAGTTACAGAACTACTGCATGTTTTTTCTCATGACTAAGACTACCATGCTAAACCATTTTATACTTTCATGACAATATTATGACAAAATGGTGCTATGGATTGAATTGCATATGCTCAAAATTCATATGGTAAAGCCTTAACTACCAGTGTCACTGGACTTAGAGATAGGGCCTATACAGAGGTAATTAATATTGATAAGATCATAAGATGGGGCCCTGATACAATAGGATTAGTGTCATAAAAAGAAACACCAGAGCTCTCTCTCTCTCTTGTGTACATAGTCTCTTTCCCCATCTCTTCTCTCTCTCTCTGTCCATTAGATGCACAAAAGAAATTCATATGAGCACACAAGATGGTGGTTGCCTAAAAGCCAGGATGAGGGGCTTTACCAGTAAACCATGATGACACCCTTATCTCAGACTTCAAACCTCCAGAACTGAGAATATAAATGTCTGTTGTTTGAGCCACCCAGTATTTTGTTATAACAGCCCTGGCCAAGAAAACATATGAAGTATTTTTTTTTTTTTTTCATTTTTACCAACTGCACTGTCTAATTAGGGTATATAAAATTATTTAATCTCAATTCAGGATTCTTACCAATTGATCAGATCAAATCAAACTATTTACTTCATTCTGTCTTGCAATATTTTCATATTTTTCTATCACATGAGCCCAAAATTATTCTGGTTATTTAAGAAACATATGACTGCATTCTTCCTATCTCTTGCTTTGACTGACTATAATAACATGCTTTTGAAGTCGTTCTTAGAAATAGATAATAAATGGTGAGCATCCCAGTAGATTTAATTAAGAATGTATCTCTTAAATAGAATCAGAAATCCACAAGGAAAGAAGATTAAATAGGCAAAAAAATGAAAAACACATTAATGGCTCAAGGAAAACAACAAGAAAATAAAAAGTAAAATAGAATAAATAAAATACTCTTTGGACACAGAAACGAAAAGAATTTTCACTTGGTAAGCTGAATTAACTTTGTGAAGAGCAAACTTGAAAACTTGTCCCCAGAGATTTTACAAAAGAACACAGAGACAAACATGATGCAGCATGGGAGATATATAAAACACAATGAATATTAAACTTGGGTAGTAAGTGGCTTTAACTCTAATTAGTCCTTTAGCTTCTGGTTAGGATGCAGTCAGTCACTAGAGATCATCACTTTCAGACAAGCAGCAAAAATCTACAAAATTTCAGATTTAAAACCTATGTGAGAATTGTGGATATAAAGAAATCTCAATTAAGAAAATTCAAGAAAGTAATGAACTTTTTGTAAGATAGAAGAGACCCATTTTTGTTTTCTTTCCTGTTAGAGATGGTATCACATCAGGAGGTAGCTGGGATAAGAGCAACCAAGATAACTTTAGTGTACTGTTGACAACTCCACATTGTCTAGCAGGAAGGATGAAATCGAAAGGATTTCCACCTGCCAACTTTTACCCATGGTTTATCTCAGGTGATTTATGTTTTTATTTCTTGTTTCAGATATTTAAATGAGTATATACAGTTGTTAAAAGTCAATCAACTAAATATTTATGACCTAATAATTTAACATGTAAACTATACTTTCATAAAAATTAAACAATGATTAATTAATGTTTTGAAGGCTTCAATGGGAGGAAATACTTTATAATACAGACAAAATGAAAAGAAATAAGTGAAAGTTAAAAAAAATAAAAATTCAGGAGGTATAATATAGTAATAATGTAACAGTAGATCCCAAAAGCAAATCCAGAATATGTGGAGAAGGGATGATTACCTAAAAAGAAAATTAAATAAAGGATGGATTTTTTATTACTCTGAGGAACAGTGTACATCTTCAGATTTAAAGCATTTTCTTAGTCTTTGCTTGCTCAATGAATGTATAATTATAAACATACATAAATAGAAGACACAAACCTAAATATGATCTGGCAGATGATACAAATCCAAATATCAAATAAATAAGTCTTATAATGTTTTATGTGGAAAGAACATATAAATGGTAAAAGAAGCCAAAAAATAGCTTTGTATTTGTAACTATACTTTCTGATCAGGAAGATGATGATGAGAGATAATTAAACAAAATGACTATAACTCAAGGCATTTCTATCCATCATACAGCATACCTCATTCCTTTATGACAATATAATAAATATATCTAATGAGGTGCATAAAAACAGACAGTAAACCTACCATATAGACTTTCTGAGTAGATTAGTCTGGGTTGCATGTATCTTGGTATAATGAAAAGTAATTCAGATTATAAATGTCAAGATAGGGAAAGTAAAATGCTTAAAAATTTTAAGTAACCACATGTAAATTTTACTTCAATAAATCTGACTTAATTTTTTAAATTATGACTATACTTAGAACATATTGTTATATTTAAAGATAAAATTAAATATATAGTTATTCTAAATTTAATATAATACTGTGTTGTGGGCAGTAATTGTGTTACTGTGTACAGAAAGAACTACAATTGCTAAAATAAAATTAAAAAATTTCATTGAAGTAAATATACAATATCATCTCAATAGAACAGGGATTTTGATGAAGAAGTAACAACATTCTAAAGATGTCATCTAGTGAGAAGATTAAAGATCATAGAACATAAAAGTAAAATATTTAGGTTGAGGGAAGAAGAGATATAAATAATTATGTTAAATAGTACTATTGAGAAAATTAAAAAAAAACTTGCATATGGGCATATTATTAGATGGTATCATAGATTTGTGGATAATGCTGGAAGGTAAGACAATAGTATTGAAGTAATGTAAAAGGATAGCCTTATATTTCAAGTATGTATGTAGGATTATGTATGAGTGAAGTGTCATAGTATTTGTAATTTAATTGAAAATAAATAAAGTAGTACCTGAATTTATTTGGTAATATGAGGAGTAATTTGGAAAGTTTAGTATATGTCATAATTTTTTAAAGAAAAAAAATCTATGTGTGTATAAATTTTCATAGAGAGGTAAGATAACTTTTTCATAACCATTATCAAGTATATAGACAGCATATTTCCAAATACATTATATTGGATTAATTTGGAAAATAAGATAATCCTGGCAACAAGAAGATCCTCCCATACCAATACAGAAAACAACAGACACAATTTATTATTGGATAGACATTAATCTATCAGATACATGTAAGGTAGTGAAAAAAATGACTATGAATTAGAAAAAAAATCTCATAATTTATACTTTAAAGTAGGAAGAGAGAGAGAGAGACTGGTCTTAATCTCTAGAGAGGTTTATTTATTTTCCAATGGTTAGAATGAGGACTGAGATACACTATGTCTCCAAGGAAACAAGAAAAGGCGGGGAGAATGGTCTCTTTGCCCTTTATAAACAGAGAAGATAATTTTCATTCACACTTACAATTAATTCCTCTTCCGTTACTCTTTCATGGTGACATTATAACTTTCTAAAGGTTTTCATTGTCATGTTTATTTTCTCTGTGTATTATGTAGCCATAGAAATATCTATCAAGTTCATAGCAAAATACAAAGCAATAAGAAATTCAGGAAAAAGACTATAACATCAAAGTAGTCTCAAAAATGGGCAGAATATCTTAATAAACAGTTTTCCAAAGAAGACATACAGATGACCATTAAGTACTTGAAAAGATGCTCAACATCACTAATCATCAGAGAAATGCAAACCAAAGCCACAATGAAATATCACCACATATCTGTTAGAATGGCTATAATCAAAAAGATAAGCAATAGCAAGTGTTGGAAAGGTTGTAGAGAAAAGGGAACCCTTGTGCACTATTATAAATTGATGCAACTACTATGGGAAATCCTCAAAACATTAAAAATAGAACACTATATGAACCAACAATTCCACTTCTGAATACTTATCCAAAGAAAATGAAAACACTAATACGAAAGGATAATATATATACACATACATATATATATAACCTCATGTTCACTGTAGCATTATTTACAACAGTCAAGACATGTTTTCATATCTTGAAAACAACCTAAGTGTCCACTGATGGATGACTGGAAAAAGAAAATGTGGTATATGAATATATACACTGGAATATTGCCATTTGTAACAACACAAATGGACCTAGGCGGTATTATGCTAAGTGAAATAGAGAAAACAAATACCACATTACCTCACTTATTACATGGAACCTGAAACAAAACAAAAACAAAAAACAAGCTCATAGATCCAGAGAACAGAATGGTAATTGACAGAAATGGGGGGGGGAGAGACAAAATGACTGAGAGATAAAAGGAAAAAAATTAAGTAATATAAATATAATGGGAAAGCCCGTTAAAATATCTCCTTTTCAGTTTAGTGAATTTCAAGGTCTAGAAAACCTAAGTTTCAAGCAATTTGTGGGAGTCACAGTTTGGTCTTCTTGAGATGCTGCCTTCACATGGGAAACACAAGTTCAGTTGGGTTTTTCTCTCATTTCGATAGTATGTGTGATTAGCAGCTCCTGAATAGGTCCCTCTCAGTGGGATGATTGCTTCAAAACACTATGTAGTAAGAATCTCTTGGCCAGTTTGAATGGCAGACTTCTTTAAGTGAATTATTTTTAGCCCTTATAACTTTAGGCTCAAGAGTTTTTAAGGGAGGAGAAAAATCCCTTTTAAATAGTGTAAATAATTACAAGGGATTAGATTAAGTTGAGCATGGGATATGGTGTAAAGCCCAACTTTATACCCTTACCCAACATAAATTAAAAAATAATCACCCCATGCTTACTTGAAGGAATTTCCTTCTCCTCCTCCTTCTCCTCCTTTTCTTCTCCTCCTCCTTTTCCTTCTCCCTCTTATTTTTCCTTAAGGCTAATGGTAAGGACATTTTAACCCAGCAGATTTCTGAATTTTAGTCAATGAGTTTTTAAGAGTTCTATTTATTTATTTTACTTGTTCTGAGGAATAAGGATGATATGGAATATGACTGTTCCTAAGATTCTGCAAATATTTGTATAATTCCTGAGTAACAGTGGAAACAAAAGGAATTATTTTGCGATTCAATATACTCTTGTCTTCCCTAAGTAAGAAATTTGACTGTCAAAAGAGCCTTTACCATTCTTTAGGAATCTGCCTTTGAGTAGGGGAAACTCTCTGGTCATCCCAAATAGTAAATAGAAACTCTTAGCTTCTGTAGTGTTAAAGTCTTTTGCCACCAGGTTTTGGATAAAGTTGATGTCCTAGTTTGACCTGCTATAACAAAATATCATAAACTGATGGTTTATAAACAACAGAAATTTATTTCTACAGTTCTAGAGACTGCAAGTCTAAGATGATGGTGACAGCATGGTCAGGCTCTGGTGACAGCCTTCTTCTGGGTTGCAGACTGCCAACTTGTTCTTGCATCCTCACAAGGCTGAGAGCCGAGAGAGAAAGCAAGTGCTCTCCTAACTATCACAGGGGCAGTAATCCCATTCATGAAGCTTCCACTCTTCTGACTTTATCTAATCCTAATTATATCCCAAAGGCTCTACTTTCTAATACCATCACATCAGGAAGTAAGGTTTTAACATAAGAATTTTGGATGGACACAAACATTCAGTCTGTAAGAGCTGAGCAGGAAAAATTCTCACAGTGAAGAATTTTGTTGACAAATAACACATCACTTTAATAGGTTTTGAATAATTTTATATCTGTATTTTAATAGAACTCCCTAAGTACATCTGAAGTCCATGTCCAGTTGAAAACTACTGCCTTAGAAGAAGATATTAGATCCAAGTTAAAGGTTAAGGTTGAAATCAAGTTGATGTTTTAGAAGAAATAGCTGAAAATATGATTAATAACACTACATTGTTGTTTGCCCATCATCAGGCAAAGCACCACTAGGAGTCTGTTAAATAGATACATATCCTAGAAAGTAAGGATATTAAAAAATCTCCAGGAATTTTCCATTCAGCATATGACGGCACTATATTAATAACATTACACTTCTGACAATTTAACACCTAGGGAAGGCTAAGTATCCTTGGAGAACTGATAACTATTCCACAACGCTCATCAGTAGCACCATATCAAATAAACCTGATAGTAATATACCAAATAAACCTAGTTATCTCTTTTACTTAATGTGAGTGGACAAATTTTCATGATTTTTTTCAGATGCCGTCTAAGAAACCCCACAGAGAAATTTAGATATAAAAGATGTCCTGAAATTTTTACTTAAATTTCTTCTAAATTTACAGTTCAATTTTATGGGACACGTGGGTGGCTCAGTCCATTAAGCATCTGCCTTCAGCTCGGGTCATGATCCCAGGGTCCTGGGATCAAGCCCCATGTTGGGCTCCCTGCTTCTCCCTCTGCCTGCCACTCCCCCTGCTTGTGCATGTGCTCTCTCTCTCTCTGGCAAATAAATAAATAAAATATTAAAAAAATAAATGAATTTACAGTTTAATTTTAGAAATGCAAAATCAAAAAAGTTGTCTGAGAAGATCTGACACTTGATTAAGTAGGATCATAGGTTATTTAGAAACAATACTTGGTTATCTATTTAAAGTGACAATAAAAAATTTCAAAAGTATAGGGGAGATAACATGTTTATAAAGAATTAGGTCTTTCAAAAATGAGAAGACTGTCCTCAAATGAGCAGATGAAATTAACATAAAGCATAAGACATTTTTCTGGTAAAACAGAATCTTTGATATCTAGACAGATTATACAGAAGGTAAAGAAAACATTTTACAACTTATTAAGAGTAGATCAATACTTCAAGAAAAATGTCAATTTAACAAGGAGAAAAACAAATTCTATCTTTGCATCAATATAATGTTTGATATCAAAGGAATCAGTGCTTTTTATGGAAAATCTTATAAATAAACTTGGTAAATCTTATCCAGCATTGCCATTGGCAAATAAAATTCTCTTTCTTCAAGGTTTCTGCAACTTTCAATACCTAGTCAGGTTTTCTCTTTCACTTTCCTCTTTCTCATTCTGGAACAACTGTCCATTTTACCTTACTATAAAACTGGTCTCTCTTTTTTTCTCTTAAAACACATTTTGCATACTTTTCACACAGTTATTTCTCTAGGTCAATATTACTCCTAGCAGAGTCTCATTCATGTATATTGATTATAACTGAGACAGGAAAACTACAGGGATCCCAAGAAGAACTGCTTTTGTGCTGCTTCTATTCTTACTAGGCCCTGCACCACCACCTATACATGCCTTATAGTACAGATAATGCATGTCCTCCTTGTAAAGGTCAAAGACTTAATGATTTCTTTGGAGTCTTCCAGCACAATAGGTAACACATAAGGAGTGACCAGGTGAGGTGGTCCTATAAATTTTCTAGACCAATGACTCACCAATACTACTGGTTCAAGGATATAAGTGACTGATAGAGGACAACTAAATACCCATCTTTGTTTTAACCAATTCCTGTATACCCAAAAAGACACAATCCTCAAGAAAAACCCCAGACCCCAACCAGGCCTCCTTTTCTTTCTGAGTCTCCCAGATACTCTGTCTATACTGGCACTCTCTCTATACCTTCACTAAACTCTGCTCTCACCACCTCTTGGCTCATGTTTGATTTCTATTCTTCATGAAGCCAAGAACCTTCTTGGCTGGTCCTCTGGGACCCAGCCAGTCTACATGATAATTTTTAACCAAAAATAAGTCTATTAAAAAAAATTATTCCATTTCAAAAAAAATCTAGAGGGTGGGTAGTTTGGGACTGGCTGTCGTATGCCAGCATTTTGCAGATTACTAGAACTCATGGATATATATCTCAGATTTTGTACAGCCATATACATATATCCTTTATAATATAATTTCTCAGAATAACAAAAATAAACTTTTATTTATAGACTCCAATGCATAGCTTCTCTTTATCATAAAAATACATAGTAAAAGCATATAAAATTGTGTTTAGTGATTAATGTCTCAATATTCTATCTTACTTAGAAATGACCTAGGCATTAATGGGCACCATTAACTTGATTTAATATTAGTCTATGATTTTAAGTCACCTAAAATTCTTGGAAATTATCTTTAAGTTTGCATATTTAAAAATACAACTACTGTTGGATTAATGTTCATCAGAAGAACATTTTGATATGGTTAAACACAAATATAGTTTTTCTCATAAACATTAAATATAAACATTACATAGGAGTTGTTGATTAGTAAAATGAACATATCCTAGTAGAATATAAATGTATGCTAGTACTATAAATTGCATTGATAACCAGAGATGACATAGCTGTTTTTATTAAACAAGTCTCAGTAGCCAAAATTTTACCTAAATTATGTGAATGTAGATTCTTACAATATTTATGAATTATTTTTATATTAATACTGTCCTAGAACACCATAGTATTATAAGTTCAATTTTGTTATTTTCTGGGAGATTTAGTAATATTCAATTTATATAAGCACATATGTACATCAATAAGCCAATCTGAATACAGCTTCTTTAAGACATTTTATAATCTAATTTATAAATACAATCAGGAGGTAGAAAATATAGTATACACACAAAATGGCTAATAACTTCCCGAATTATGGACACAAAGAAACAAAGAAAACCTACCGCTTTAATTCTAAAATTTCAGCCATGAATCAAGTATAGACACAGAAATACAAAACTCACCAATGAGTTAGTAGAGTCCAGATATCTACTTCTTGATGGACATGTAATTCTTAATTGATTTGAAATCAAAAGGGGCAAGTAGTCAGACAGAAAACCTAAAAAAAAAAAAAAAAAAAAAAACACAAAAAAATATTCTGTCATCTCTCACCCAATAGAAAATAGACCTCTATAAACCATCAGTTTACAGAGATCATCAAGTAACAAATTATAACCAGATTCTAAATGAAGAATAATTTATTGGATCTTAACAAAACAAAAAACAAAATTAGTGAGGTAGAAAATTAAAATGTGAAAAGCAGAGTATCAGTAAAATCCTATTGCTGCTTTGGGTTCAGGTCTAAGAAAATGAAAACAAGTCACACCTGGTTTTATAACACCCAGAAGGTACACTTCCCTGGTGACAAAGTTTACCAGGTTCTGGTAGGTGAATCCATTGGGCATCCCAATGGAAGACCTCTAAAACTGTTAAAAGATAACTTTCAGAAAAAGGATAGAATTATGATAATGAACAAGTGTTAAAGACTGTATTTTATTCATGTGATGTGAATGAATCAGCAGATGTTATAAGCTGTTCAAAGGATAACTGAAAAAGCAGAAGTTACATGGATTAAAGGACCTATTGAGATGAATTACACATTTATTTACTTCTCTAAGATCTTGTATCCCTTGTACTTTTAATTCTTTTATAACCACTTTGATTCCCTCTGAGCTCTTGACACAGAATATTGTTTATATAAGGTTGTAGTGTATCCTTTTGATAAGCTATTTTATTGGCTCAGTATCTGTGATTAAACCTGTATTATCATTCCCTAGGGCCCAAAATAATGTTTTGGCTCAGAGTGCATCCCAGATTCGAATGAGACTGTTACTGTCCCCTAATCCCCTTTTCTTTATGAAAGCACATAGTAACCAAATCAAGGCTTGTGTTCTGTGTATTGACTATGGTAGCTTTTAATTTGCCCAGTAGGTCATTCCTCAATAGATTTACAGGAGAATCAGGAGAAATTAAGAAAACATGTCCCTTTTTCAATAGCCCCACCTATTTGTACAGGGATCCCCAAAAAAGGAATAGGCAGAAGGCTAACCAGAAGTAAGAACAACCTGTATTTATTTGTCATCATATAGAAAAAGAGAGAAATTTCAGTGGAAATGTGGAAGTACCTACCAGAAAAGGCAAAGAAAGTCTAACCTGAGAAGTTAGAGAAACATACAGTTCAGCAGTCCCTACCTCTAACACTTTCTCAAACTGTCAATTTTTAGCTATTTTCCAATTATTCCCTACTGAGTGGTTCTGACTCTCTAGGCTTTCCTGATTCCCTCCTTTCAGCCTCAGGCAGAGAGAGATAAAGAGCCTAGAGAACAGAAGGGTGGAGATAGTAGAGAACGGAACAAGGTTCCAGCCTTCAGAGAAAGAAGACTTTTTAATCTTTGTACTTCCTTCTCCACATTTTTCAACATATATATACCTGCTCCTAATATAACAGAGACATATCAGCTGCTGAACAGAAAGACCTGCAGGCAATATTTCCATATTTCCCCCCATTAAAACTAATGGTGATCCTGATGAGCAAGGATTGACATACATACTTAATAATAAAAATTTAGAGTTTAGAGAGGGCTGTGCATGTGGATATCTGGATAATATTTCCTCAGGAATAGAAAGCTAGAAGGGCTATTTTTATGTTATAATTCAGGATCTCTCACTGTTGAGTGAGAAAGTGAAGGCATGAAAGTGACCACGAAATCAGGACAAAATGTCACATCATTTATGCAGCAAAGTAGAAGACAGAACATTAATTTCACTTATCTCCTCAGGAGATGTGCTGGTCTCCTGTCCATCTCTGGAGAAAGACCCCTGAGTTAACTCTGGAGGTATGAGTTTACATATGTACAGGTTATCAGAACCATGACTGGAGATGAGCTCTACACTGTAAAAATAGGACACAGTGTTTAATCCCTAGAGATCTATCTATTTTCCAAAGGTTACAGTAAGGATCTAGATTTACCATGTACCCAAGGAAACACTGAGAAAACAGGAAGGGGTGAAATGGTCTCTTTGCTCTCTATATAAAATAAATTATACAAATTTAAAATAGCATAGTAGGATTTATTGTTTCTGACAATATAGAGTAGATATAATTTTCCCTTGTCCTCCCACTAAATACAGTCAGGAACCCTGGACATTGTGTTACAGGATTTTTTTTCTCCTGTCAGTGCCCGCCGTCTTGGTCATGCCACTTGGAAGAATGAAGAGGTAGACTAGACAGAGTGGTGGGCAGCAAAGCAAGGTTTATTGAGTGATAGCAAAGTGATAGTACAAAGCTCCCGAGGAGGGAGAGGCCCCGAGAGGGTTGCCACTGGAGTTTCTAAGTCTAGTGGTTTTTATGGGCTTGTTGGCGGGCTGTTTTAATCTGATTAACCTTCCATGAGCCTGTCATCCCATCGGATTTTTGTCATCTATCTATCACATGAGAAAGGGTGGAGGGCTCCTTCCAGGGTGGTGTAAAATCTTTTTAAGGATGGTTTCCTCTTAGGGCGGGGCCCCTGGTCTCTGCCTGCCTGCCTCCTTCCAACTATCCTCCATCAATTTTATCTATAAAACCAACACAAAGACTCTCAAATATGGAGGTAAGAAGGAAAAATGGCTAGTGTTTCATCTCAGAGAATTGTAGATTCTTATATAGACGCTAAACGAAAAGAAAGACTAAGTACACAGTATTTTCAAGAAAACACCCCTCGTATCAACCACACCACGCTATATGTGTAGGTGACACCTAATAAAAACTACTTTAAGATGCTTTTATTTCCCCCTCAAAATATACCTATTCAATAAGTTTAAAGTAATAAATCATTAATCTACTTCTCTCTTAATCAGGTAACTCTTGTTTTTTATTTTCCATTTTCATGAAGAAGTTAAAAATACCCCCTCTTTGAATTTACGCTTCCATTTCCTACAGTGTCCAGAAGATCCTTCTTGCTTTAAAAATCATGTCTGCTTTGTGAGATGCTTTAGGGCTTTTGTTATTACTACAAAGCTCAAACAAAGTGCTTAAGA
This sequence comes from Phoca vitulina, assembly GCF_004348235.1. Lineage (NCBI taxonomy): Eukaryota > Metazoa > Chordata > Mammalia > Carnivora > Phocidae > Phoca > Phoca vitulina. The sequence goes on from NW_022589708.1 coordinate 47,568,324, forward strand.
AGGCTGTTGTGTAAATTGCTTGCCTAACCATGGGTAACTTAATGCTTTTAAGAAGGTGTTACTTATCCTAGGGCCAGATGCAAACAAAACAAAACAAAACAAAACAAAAAAACCCCAAAAACCAGCTTTGAATCTTTCAAATCTGTTGGTAACTTTTGTGATCCTTGAAAACATCATATTTTAATCTGTGTTCCAGTTTTTCTTATCTTTGTAAACTTTATAGAATTTAAATCAGGTATTTCAGTGTTTCCTAAGAACCTACATTTTCATAAAAACTGGTAACCTGAAAAAATACATGGCCCATTCTATATGGTTTCAAGCAATCAAATTCAGTTATCAAATAAAGCATAACCTAAAATGTACTGTTTAAATATTATCTTTTATGTTAAAGTTCTCCAGAGAAAGAGAAATGAATGAATGAATATAAATACACATTCTATAGGTTCTATTTATCTGGAAAAAGAGAGGGAGAAGTAGAGAGAGAGGGAGAGATTGACTTTAAGGAATTGGTTCAAGTGATTGGGAGAGCTTAAATTCTCCAGGCAAGTCAGTGGGCTGGAGATTCCAATAAGAGTTGATGCTGTATTCTCAAATGCTCAGTCTAGGCATAGAATTTCTTCTTTTCAGAAACCTCAGCCTTTCCCTTAAGGTAGTCAACTGATTGGATGAGGCCTACCCACATTATGGAGAATAATCTGCTATACTCAAAGTCTATTGATATAAATGTTAGTCACAACTACACAGGAAAAAATGTTCGACATCACTTGGCATCAGGGAAATACAAATCAAAACCACAATGAGATACCACCTCAAACCAGTCGGAATGGCTAAAATGAACAAGTCAGGAAATGACAGATGTTGGGAGGATGCGGAGAAAGGGGAACTCTCCTACACTGTTGGTGGGAATGCAAGCTGGTGCAGCCACTCTGGAAAACAGTATGGAGGTTCCTCAAAAAGTCGAAAATAGAGCTACCCTATGACCCAGTAATTGCACTACTAGGTATTTACTCCAAAGATAAAATGTAGTGATCCGAAGGGGCACATGCACCCCAATGTTTATAGCAGCAATGTCCACAATAGCCAAACTATGGAAAGAACCCAGATGTCCATCGACAGATGAATGGATAAAGAAGAGGTGGTATATATATACTATGGAATATTACTCAGCCATCAAAAAAAAAGAAAGAAAGAAAGAAAGAAATCTTGCTATTTGCAGTGACTGGTTGGAACCAGAGGGCATTATGCTAAGTGAAATAAGTCAATCAGAGAAAGATAATTATCATATGATTTCATTCATATGTGGAATTTAAGAAACAAAAGAGAGGAACATAGGGGAAAGAAGGGGAAAAATAAGACGAAATCAGAGAGGGAGACAAACCATAAGAGACTCTTAAATCATAGGAAACAAACTGAGGGTTGCTGGGGGTGGGTGGGGGATAGGGTAAGTGGGTGATGGACATTAAGGAGGGCACAGAATGTAATGAACACTAGGTGTTATATAAGACTGATGAATCACTGAACTCTACCTCTGAAACTAATAACACACTATATGTTAATTAATTGAATTTAAATAAAAAGAAATAAAAAAGAAATGTTAGTTACATCTAAAAAATACCTCACAGCAACAACTAGAGTGGTATTGGACCAAACAACAGGACACTGTAGCTTAGATAAATTGACAATTAATCATTACAACCTATTCTTGTTAACTTGCCAAACATATATACCTCCTTATGCCATACTTAATCTTCACGTAAAGATAACATGGCCATATTTCTTCCTAAAATGATCAACTGTCTTGCTTACAAATGCTCTAACCCTTTCCCCAGAATCAGGTACAAAGTGCTTGGGTGATGTCCACTCTTCTCCTTGATGTCCTATAACTTAAACAATATGATGAAAATTTAACACATGTTATATGATAAAGTGATGAGAGGAAAGAAAACACAGATATTTGCTATATATACATGTATACATACACATAGTCATAATAAAATAAAGAAGAAATACTCAATATTTACAGCCTTCCTTTCTGCAATTAGTCATATGGTTGCACGTGTTATTTATAACTTCCTTCTTCTGCTACCCATTCTATATTCTCTTTGTCCTCAGTAAGCACTCTAACTGGTGGGGTGACTCAAACCTTCATTCTTGATGAGTCTGGACCATTAGCAGTTCTGCTTAAATTAGTTTATGATAGTTTGTATTGACATTAATCACAGGGCGTGGTAGTACTAATAGATGGCTGAATGTTCATGCCCCTCCTTCCCAAATTCATATGATTTGCAGCCCTAAGTCTTTTTTTTTTGTTAAGATTTTATTTATTTATTTGAGGGAGAGAGAGAGTGAGCACTATGGGGGTGAGGGGCAGAGGGAGTGGGTGAAGCAGACTCCCCACTGAGCAGGTAGCCTGATGTGGGGGTCAATCCCAGGACCCCCAGATCATGACCCTAGCTGAAGGCAGACATTAAGCTCTAACTCTTAATGGGTGATATTTGGAGTTGGGTCTTTGGGGAGATTAATTTTAGATGAGGTCATGAGGGTAGGATTACCCATGATGGGATTAATATCCTTATAAGGAGAGACCAGAGCTCCCTAGCTTTCTCTCTTTCCTTTGTGAAGACATAGCAAGAAGGAAGTTATCTGTAAGCCAGGAAGAGGGTTCTCACCATGAACCAAATCTGTCAGCACCTTGATCTTGGACATCCTAGAGTCCAGAACTGTTGAGAAATGAGTATTGGTTGTTCAAGCCATCTGGGATATGGTATTTTGTTACAGCTGCCTGAACTAAGACAGAAACCTTACGGGATCACCTGCATTCATAGTCTAGTTTACCTCCACTATTCTCAAGTAGTCCTATATCCCAGTGGTGGTTGGACTCAATCACTCCCACTGGTAAAGTAACTTCCTTCTTTGTCTATTAGTTCAGATACATGAAGGGACAGGTGGCAATTCTAACTTCTAATTTGATGAAATCACTGTTTTGTCTCCCAGTGGAAGCACACCTCCTTTTGGAACTAAGACATCTAGACCCAGCAGAGCATAAGATTGTGAGAACAAGAAGCAAAAACTTTGCTAGAGGTGTTCACTGAGAATAACTTTGAGTGTTGATACTTACACCCATTGATTTCTGGATCCTGGTATCCTGGCTCTGGGAGAAATTTCCCTCAAGGTTTTCCTATTGGTGGACAACAGGTCCTGCTCTTCCTCAATGAAGATTTTTTAAAATAGTAATATATCCAGGAATATACAGGCTTTGTAACAAAAAATATATGGAAAACTAATTTATTTGGATTTTTTCAAAGTTTATATTACTAAAAAGAATCCCTCAACAATATCAGATGATTAGATGAAGAAATCAAATTAGTGTTAGATGTCTTATCTTCAGTCAGCTATTATATATTTCACTTCTGAGACTTTCCAACAGTCTTCTTTCCTTTTATGAATGTTGGGAGGGGGTATAATTTTTAAGCTTTTTTGTATTTTCCACAAAATTAAGCATTTCCCTAAAGCAGACCCTATCCCCTATAATTTGCAAAAAATAGAATGACAGAATAGAAATAAGATGGAAAAAACAGGGAAAAGTCATTTTATATAGTTCTCTATTTTCAGGTAACTCTAATATATAAATTAAATGCTAGAGAATTGTGCTAACTCATCTGTTTCTCTTCTAATTAAATTGATGTTGTTTCAATAAGAGATTCAGTATATTTCTGAAGTCATATTAAATCCTAAAATTCTATATGTTAATATCATATTAAGAGTTTGAGAGGGGGGCGCCTGGGTGGCTCAGTCGTTAAGCATCTGCCTTCAGCTCAGGTCATGATCCCAGGGTCCTGGGATCGAGCCCCGCATCGGGCTCCCTGCTCCACAGGGGGTCTGCTTCTCCCTCTCCCTCTCCTGCTGCTGCTTGTGTTCCCTCTCTCGCTGTGTCTCTCTCTGTCAAATAAATAAAAAAAATCTTTAAAAAAAAAAAAAGAGTTTGAGAGGGAACAAATAAATATTGACCACATTACCTACCAAAATCCAGAACCAATCAAAAAACAAACAGCAGATAAGGATAGCAGATATAAAAATATGAATGTTATTGTTGCGGAAGCATAGGCTTGAGGACATGGTTAGGTATGTAGGTTTCCTATATACTGAACACAATTATTAGTCTTTTAACACAAGCACAGACCTTGTGAGACAAATATAACCTTTCATTCCACAAGGACAGAATATGCTCTTATAAAATCAACAGCATAAAAGATTTATGTAGAACTGTAGTAGGAAAGAGGAAGTGTGAGTGAGGTGGATGGAGTGAGGCCAAAAGTATTAACTTTGGTAGAATTCCTCCTCCTGAAAACAGAAAGAGGTGGGGAGTCCTGCTTATGGCATATTTGTAGAATTCTAGAGCACAAATCTAATAAAGGAAAGACACCTTTTATTTTTATTTCAAGCAAGATGCAGTAAACAAATGGCTTTAGAGTATTGAGTAAACATTTATTCATTCATACACTGTCTTTCATCTGAACAACTCTGAGATCCCATATAGAAATGGATAATCTCTTTACATAGTCTTTCATCTACTGCTCCCTAAATTCTGAATAGATTAAAAAGAAAAATGGAAATCTACTCCAAGTTTTACTAAAATATAACTAATACAAAAGGACCCTTCTTTGATTCTTTGTGATATTTGTATGCATGCTGTATAACAAATTACTAGTTAATTACATAAATTGGAATTGAATATAAAAAAATATATATTGATACTTGTGTTTTCTTATGAAATATGTTTGCTACCATTACAAAACTGTTTAAGATTGAGTCTTTTACATACATATGGAATTTATTTTTAATTTAAAATATTTTAAGTATGTTTTAATTAATATGATTAGATCAATTAATTTCACAAGATTTTAATTCACTACATTTGGATCAAAATAAGAAACTTCACGCAAGTTAAAACAAATCCTACCAATTTAAGATAGGACTTGATAAGCATTTTTGGAAATCCTATCTCCCAATTAATTTGAATATAAGCATTTATAATGAAGTGACTGTGATTGATATTGATTGTAATAAGGCAGGCAAATCAATATCAACATTATATATATTTGAACATTACAGCTGGTTATTACTTGAAACAAACAATGTAATATTTCTGTAAAAAGAATTTTAGGTTTAAAATAGTTAATATAAAAAATAAAAATAATTAAGAAATATTAAAACTATTTTTATATTATATTTTATATATAATATAAAAATAATATTAAAACTAAAATATTGCCTCAATTTGAAACTTTAAATAAATGATAGGCTAGAATTACTACCTTCCATTGTTTCAAGGCAATACTAATTATTCCTACATTCTATCAAGGCACTGCACACACTTTCATTTCCTGTTGTATTTCAGACTAAATACCTGGATGATCCTCTTGCTAAAGTCCATTAAAAATCTTGGATAAACAAAAAAAAAAAAGTTATTAAATAAATTGTTGAGAAGAACAGAAAGAATGCTCAGCCACAAACCAAGTTAGGGCAGGGTCCCTCTCACAAGACTAGGGCTAGGCAACAAACCCAAAGAAATGCTGATTAAGGTCTGTCAGCTACTAAGAATCCTCCTTAAGCTATTTTTCCAAGTGATTGAACCTCCCACAAGAGTGAATGAGGGGGGCACCTCAGTGGCTCAATCAGTTAAGTGCTCAATTCTTGGTTTCTCCTGGGGTTATGATCTTGTGGTTGGGGGATGGAGCCCTGCGGGCTCTGAGCTCAGGGCACTCAGTGCAGGGTCTGCTTCAGATTCTTCCTCCCTCTTCCTTTGCCCCTCCTGCTCACACACTCTCTCTCTCTCAAATAAATAAATAAAATCTTAAAGCAACAACAACAACAAAGTGAATGAGGAATAAAATGTCCTACTAACTAAGCACTTCTAGAGGCCTGGAATGAAAATTACTATTCTCAAAATGGAGAAAAGGGTGAAAATAAATAATCTTCCCTGAGAATTTATATCCACAACCTAGTTCTAATATGGGTTTGTAGAATATATAAACATTGCTATTATGTTCTAAAATTCTCAAGATCAGAATTTATTTCGTTTGGGTCCAGGAGTGGTCAACTCGGCAGCTGATAAAAATACATATAAACCCTGTGTGAAGATACTACCTTTGTTCTAAGACTCAAAGAAACCTAACAAACAAAATTTCAAGATAAATAAGGATTTCATCATCAAAAATCACAAAATATGTAAGAGAAGACACAAATTATCAATGACAAAGAATAGATCAGCAGTGAAAAATTTCAGGTACTAGAACTGTCAGTCCCAGAATGTAAGTTAAACATGTTTAATATGCTGAAAATTATAAAGCAGATTTAAAATGTAACTATTTGTCAATATTGAAAAACAAAATGCCAAGAAATAAAAATAAAATAATTGAAATTAAAGTCAAATGCAATATATCCAGTAGCATATTTGATTGAGATAGAGAATTACTAATTTAGAAGAAAGATCTAATGATATTGAGAAGAAATTACAGATATCTAAAGAGACGAAAAATATATTAAAGAGAGGTGAGACCTGGAAATGAAATTGAGAAGGTCTATGTGAAACATCCAGTAAGATGAATGAATTAGAGCTACGCTCAACATCTAGCTATCCCTGAAGTAAAAGTTAATATTGAGTTAAAATTACAAGATTTAGGAGATTTAGCAGACATAAAATAGAATTCCGTGTTTTAAAATTGAACACTATAAAAACTAATACATGTAGTTTTTATGGATAAAAAAAATAAAACACTATGCGGTAGTAAAATTCTGCTGCATCTGTCTTAGGGTCTTGAAACCATGAAGAGGAAGACAAAAGATAGATGATAGTGCAGGAAAGGGAAATGAGAAGCTGAGGTTCCTAGTGGGTGGCATCTTTGAGCTGTCATACTGTCCTCAACAGTCTGACCTCAGTCTTTTTCTTGCATAAGACATAGTCCCCTAGGTGCTAGCCTCTGGTGGTTGACTTTTCTGTTAGTCTCAGCTGAAAATGTCTGCAGATAAGTCTCCCCACCAGCTTCATAAAAGCACTCCTTTCACTACTCCATCAACACTGAATGTTATCATTTTTAAATATTCAGGTTTTCGATAATTGAATGGTCTCATTTTAATTTTACTCAGATTTATTTGATTACTTTTGAATTTGAAAATGTCTTATATACTTATTAGCCTTCTTTGAATATTTGGAGTGTAATTTTCCATGCTTATATCTTAGAATATTTGTATTATCATTAATTGAAAAATGTGTTTTATATGCTAAAAATATTAAAATATTGGCTGTTGTTTCAAATATTATCTACTGATTAAATTTATTTCAGAAGACATCCAAATAACAGATCTAAGGTGCTTGAAAGCTGTATTGTTAATTATCTTTTACCCACCCAAATATAGGATATAGATTTCTCCCAGGTCCTCCCTGAGTCAATTGTCTTTTTTCAGATATAAATGTACCCACATGATTCATTGGTTCTCATAGCCAGCATTATGCTATTTAATGGGTAAAATTTAGTCTTATTCCTTGTAAAGAAGGTGCTACTTTCATTTCTTTTGAAGTGATCAATAAAATATTAATGTAGTTTGGTAAGAATAGAACAAGACATATTAACATAGATTGTGCTGCAATGTAAGAGAGAGCTAAATTTAGGAAAAATATCATCTTTAGTGAATATTTTATCAAAGCATACCTACTGGAAAATATGCTTCTATATAAATCTGTCTTCCACAATTTACTATGTCCTGAAATGCCCTTCTTCATGCTATTGCTCTAAATAAAATATATTATTTCACATTTCTGACAATTCCTTTCCATCTTTTCCAATAGAAACTAATTCAAAACTTGCTTTCCTATGAAGGTTCTCTAACCAGCCTATTCATCTAATTCTTTCTTATCTATTCACAGATGTTTAATCTTTATAACCATAGCTTAATTATAATGACTTAAATATGAGTGCCATTTCCTCCTAGATCCCTACAATATTTAATCCAGTGTGCTGCATATAGCAGATTCTCATGAAAAACTTGTTGAACATTACTGTATGAAAAGAAAGAACCCATTCTGTCATAATAATTTGGCAGTCTCTGCTTACCCCACCCCTACCACCTATGAATCAGCAGTAACAAACTACTCAATTCTGCCCAGGAGTCAGTTAAGATGAATCATACATAAGATTGTATTACTTGTTTACAGTGTAAGGTGTATACTATTTGTGTGTGTGTGTGTGTGTGTGTATTCTGTTAATAATCTGCTATCTGGTGTGGCTAGTGAAATAAACTTAAGAGATAATACTTGAAATAAACAACAAATAGTTTAATATTATCTTATAAAACACATTTTGAAATTAATAATAATATGAACACTCTATGGTCTTTTCACTCCTTTAAGACACCCTTAGTGAAAGATTGAGCCATACCATGAGAAGATACCTAATTGTGACTCTGTTTTCTGTGTTGGATCATGGGAAAGCAGGACAGTGAAAATTTTCTCAGCATAAATATTTACTCAGCTACTTCTTATGGGTATACCCATGGTTTAGGGCTCTGCCTGATCCAAGAACTGGGCAGCACTAAGCCTCTATGACTATAGGTGACAGTCTACCACTTGTGACAGATGGTCTGTCTACACCAAGCAGGACAGTCACATAGAATGTTCAACATGGCAACAGTTTTAAAATGGAAGGGCTTATTGTATTTATTTTAAAAATATGTACTTAGTATCATTAATAACAATCACAGTGAATGAAGGGGGGGCCATTCCATTTATTTGGCAGAAGCTGTAGGTATAGGGCAGTGTTAGGATTTCTCCTAACCATGACAATCTGAGCACTGAAGATGCAGAAACCTGTAAGAGATGTTTATTGTATAGCAGAGAACTGTGAAAAGGGAACAAAATTAAGACATGCTTATGCAAATTGAAAAATAATGTTAGTGATGAAGTGACTGTTGCTCAAAGATCTTCTATCTTAGGCAAGTATTATACAAAAATGAAGAAGGATGGGACAACGAGCTCATCCAAGTTGATGGAATGAATGTTCCTTTGATCTCTTACAGATTCCCTGGGTTAGTGACTCCTCAGCACTATTCTCTGTGTCTCCAACAGGAATAGCATAGCAGCTACGGTCCTGTGTAAAGCTCTAAATGCTCTATTCCATTTGAATTTAAGTAATACAGAGTTGCAAGCTTAAAGATATACTGAGCTTGTTACTACACAAGAAGAAAAGAAGGTTTAATTCCCTCTATGGGCACCAGAGTCATTCCACATTTGATCCAGGCATTTGAAAAGTTTTAAAATCTGAGTGTCAAAAAAATGAAATCCTGGATGTTACTTTAAGTATATAATTTATAATCCTGGAAAATGGAATCCCTTCCCACCCAGGAAAAAAAGAAACAGAAAGTTATGCTACATCAAATGGCTACTTATTGCAAATACAGATTGCTATGCTGAGTCTGGTTAATCATGCATACTCCCCACTACCTGATATTCCAATTCTGATTGCTGATTAAAGGAGTTTGAGGGAGAGGGGGGTTTCTGAGAAAGGTCTGTAGATACTCTATGAGGACTTTCTAAGTGTAGGCAAGAATCTCCTCCTGCTATAAAGTTCTTTGACTAGAAAGGCTAGTTTACGACTCTGGTTTCAGGCCTTAATAGTATGGTGACTTGGCTTTGCTGACATGATTTCTTAGATTTTAAAAGTGAAGACTGAAAAAAAAAAAAAAATAATAAAAATGAAGATTGAAATCTTTGAGACAGTTTTCAAAGAATCCTGCTGCTGATTATAGTAAAGATATGACATCCCTTAACACCTGTTACTAATAAACATTAATTTAAATACTTCCTACTGCTTGTAGTATACTAATATTTAGTACTATTTACTTTTACTGAATGTACGGGCATGCTATTAGAACTCCCTCAAATACCTTATTTTTTATGCACTGAAAACTCTGTACTGAAATATTTGTTTGTCTACTTGTACTGAAGCTAACAATATATGAATTCATTAAAATTTATTATATTTTGCTGCTTGCTTTGTATGAATTTTTACTCATATTTACCTTGTCTGTATGTGCTATATAGAAATTCATTCAAATTTATTGTATATTATGTCTTGGTTTCCAGTTACCATCATTACTCAAATATATTACAGTATTAGCTTATATAGGGCTTTGTACCCTAGTATTTACCAGTACACAAATACATGCATTATTTCTGACTACATAACCTTAAATTATTTTTCAGTGCTAGTATAATATTAATGCTTATATAAAACTTAGGCTTTACTGTAGAATTCCATTGTATATTGTACTATATTTACATCAACAAAATGTTTTTACAACAAAATTACTTTAAAATTATCTTCAAGACCTGTTGAAAAAAAGTGCTGAAATTTTATTTTTTTCCAGAAATTTCCCTATGCACATTTTATTAATTCTTTATGCCTATAGGTCTTTAATGCTGGGAAATATAGGAGTATCTGAGAATGTGGGGGGGGAAAAAAAGACTCTCTTTGGGAATGGTAAAGAAAACATTTTTTTAAGGGTGAATCATCATGTACCTATCCAAACAAAGTGGTCTGTTAGGGAAAAAGAGCAGTTTGCAAATGTGAGAATCTCCAAAGTGGCGAGTTCCACATCACCTTTCCAAGATGGCTGCCTTCACAATACAGTGAATAAGTCAGAATGACCAAAATATAACTTAGCACAAGGGCTCAAAAAGAAACACAGAGAAGATTGTTCAAGATTCTCATGGACTTAGATAGCAGCTAAAGTTTTCTTTTTAGAAAAAAACTGGGGAATATTTTATTATATTTATTACCTGTGCCTAAAATCACAGCTCATATTTACATGATAAACCAAAATATTATGAGAATTTAACATATGGTAGCATTTGTGATTACCAGTTATGAGTTACATCACCATTAATCTCCTATTAATTCACAAACTCTGAATCAACTGTTAGAGCCCTGTCCCTTTTAACCCCATATTAAATTAGTCACCAAAGCCTGCCGTTTATAATTTGATCTGCTTGTTCTTTTATTTTTCCACATACCTGTCAAGTCCAACACCCCTTTTATTTTTAACATTGTTGTTTACAATGTATTTCAATCCCATATTATCTTTTACATGGACTACTGCAGATGCCTTCTAATTTCTCTCCTGTATCTACATAAACTCTCTTATCCCTTAAATATCCTCCTCAAAACCAGCCCTTATTTATGTGAGTGTTGGACCTGTCAGAGATTTAAAAATAGACTGTGATGGAGATCTCTTTGTGTGATGATTGTCTTTTCCTCAGTTGTACCATTAGCATCCACCTAAATGTAGTCATCTGAGGATCTGGGGAGGTGGCTGGCTCTTAATGCTTTCCTTGTGCTATGTCCCTCTCTCCTAAATACAGACACCCACACACCTACACACTCATCAAAGCAAAACATAATAAAATGACAACATATATTGAATGTTTCAGTTTCAGAGGTAAACAAGTATTCATTATTTAAGGGATTATCATCATATTGTTCCTGCTCATATTCCCCACTTCAGATACAATAGCTACACTGACTTGTTTATGCCTTCATAACCATACTTCTCATTATGTTGTCTCCTATACTTGGACTATCTCTTACTTCCATTACTGTCTTTTGAAATTAACTCATTTCAAACCCAAATTGAAAGTTCAATTTTGTGGCAAACAATCAAAGTGTCCTGAAAATTAGAAGTTAATCATCTCTGAACTCTACAAGTCCATTCCTTCTCCTATTATGGCACATTACCTATTTTCTGACATTATAATTCTGGTATGCCTCATTTACCCTTTTATATCATAAACCTAAAAGGGCACATGTTTATGCCATTTTGTGTCCTTACTGTAAATTGTTAGGAACCTATGTGTAACAGATACTCCATAAGTATTTATTTAATGAATGAAATGTTGTCACTAACAACCAGGGAATTTTGACAAGCTCAGATAGACCAACATAAACTATTGGTTGATTTTCCAGGTTGTCTTTTGATCCAACTAGATGACTAATGATTGAAAATATCTGATGTGAGAACACATGTTTTCTGGAAATAATAATATATTAATGTCATACTTAAATATAGCCACATAGTTTGCAGACACCAAGGCTTGCAAATCTCGTAGAGTCCCAAATTAAAAAAAAAAAAAAAAAAAAAAAAAATCCAATCTTGTGAATATTTAGAAATCATTTTTCCATAATAGATCATAAAGATGGGTGAAAAGATCAATTTAAGTTTCTCTAGACAGACGTAAGATTACCTTTAAAATAGCTTATTCCATAAAAGTATGTAAAACATAAATCAAACAAGGCCCAGCATACTCTATTTCATCTCCCTTTCTGCTCCCAGATGTCCACAAGTATCATGTCAGAAGTTCTAACTTGCCAAGATGTATACCAGGAGTGACTTGAGCTACAGGTCTCTTTGTTATGCTTATGTTAATATCCAGTGCAGCATGCTATGTCTCTGCTTCCAAAATGAAAGCATGTATGAGGGGACCGAATCAGTGATGACACTGTGATGTTCCCCATGACCTCTTGTCCTCTCTTCCCTCAGAAGAGGTCTGTGCAAGAGATTCAAATCAAGACCCCTAACCACTGTGCCAGATATCCTGGAATAAAAGATCACAATGAAATCTTCTCTGAGAAAAATTAAAAGCAAGACAGAAACTCCTCTTAACTGGAAATAAACAAAACAAATAAACAACAAAAACAACACCAGCCCAACCTAGGGACTTAAGGGTGGAGGAATGCAAACATGTGGGGGTCTGTAAGCTGTGTTAGGTGAGCACCATTCAGTTACAACAGTGAAAAGATGTAGCCACTGGTTCTGTGTGGTGCAACTAAGAAGTCAATCCATAAAGTGGGATTCCAAGCCTCATTAAAGAATAATGTGTGCCATGCTATTGTATACCTGAAAGGAATATAACACTGTATGTGTATTAACGGGAATGAAAATAAAAACTTAAAAAAAAAGAGTAATGTGTGCCAACAATGATATGATAGAAATAGAATCAGAGAACTGAGGTCACTCTGTAGACTAGAATAGTAGTAATTTTGGCAATAATCCAGTGTTACTGATGAAAACATTAAATATCCTGTCTAGTATTTTGGCAACATGTAGATTCAAGGCCTTTACACTGCTTTGCTAAGCAATGACACAAAATTTCTCCCAAAACCAACCAAATGAGATTTCACTGTCAAAATATACCTAACTTGTGAAAAATAAGGACAGTCGGTGTTTCTTGTACACCTGAGGAAAAGGTTGAGATTCAATGACTATGACAATATTACATAGTCTAATTTTTTGTTTACTCTGTGGAGTTCAAAGCAATATGCCGGGCCTAATGAACATTTTTCCTATGAATAAATGATAATAACTTTTACTATCTTAGAAGACAATCTAAATTACATCTGGTAAAACAATAGGAAGGCAAGTAAAAAAGTGCATTTGCATTATTTTGAGCCCCTCTTATACTGTTCAAAAGCTGCCAAATGTAACAGGAATTTGAAGACCGAGTTTCAAAACAATCTTACGAGCAACTTTTTGTTAACATAATATGATAGCTTGACTCCTGCTAAAAAATATAAAAATAACTTTAATATTTAAAAAAATAATTCTTTTATAATTTGTGCCATATTTGTATATGTTTCTTGTACTCATGAGACACAATAATCTGGAATTTTTCACCAATCTGGCTAAAGTCCTTTAAGCTATTTGATTTCTAGGACATTCTCTTTACCAGAAGGATATTATTTATGTAATACAAATAAAGTGAATATATATATTTCCAGAGCATATACAGCTTTATAATAATCCTCTTAATCATTCCATTGTAAAAACACACAGAAGAAGATAGGTCTCTAATCCTGGCATTTATAATGTCTAATTGGATCCTAAGCAAACATTTTCAAATGTTTTCTATTTTCCTTCTCACACTGCTAATAAGCATTTACTTCATGCAATACATTTTACAAAGTACAGTGCTTTACATTATATGTTTCCATTTAATATTTTCAGGTATCACACAATTTTTATAAACTTCATTTTTGAAAACCTATCCCGGTAATTAATGAATAGCAGCTCCATTCTGTGTATCAAACACATCTTGGTTTTCCATATACCATATTCTTTCCAATGTATGATTGCTCACTCACTTCTCACGGAATAAAGTCCCGCATCAAAAATCTACATAAAGTGAATTGGTTTTCTTTTAATATTTATTTTTTATATACACTTGTAAATATGACATCACAATAGTATGGGACCAAATGAAGTCTTAACGTGTTCAAGCAATTGGTTAAAATAAAAAGAGTAATTGTTAGGCGGTTAGTTAGACACGAGAGAGAAGGGATGGAGCCGGTGCTGGCCACATCCTCGCAGCCCCCCCAAGGGTTAACAGCCACACATGTTCAGAGCCACCTCTAAGGGCTAGCGGAGCAGGAAAGGTCTAGCCACAGAGCTGGCTCAAAAGCCACAAGGGGACTTCTAAGAGCTGAACGTGCACACAAGGGGTACAACTTGACCATAAGTACATTTAAGGTCACAATAAGGCTCATTAAAAGCCTATAAAGATGCAATACATAAATAAACACGATTATAACAGAATGCATCATGAGTAGGTGCATAAGCAGAGGCCAAAATGTTATATAACCACCAGCTGTCAATCACAAATGTTAATTAAAGCCACACTTACACGTACACAAAGCAGGCTTAAAAGGATGTAGCCAAAGCTTCTCAGGGCCATTGCCACTCTTACTTCAGCAGTGGCCTGCTTTCACTCTTTTTTAAGACTCATTTATCCATCTGAGAGAGAGAGAGCACAGAGCACGCGCAGAGGGAGCGGGAGAGAAGCTCAGTGGACTCCACTGAGTGCAGAGCCCAATGCAGGGCTCGATCTCACGACCCTGAAATCATGACCTGAACTGAAACCAAGAATGGGTCCCCTAACTGACTGTACCACCCAGGCACCTCCTGCTTTCACTTTTTGAAAGTATGCTATACTGATACACTCAATAAACTGTATCTCTCTATTCTGGTCTCAGGTCTGCAATTCTTTGGTGCATCTGGACAAGAACGAAGCGACCTGGTAACAGTAATCCTAAGTCTAGTCCTGCACAGAAAGTCCCAACTACAACAGGCAGTAGCATAGATTTTAATAGGCTCAATCCAAATTTATTTTGCATCTGTACTCTAAATAGCATGTTCTGATCCATTTGTGAGTATTAACATGATTAATTGTATCACTTACCTAATCTTATGGAAAAACTTCATGTTTTAGTAACCAGGGTAATCTATTGTATTTATCATTTATAATTACTGGATTAAACTATCACTTATCTAAGTCCAAGAAACCTTCCACTCATGACCATTCTGCTCAAAATAGTGAGTGATGGTGGCCATGATGATAAGATGATATAAGTGAAGAAATATGAAGCAAGAAAATATTAAGTTCATTTTGTCTTGTTGATGGTAATGAGCAATACACAAGGCAAACGAGAAGATAAAATAATAGTGTGGGAAAGCAATATAAAAACAAAGATACAAGAGTAAGGAAACTATCAAAGATGGAGAATATGAGAAAGTATTTTTATTTATTTATTTTATTATTTATTTCTTAGAAAGATCACGCTAGTGTGCATGTCTGAGTGCGGGGAGGGGCAGAGAGAGAGGGAGGGAGAATTGAGCAGACTGCCTGTTGAGCCTGGAGCCCTAAAGCGGGGCTGGATCTCAGAACCCATGAGATCATGACTTGAGCTGAAAACATGAGTCAGCACTTAACCCACTGAACCACCCAGGTGCCCCTAGAAAGTATTTTTATAGAGGAAAGTGGGGGAGATTAAAAAAAAAAAAAAAAAAGTAGATCACAGCATGAGAAAAGAGGACAAGGAGGAATCATGGGAGAGGGGAATTTACAGAAAAAAAAAAAAAAAAGACAAAAATGGATCAGAAGGGAAAAAGAAAAGCAAGAATGAATAAAGAATAAAGGTATGAGGTAAACACAAATAAAGGTTTTATTTTGTTTTGTTTTAGTGGAGAAAACAAAGGACATGAAGAGCAAACCAAGATGGGCATAGAAAAAAAAAAAAGAGAGAGGAGGCAAAAAAAAAAAAAAAAGTCCCATAAAAATGAGTAAGTTACAGAAAAATAAAAGGAGAACCCAGACAAAGAAATGCACGCAGCTAACAAGAGAACAGACAGTGTGTAGTGGTGCCCCGGGATGCCTGTGCAGCTATCAGTTTTAGTTGGCCCATTAGAGCAGGTAAAGGAAGAGAACGAGTCACATAACAAACATTTCTACTTCATGTCTTTCATGATAGACCGCAGCCTAGTCAGAACACCCTGAGAGGAAATTAAATTCGATGATTTCACTGGATAGCGATGCAGAGGCAAAAAGCATAGTTTAGAACCTTTAAGAGCCAGGACCTGCTACAAATTAGGAGAAATAGGTGATTACATAAAAAGAACACTACCACGATAGAGTGTTTTCTGACTTTTTTTTATTTTCTCCTTTCACTTTCTTTTCTTTGTAACAATATATATGAGCCTAGTCAACCGGCTCCGATCCGCCTTAGGAGCCTGGCAATGACCTTAAGGCACCCACTTCTATTGAGTTTCTGAAGTTAGACATTGTTATAAAATGCTCCCTGAGCTTGTACTTTCCTCTGACTGCATTCTTAACTATCTGAATATGCATGCGTTCAACATTATCCTGTGCCACCACCCATTTTAATGATTGCATAGTAAATCTAAAGCAGGAGTGAGCTCGCTTTGTGTAGTCTTGGATTTTGTTCCAGTAGTTTTTTGTTTTTTTAATATTAGGAGAATCTATGTATTTGACAAATTCACTTTTATTTTATTATTATTTTTTTTTTTTTGGTATGGCATCTTCCCTACTGATAATATATAGATCTTTTATTTTTATTAACAAACCAAAACCTATTTCTGTGGAAGCCAGATTTTTTATAATTTAGAAAACAGTAAGATTAGTCTTTTCCAGTAAATCAGTAAGATTAAACTCATTAACACTTCTAGATTTCACTCCTCAGCTTTCAAGCCTTGTAGAAAAAAGTTCCCTATCCTCACATGTAGAATCAATTACTTTTTTTTTTTTTTAAAGATTTTATTTATTTATTTGAGAGAGCGAGAGAGAGAGAGAGAGAGAGAGAGAGAGAGAGAGGAGAGAGAGCACATGAAGCGGGGGAGGGTCAGAGGGAGAAGCAGACTTCCCTGCTGAGCAGGGAGCCCGATGCGGACTCAATCCCAGGACTCCAGGATCATGACCTGAGCTGAAGGCAGTCGCTTAACCAACTGAGCCACCCAGGCGCTCCTAGAATCAATTACTTCTTAGAACTTTGGTAGAATTTGTACATCATTTATCCTATCTCATAATGGTTATTTTTATCAGTTTATAGGCTAGATTTGCCTCACCTGTCAGAGTGCATATTAGATCGCACACTTTTTGAGAGCAGGAATTATACATTGCTAAGCTTCGTGTCTTTGTGCCATCAGACACCTAATCCATTTTTTTTTAGGCAGCAATACACATTTGTGGAATTGATGATACAAAGGCAGGAAAGAAGGGACAAAGGAAAATTCAAAGTCTATAGGGCACATAAAGTTAAAATATCAGACTTCTAAAATGTTAAAACATTTAAACGCATAAAAATAGTATATTTACAGATTCACTCTTGCTAACATCAGTATTATCATCCCTATATACATATATATGTGCATACATACATATATATGTTGCATATATGCATATAAATGTACAAACATACACACTACATATATGAAATCTACAGATATTTTCAACTTCAGATTTTAACTTATTTCTCCTTTGTAAGAAAATATCCATATGTTCTGGGGTAGGGTAGGAGGCACATGAAGAGAAATTATCAAATTCATGCAGATCATATCAAATTCATTTTTGTGTTAACAGGGCAGGGAATTCAGATGGAGAGATGGATTAATAGAGATACGTAACTTATTGCTTATGTATATTAATGCATAAATATAAACATCATTACAAATATAAATATAAGCTTATATTATAATGTTTTATTTTAATATAAGCATGATCATAGTATCATTGGGCCAGATCATCAAATAGAGCCTCTACGTATTTCTTATATTTTCAAAAATTAAAGATACTAACATTTAAAAAAACAATTAAAATTAATAAACCAATTATTTACACTAATAAGGAAATTATAGTACAGTTATTTAAAACTGATTTCAAAAATGTTTAATTTATTCCCTGTTATATTGAGATATTAAAATATTTTAAAGACCATGTACCAACAACGTCAGGGATTAGTGGCCCATATTAATAGCAACAATCTATTTACCACAGACTTTGTTTCCGACATTGTATTAAGTGTGTAGCACACATTACTCAGTTTAGTCCTCCCACCTACCTTATGATCACAGAAAACATTAGCATATCATTCTTTAAAGATTATAAAACCAAGGCTCAGAGAAGTTTGAAACAGGCTAGTGACCTAGTTTAAGAAAGACAGATCCAATATTGAAATCCATCAGGGTTTCTCAACCTCTGCACTATTGATATGTGAGACCTGATAATTTTTAAAAATATTTTATTTTGAGAGAGAGAGAGAGAGAGAGAGAGAATGAGCAGGGTGAGAGGGGCAGAGGGAGAGGGAGAGACAGAATCTTAAACTCAGGGCGGAGCCCTAAGGAGGGTCAATCTCATGACCCTGAGATCATACCCTTTGCCAAAATGAAGAGTCCCACGCTTAACCAACTGAGCCACCCAGGTGCCCCACAGACCTGATAATTTTTTGTGGTGGGGAGAATCATGAGAAATGTACAATGTTTAGCAGCATCCCTGACATCTATCCACCAGAGGCAAGTAACAACCATACACTTCCCCCAGCTATAATAATCTAAAATGTCTTCAGACATTGTCTAACATCTCCTGGGACACACAACTGTTCTACTTGAGAACTGCCTGTCTACTCTAATGGGACTCCAACAAATAGGTTCTTTTTTTTAATTTTTTTTTTAATTTTACTTTATTATGTTATGTTAGTCACCATACATTACATCATTAGTTTTTGATGCAGTGTTCCATGATTCATTGTTTGTGTGTAACACCCAGTGCTCCATGCAGTACGTGCCCTCTTTAATATCCTTAATGAGTGCACCATACAGTCTCTTGACCTGTTTGCTGACAATCAGAGACAGCCAGTCCCAGCAACAGAGGTGGAGAAGAGCACTGACAGACTGTGTGGTAAGGAACAAGGAATCAGCATATATGGACCAAATTCATGCTATGTGTCAGCAAAAAGAATATAGTTGTGTATTTGACATTTCCAGTATTTGAAATTGTGTAATTTGTACTCAGACTAAATAATGCAGGATTCAGGAAAATCTCAGGGGGGTGGTGAGAATACAGTTTTTTGAATCAAAGAATTAAGGATTTGATTGCTGGTACTCTCTCCTACAACTGCAATTTTGGGAAAGTCGATTTGAGTCTCAGTTTCCTGAGACTATATATGAAGTTTGTAAGGTTGATATGAGAAATATAAGGCACAATGTACTTAAGGTTTCGGGGAAATAATGAATGTTCAGAAACTTAGAGCATTTATTATCATGTTTTATGGATGATCAAAAAATTTCCAGGGGTTTAGCATAGGGGAAGCAACTCATAATATTCTGGTTGTAGTGCTTCATAGTTCTAAAATAATTTTCAAATACTTCAATATTCAAAGCATAAATAATAAATTGAATCATATGAGGGCTTAGGTAAGAATTCCCCATAATCCTTTTACTAATACTTTATTAATTTTTTACTCCATAAAAACAAGTAAGTAACAGCATTGTGGACAACTGTATTTTTACAACAAAACCTCAGAAATGATTGTGAAATATAATGGAGAATTCTATAATGAAATAAAATAATGCCTTAGAAAATGCTGTAAGAGAAGAAATGTTTTCTTAATATAGCAAACCTGATTAACTCTAAAATTTATATCAGTGAAACTGCATGCTACTATTATATTCATAACTTTTCATTTTTGGATACTGATTTTAGGAGCTATGCTCTTTCTGTAGGAAGCCAAATTGCTAGCAAGTCCACAAATGCCCATCAAAAATTTTGACAGCAACAAATTCCCAAACTTACTATCACTCTGCAAGTTTGAATTATTTCAAAACTTAGAGAGCAGTGTAAAAAGTATTATCTAACAGGGCCATACAAATCATATTATCTAACTAAACAGATGTAAGACACAAATTTCAGAAATATGTATGTATGTGTTTATCTATCTTTCAATTAGTTAGCTAGTTTTCTTGCTTCCATATATCTCTTTTAACTAGTTAGATATGGATGACTGAGCCTTAATCTATAGCTTCTCAATAGGTTTTGATTAGCCATAGATTTAATAGCTCTTTCTTTTCTGAGCTATTTAAAACAAATGCTCAAAGTAAGCATGAACATGTGATATCGAAATGACTTCTTCTGAGCTGACATCAACCTCAAATATGCCCTTTGCTCAAATAAGTTTATTAATGTTAAACTGCCTAAATAAAACCAACTTGAGGCGGCTTGTAACAGCTAGGACAAGCTATCTGGTTTAAAATGGGGACCAATTTTCACAGCTTCAAACACTAGTAATCCCCTATTTTAGAACATCTTGTCAGTGTAAATAAGTCTGAAATTGAAAGTGCTCAATTTGGTCTATCATATTAAACTGAGTGACCTGAAATAATATATTCCCTTCTACTGTATAGAGCTGTGATATTCTCAAAGCTTCAAGCACCCTCAGCAGCCAAGATGTGGGTGCCCCTGTGATCTTCCAATTGACTCCTCCTATATTTCAGTAATTATCTTTCCATAAATTGAACAATTGTACTTTCTGTCCCACCTTTAAAGAACCTACATTGCATATTGTCACACAGGGGAGGGGTTACATTTCAAATACTTATTTAAACTGAGTGATGATCAATAGTGATGCTGTCTCCTCATGTAAGTGAAAGAAATGACATGTTTAACTTATGACAGCATCCCAGGGTGCAGATTGTTTTAGAAATATATCATAAAAGTGCAGACAGGCTAAATGACACAAATCACCACATCACATCAGAATATAAAAATACTCAAGTAGGTTGGAGAGTTTAAGTTCATTTTTTTTTTTTTTTAAGTATAAGGTGTATTAAGGATTGTCCTTTAAGGACACAAATCTGTCAACTAAATCAAGAACATAGTGCAAATAAAATTTTAAGTTAATGTAATGTTCAAGGACAGAGTCTATGCAGAAATATCAAATTAGTCAGAAGGGCTTTATCCATCCAAGCCCTGTATGGGGAGAGAATGGCCTGCCAGACTGATGCCATCATCTGGTTTGCCTGCCAAATATAATCCTATAGCAGAGATGTGTATATTGGGCTTTTAAAGCCTGACATTATACCTTTGAGTTTCATTAGTAACTATATATATATATATTTCCAAATTCTATTATTACCAAACCAAATCATAAGTGTTTGCTTTCCATATAGCTTGTGAACAGGAATAGACTGGGCTGGTCAGGCTGAAGACTCTAGTAGGTCTCTTTGGAATGTTATACCTAGCATTGGTAAAATTGATGTTTTTCTTTTATTTGTTAGATTACTTGCATTTGTTTTGTTACCTGAATTAATCATCTTGACTCTGGAAAATTCCTCATTATCCTGAGAAGACCTAGCTAGGTGGATGTCTTTGTCTAGAATGTCTTTCTTTGAACTTCTACATCAGCCATCAGCAATATGTACTTTTAGAACAAGAAATTTTGTAAACATTTCCCCTACTCAACTTATTAATTTAGAGAATTCCAGTGGTGAAGGAAACTGCTGAAAACTTCTAGCCCAACCATGGTGTTGATTCAGCATAGGGACTTCCTTGAATGTTCTCAGGAAACTGAAGAAGTGGACTGCAGTTGAAGAAAAGCCATGGGAGTCCTAAAAATAATGTGCCTGAAACCTGTTCACTCTCACATATATAGACTAGTAAATATTAATTAGAGTAATAAAGAATTTGTGTTTCACTTAGGATAATGTCCTCCATAGTCATCCATGTTGTCACAAATGACAGGATTTTCTCATTTTTTAATAAATGGATTAAAACATGATCTAACTACAAGCTGTCTAGAAAAGACTTTGTATCCAATGATATAAATAAGTTAAAAATGAAAGGAGAGAGAATTTCCTGGATAGAATGCTAAAGGCATAGACAACAAAAGAAAAACAGACTTCATGAAAATTAAAAAACTTTGTTCATCAAAAGACAACCCACAGAATGGAGAATATATTTGCAAATCATGTATCTGTTAAGGGATACATATCCAGAATATATAGGGAACTCTTAAAACACAACAAGAAAACAAATAACCAGATTCAAAAATGGGCAAAATACTTGAATATACATTTCTTCAAGGAAGATGTACAAATGGCCAATGGATTATGAAAAGATGCTCAACATCACTAATCATTAGGGAAATGTAAATGAAAGCCACAACGAGATACCTCACACCTGTTAGGATCACTACTATCAAAAACACAGAAAAGGATCAAGGATATGGAGAAATTGGAACCCTTGTGCACTGTCAGTGGAAATGTAAAATGGTGCAACACTGTGGAAACCAGTATGGTGTTTCTTTGATAAATTAAAAGTAGAATTACTACATGATCCAGCAATTCCACATCTGGTATATACCTAAAAGATTTGAAAGCAAGGTCTCAAAGAGATATATGTACACCCATGTTCATAGCAATGTTATTTCCAATAGCCAAAATATGGAAGCAACCCAAGTGTCCATTGTGGATGACTGGATAAATAAAATGTGGTATAGACACACAATGGTATATTATTCAGCCTTAAAAAGGGAAGGAAATTTTGACACATTCTATGGCATGGATGAAACTTGAGGACATTATGATAAATGAAATAAGCCAGTCACAAAAAGACAAATACATAGGATTTCACTTATGTAAGACAGCTAGAGTAGTCAAATTCCTAGAGATAGAAAGTAAAACAGTGGTTGCCAGGTCCTGGAAGGAGTGGGAAATGGGGGAGTTATAGTTTGACAGTTATAGAGTTTGTTTTGCAATTTGAAAAGAGTTCTGGAGGTGAAGGTTCCACAACAATATGAATGTACTTAACACTATTGAACTTTACACTTAAAAATGGTTAATATAGCACAGAGCACCATACTTCTATCTATATCTACAGAAATAAGTTACAGTTTTGAGAAACAGAAATTCATGAATTACCAAGGCATTTGAAGCTTCCACTAACCTAAAAAAATCCTCTGAAAACAGCAAGTAACTATAATTTTTATTAAAGGATAATTTAATAAGAGTTAACAGACTATAACTCTATTTACTGTGAACACTATTTTCAAGTATATTATAGGACAAATACATTATATTTCCCAGGACTGCTAAATAATGCAATATGATTTAATGGAAAACAATTGGAATGAAAGTTAGACAATTTGACTATGTTCTTCCTTTGGCCCCGAATTCAACAATGACAAAAATAAAGACAAAATATGTCCAGTATTTAGCAAAAAATCACTTACTTTGCATACTCCTTAGCTCTTTTACCACAGATAAGTTATTCAACTTGCCTGTGCCTTGACTTCCTTGTATGTACATCAGTACATCAATAGCATCTGTATTATAGAATTCTTCAAAGGGTTAAATAAAAACATATATAGACTTAGGTACATGGGATTCCATGGTACCATACATGGAATTCCAATACATGGAATTGCTTAACAAGGAAAAACAAAACAAAAAAAGCGTTCTTTTTTTTTTTTTTTTAAGATTTTATTTATTTATTTGACAGAGAGAGACACAGCGAGAGAGGGAACACAAGCAGGGGGAGTGGGAGAGGGAGAAGCAGGTTCCCCACTGAGCAGGGAGCCCGATGTGGGGCTCGATCCCAGGACCCTGGGATCATGACCTGAGCCGAAGGCAGACGCTTAATGACTGAGCCACCCAGGCGCCCAAAAGAAAGCTTTCAATCGAGTGTGTTCTCAATGAGTTTAGCTATTTTTTGTTGTTGTTGAAACCTAAGTCCATATGGTGCTGATTAAATGGCAGTCACAGTTCTAAGTGCTTTGTTTTTATTAATGCTTTCAATCCGACAAGTCTCTGTTATACCTACTTTTATCATCCCTCTTCCCTATTTTACACCTGAAGAAAATGAAGCATAGGAATTAAATAATGTCATGTTTGGAATCCCAAAGTGTGATTCATATTATTATCACAATTATGTTAATCCATAATTCATTGACTTCAACAGAACTTTCTATGCATGACATTTAGGGAAACAATGAGAAATTTCATGTAACAGAAAAACTGTGCACACAAACTGAACTGAAGGGATATAAGCCTAGAAAGTTGCTTATGACAAACTGGTGGTATACCTTGCCTGACATGACAAGGAATTTGATGTATTTCTTTTAGGGTAATATGGAATTAGTACAGAGTCTTTAAGCAACCAAGGGAAAAATGGACTTATAATTTTTATTTGAAAAATATTTGGACATTACAGAATGTTAGAAAATAGGAAAAATCATTAGTTTCACCAGGCTAACTTAGCTAATATTTTATTTTGTATGAATCTCATTTCATTATTTTTATTATGCATATACATTCTTTGCAAAATTTGCCATCATTATGGACATTCATATTATATTATAATGCTTTTCCCTTAACATATCATATTCATTTTTCTCAATTGTGCTTCATAATTTTTCTAATTACCATTTCTAATAGGCATATAGTTTTTCATTAGGAAGATGTACCATAATTTACAATTTAATTAACCATTCTTCTCCATGACGTTTCAATTGCTTTCAATAGTACTACATTATAAGTAATACTTATACTCCGTTGTGCATAGAACTCCCACACACTTTTATTTGAATTCCAAAGTTGTGACGCCAGGTCAAAATGAACTCTCTTTTGGCATGTGATATATGCTACTGCTGAATTTTGTCCCTAAAATTTTTACCAGTTTTCATAGCTACTGATTTTCCCCCAACTTTGTCAATCAGTGCAAGTTTGTTTTTCTTTGAAAGTTATTCATAGAAATGTGGAGGAAGAGGGGCACCTGGGTGGCTCTGTCGGTTAAGCATCTGCCTTCAGCTCAGGTCATGTTCCCAGGGTCCTGGAATCGAGTCCCACAGCGGGCTCCCTGCTCAGTGGAGAGCCTGCTTCTCCCTCTCCCTCTGCTGCTCCCCCTGCTTGTGCTCTCTCTCTCACTCTCGCTCTATCTCAAATAAATAAATAAAATCTTAAAAAAAAAAAAAAAGAAAGAAATGGAGAAGGACCACTGTGAAGAGAGGGAAAGGATGGGACAATAGTTCAGAGCCAATGTTAAAGATCTAATAAAAATGAAGGAAACTGGTGGTGGAGTCGATGGTAATAGCAAGAATTTTAGCTTATCAGTTATTAAGTACTTTCTCTATGCCAGATATGTGTCATGTTCTAAATTCCAAATGCTTTACATTAATTATCTAATTTAATCCACAAAATGACCTCTGGAAGTAGGTAGCATTATACATCCTCTTTTGTAGATGGAGGCTCTGAATCAGAAATGTTAATTTACAAGATAAGGTAAACAACTTTTGAGCAGCAGATTTTAGATGTAAAGAGTTATTAAATGAAGAACCAAGGGAAGAGCACAGCCAAGTTTTCTGACTTTAGTCCAATTTTTTCCCCATTATATTATTTACTATTATTTTTCAGTCCTGTCTAAGAATGTCACTAAATTTATATGGTCATGATCTTCATATTAAAACAGACTTATAAGCTCTTAGTGTTTATTTAACTTTCCTCTATCATTGTAATTTACACTAATCAAGAGAGCACATTTCAATCTTCTGGACTATTTGTGTAAAACAATTACTGATATGATTTTGGCCATCATTTTGCATATCCAACTTTGATTTTTACTATTTTTCACCCAAACCTTCAGAGAAATTGATCTCCACATATTTTAGGAGCATATTGTACTGACTTCTGTTTCTTTGAATGTTTTAGCTAAACCTTTCAAAATACCATTTTTATAGTTCCATTTCCATTGTAAGTTGATTCATCCTTTAGGGTGCCTGGGTGGCTCAGATGGTTAAGCGTCTGCCTTCGGCTCAG